>NC_132889.1:38060329-38660329 GCF_030463535.1 Salminus brasiliensis | reverse complement strand
TAGAAACCCCTATCTTGTGCTTCCACTCGCTGGTCAATTTATTAGAAACCCCTACCTTGTGTTTCCACTCACTGGCCACTTTATTAGAAACCCCTACCTTGTGTTTCCACTCACTGGCCACTTTATTAGAAACACAGAATTTGTGCTTCCACTCACTGGCCAACCATTGGTCCTGGTGACCTAAGGGGTCATGTGCCCACAGCTGCTCCAGAGTGTTCTGTTCTGTGAGCTGTAATTTAAAAGAGCTGTCTGGATACTTTTGGAAACACTGTGTCCAATGTATGATGCTGGTGCTTCCCCGAGGGCGCTCAGCAATGCCCCTGTCCAGCGGCCTTCCCATAAAAGGATAAAACTCAAGCGGATATTTGCTTTTATTGCTGCTGGACTGCTTTGACTAAACCAATCCACGCTGCAGTACGGCTCACTGATAGGCCGGGGATCTGCAAGGCCTGCACTGGTCATGTGATCATGCTAACTTGAATGTTAGGTTCTTTGGGACACAGAAATGCTCTCCTGCTGATCTGAGGATAGTTTGAGCTGGAACTGACTGATGATGACATTAAAGGCCCAGTGAGGAGCCGTTTTACTGGCAGGGCTGCTCTGTAATGCAATAACAGGAGCTTTGCTGTGCTCTGTTAGCAAACTGGAAGCTAATCCTTAGCATTAGCTTACAATTTCAAAGGGATTATTCATTTCCTGTGGGATTTCTTGCCTGTCAATTTTCATTTTTCTTTTATTTTGGCATTAATATCCTGTAATGGAACCATTTGTGGGACCTAATTAGCTTAAACTCATAGAGGCTTAAAGGGGACGTCCACCATTATTTTAAAATATCTGCATAATTACGTCTTTAAAATGTAAACAAAGTCATTCAAGTGTTTTAGTGTGAAACGCTTCCGTCTAGAGAAACCTTCAGAGTCAGAATTGTTCACAGTGGGGAGAAATGGAACCAGAGTTTAAAGAGCCCATAGATTACATGTTATTTATTGACTTGGCCTTCGGTTAGAGAGGTGTCTGTAAACCAAATAAGTCTATGGGTCTTCTTATATTTTTTACAGAGTTAAACAGAATGTTCCTTGAAGACTGGTGCATGTAAATGAGCTCTGTTCTGATTGGCCGCACTGTATTGCGCTTCCTTCATAAAGCAGTCTGGGTTAAAAAACTCCTTATAACTTCTTAGATCTTAAATCCTAATGTGATCTAACCTGCTGAAGGCTGAACAGCAACATGGCCTGAATGTTAATGTGTTGTTTGAATGACATCACAAAAATCATTACATTAAAATACTTCACAGATTGTGTGAACGGCATGGTGTGATAATACTTTATATAAAACTCTAATGTGATGAAAAAGAAGGTAATGTCTGAGACAAAGTCTGAAACACATCCAGCCCACCCTGAATGACTTTGTTCACATCTTAAACTTTTCAATTCTGTACAAAGTTTGAAAAATCTTTCCAATATAAATATATACAACAATAAATGGCAAATCAATATTGCTTTTATAAACACAAACACATTGCAAGCTTATATTTTATATATATATATATATATATATATATATATATATATATATATATATATATATACACATAATATATATATACACATAATATATATATATATACACATAATATATATATATCTCAAAAAACAAAATGCATTCATACAAAAAAAGTCACGTTTATTAATAACACTGATGATAAAATCAATATTAATTTAATATTAGTTTTTCATGATATGGGTCCTTTAATGTTTCTAAAAGCTCTGGGTTCTGTTGAGTTTTGTTTCTTGATGTTGTTTTGTAGACTAAAACACATTTTATGCAAAAATCTTAATCTAATCTAAAAACTATTATAAAATCAGACGTCTAATTTCATTCAGCACCACTGTGAGGAGTTCTGACCTCTTTGCAATGGAGCAATTCACACCAAACCCACTCAGAATGACCTTGTCTACATCCTAAATGTTTACAATTTTTGAAAGATCTATAAAATATAAATGTACTAGATTAAATACATAGCTACATAAATAAATAAAAGCAACAAAAACCCATTTACTTCATTTATTTGTTAACACATCACAGAATATACATTTTTACATACATTTCAAAAATATAAAAAATGGCAAAGTCACTTTTTTTAAATCAGTGACAATATAAATTATGTAATAGTTCAATGTTGTTCAGTATCGGATTTCCATGATTTGGGTCCTTTAATGTCTCTAAAAGCTGTGGGTTCTGTTGAGTTCTGATTCCTGATGCCCGAGACATCGTTTCTGTTATTGTTCTGTAGATTAAAAACACATTTAATGACAAAATCTTCTCAGAACTATTGTAAAGTAACATTTCTGAGATCAGGCAGCATATTTCTATACATTTATGAAAAAAAAATCTATTTGCATTACTTTTCATAGAGGTTTTGATTAATCATGATATTCTTTATGAAAAAAAAATTGGGCTTTTTCAGGTGACCTCTGTGAAGAGTTCTGACCTAATAAAAAAATATGACTTTAAATATGATTAATAAAATTAATAGATGAATTAATTAATTAAATAAATAATTAAATAAATAAATAAATAGCATAAAATATTACAATTTTAAACACATCGTAAATCTGGAACAGAGTTGGTACAGAATTTTACAGACATTTCAGAAATACCAGATACGTCAGAGTGACGTGTATCCATAACTCTGATGATGTAACAGTTTGTTTGTTTTGACCTCAACTCCGGCCGGTGGGCGGACGGCGCCGTTTTAGCGCCCCCTGTCGGCACTCGCACTCAGTCTCTACAGCAGGAATGAGAGCAGTGCGACTCTCTCCACAAAAACACAGAATATCAACCGCAGCGAATGGGTATTGATCATTTTTGCAGCTCGGACGGCTCTGACCCTTTCTGGGTAAGTTAATTCATAAGTGTCATTAATAATCAGCGCGTGCCTGTACGTTTATTTTTAGTGGGAAATATGCAAAACACGTTGCCAGGTGTCTGCCGGTCCCCTAACCAGCTACTTAGGTAGTAGGCAGCTAGCATTAGCTTTAGCGGTAGCGTCGGATAAACCGGCCGGCCGGCTGTGTTTGAACACTCTAGAGAGGGAGAGATGCATTTCTTTTATATGTCTGTAGTGCTGCCACTTTTTCCCCAGTCGCGGTGTTTGTGTTTTCGGGCTTGTTCTTTGCGCTATCTTACTTTAAAGTTGGCAGCGTGTTAGCTCGCTAGCTAGCAGCTCCATAGCCACAGCGCTGCGCTGTGTGTAGTGCTGTAATCCGGTCAGCCAGAGCGTGCGTTGTTTGGGAGGCTTAGTTTCCTTTAGTTAATTAAATCTGCGATATTTCAGTGGTTGAGATTTATTAAATTATTTTTTGGTTAGTTTAACACAGAGCTGGATTCAGCTAACTTAAAAAAAAAATAAAAATAAAAATTAATAAAAATAAAAGCCAGTGCCGGCTTTATTGTGGGTGAGAAGGTCTTGCTGAAGTTCACCCGGTTCTTAATGCGATCAGCTGGTTTGGAGATTCAGATTACAGTGCTGGAGCAGAAGAGCAGACTGGCTGCTGGAAATACTGCCATAATAATATATATAATATAATAATACATATAAATACAGCAGTTTTTAATGTGTAGATTAGACTCACTGTTATGCCTGTACTAATATTATTAATAGTGCCAACTTAACCTGCTTACCCAAGTTACCCTGGTGGGTAGATGAGCCTCAAAAAGCAGAATAAAAGCTGCCCTGCACTGAAGAACTGCAATAAAGGCTCAGACTGAGGATGAAGCGTGGTCTTAGTCGAGCTTCTCTGAGGTCTGTTAGTCTGTTAGACTCACGTTTGGCTGGTTTGGTGTTTATGAAACACTGCAGCTCTGGAGTGAGAGGTGTGTGTGGATGTAAATACGGTGTGTTTTACTCTGGAAAGCAGACTCAGACTCATGCCGGTCGTGTCATTAATTTTTTTTTTTTTTTAGGACGGCTACTGTAGCTTATAATGTTCATTTTCAGTGAATTGGGTTAGTTTGATGGGTAGAGAAGCATCAGAAAGCAAAATAAAAGTCCCACAGCAATGAAATACTTGGTGGCGCTTCTTAGGCCGCCTGGCTTCTCCGAGCACAGCAGATCTTCCACTGTTAAACAGGCTGGTTGTTCATGTGTGCTGCAATAACAGCGAGGAAAAGTGCTGTGTTGTGATTAATAGTGTTAATAGAGACCGCAGCGGTGCTTTACCTAGGACACTAGAGATGGCGCATATGACGCAAATTAAATATTACCCAACCTTTAATATGAGTGCGGTCATAAAGAATATCATGATTGATCAAAACCTCTATGGTAAGTAATGCAAATAGACCGGTTGATCAGGCTCTGGAGTGGTGGAGCACTGCGCTACTGCACTGATTTCACCCTGATAGAAGAAGAGTCATCAGAAGAAAAGCCCTCCTGTGTCCTCCCCCTAAAACCCAGCATTAGATGCTTTCAGAAGAACATCTGAAGCATTTTGGAAGATAAAACAGTATGTTTTGGCCTCGGTGAGAGAAAAGGCATGCTTGGAGAAACGAGGAGCAGAATTTCATGAAAAGAACCCCTCTCCAACTGTTAAGTATGTGGATGGGTGGATCATGCGGTGGGTTTGTGTTGCAGCCAGTGGCGCAGGGAACATTTCACTGGTCAAGGCAGAGAATGGATTCAGTTATCCAGCAAATTCTAGAAGCAAGCATTAAACATCTCAGGGGCCCGGGTGGTCCAGCGGAATCAGAGGGTCGCTGGTTCGAATCCGGATCATGCTGCTAGCCATCGGCAGCCGGGGCCTCAAGAGAGTGCAGTTGGCCTTGCTCTCTCTAGGGTGGGTAGATGAAAAAATCAGGGGGGAAAATTATATGTAAAATATATTATATATAAAAAAATTATATATATAAACAAATATACATAAAAAAAATGTATATTTATTTATTTATTTGAGAGAATATGTATGGGTTGGGTAGTTGGCAATCAAAAAATTGGTTTAAATAAATATATATTTGTATATTTAATATATGTTATAATAATAATAATAATAATAATAATAATTATAATTATTATTATATATAATATATATATATTTTTTGTAACCATTTTTTCATTCAATTGCCTATTACCCAACCTTTATGAATTCTCTCAAATATAATATATATATATATATATATATATATATATAAATTTATATAATTGTATAACATGATAAATATATCTATATAAAAGTATATAAATATAAATAAATATATACAGTGCCCTCCATAATTATTGGCACCCCTGGTTAAGATGTGTTCTTTAGCTTCTAATAAATTGAGTGTTTTCTAAATAATATAGGACCACGGTGGAGAAAAGAGTAAAATCCAACCTTTAACTCAAGTGAATTTATTCAATAGGAAAAAAATCCCACATTAATAAATAATTGTTTAACATCCAATCATGTGTGCCACAATTATTGGCACCCCTGATGTTAATACTTTGTACAACCCCCTTTTGCCAACAAACCAGCACCTAATCTTCTCTTATAATGTTTCACAGGATGGGAGAATACAGATAGAGGGATCTTTGACCATTCCTCTTTGCACAATCTCTCTAAATCATCCAGCGACCTGGGTCCTCTCCTCTGCACTCTCCTCTTCAGCTCACCCCACAGGTTTTCAATGGGGTTGAGGTCTGGGGGCTGAGATGGCCATGGGAGGAGCTTGATTCTGTGTGTGGTGAACCAGTTCTGTGTAGATTTGGCCATATGTTTTGGGTCATTATCTTGCTGAAAGACCCAGTGACGACCCATCTTCAGCTTTTGGGCAGAAGCCACCAGATTTAGTTTTAAAATGTCCTGGTATTTCAAAGCATTCATGATGCCATGCACCCTAACAAGGTTCCCAGGGCCTTTGGAGGAGAAACAGGCCCACAGCATCACTGATCCTCCCACATATTTCACAGTGGGCATGAGGTGCTTTTCTGCATACTCAGCTCTTGTGTTAGGCCAGACCCCCTTAGAGCATTTGTTGCCAAAAAGCTTAGTTTCACCTGACCAAAGCACACGGTCCCAGTTGAAGTTCCAGTACTGCTTAGCAAACTCCAAACGTCTGCATTTATGATTGTGAGTGAGAAAAGGTTTTTTCAGCTTGTTGGCATGCAGACAGCGCCTGATGGTTGTTTTGGAGACTTTGTGAGAAGAAGCCACCATTTGTTGCAGTTCTGTAACAGTGAGCTTTGGAGACTTTTTATTCCTCTTATCATCCTCCTCACTGAGCGTGGTGGCTAAATAAACCTGCGTCCTCGTCCAGGCTTGTTTACCACTGTTCCAGTTGTTTTACACTTCTTAATAATTCCTCTGACAGTAGATATGGACAGGTGGAGGTCAGTGGCTATTTTCTTGTAGCCATTGCCTGACTTGTGGAGGTCAACACACATCTGCCTTACTTGACTGGTATGTTCCTTTGTCTTTCCCATGTTGAAGAGAAATGGCTTCTGTGTCACGTCATATTTATACCCCAGGGAAACAGGAAGTTGTGAATTACTAATTAAATGTTCCTACATACTCTGATCAACTTCGTAAACGACTGTAGAATTGACAGAAATACTTTAATTACATTTATTTCCTAAGAAATGTTAGGGGTGCCAATAATTGTGGAACAGGTGATTATATGAAGAATAATTATTTATTAGTCAGGGATTTTTTTCCTACTGAATAAATTCACTTGAGTTAAAGGTTGGATTTTACTCTTTTTTTCTCCATTGTGGTCCTATATTATTTAGAAAAAAACTCTACTATTAGAAGCTAAAGAACACATCTTAACCAGGGTTGCCAATAATTATGGAGGGCACGGTGTATATATATATATATATATATATATATATATATATATATATATATATATATATATATATATATATATATATATATATAAAAAAATCGAACACCACCACCTGTTTAAAAAAAAACTAACAAAAAAACGCTGCTGCTGCTGATTTATGTATGTATGAATTATCTATGATTATAAACAATAGATTACCTCAAGCCTTCAGGCTGCAGGCTTTACCATGGCCCCCCACAGTCCTTGTCCTAAACATCATTGATAATCTGTGGATGGACTTTGGAAGAGCAGCAGACCAGCAAGATGACCCAAGAACCTTTAAGAACACTTTGGTGATACCTCAGGGTATTGGTATTTCCTCACACCCCCAGTCAGTGATATTAAAGTGCGGCCCTGTGTCTCCGGTTCTGATGAAGGGTCTTTCTGCTGTGCACTCGGGCGGCTCCCAGAGAGCTCTTGTTCAAACCTGCTCCTCAGGTTCACTGATCTGACCGGTCAGGAGTTGTGGAGTGTTTGGGAAGCTTAGCTCTCCACCACAAATGATTAGTTGGGTGTGTGCTGATGCCCCACTCTGTGCTCTTAACCCTGTTGTTATGTTGTTTCCATAGAAGGAGGCCTGGAGCTTCGGCGTCTCCATGGCTGTCTCTCTGGTTCCAGCCAAAGAATCCATTGTGGAAAAACTCAGAAACTTCTCAGAGAAAGGTCATTTGAGAGCTTGGCTGTGATTGGGTGAATACCGACTGTCCGTCTCTTTTGTGTTTGCAGGGTTGGAACCGCACATGGCACACACACAGCCCAGACCTGACCCAGTGTTTTCAGAACACACTGCTGGTCTGGGTCCCCTGTGTCTACCTCTGGTTGTTTGCACCATTCTACTTTATGTACCTCAAAAGCCATGACCGTGGATACATCTGTATGACCCACCTCAATAAAGCCAAAACAGTGAGTATTAGAGCACGGCGACTGGGACCTATAAAAAAAATATATATATTTTTGTTTTATTTAAAAAATACATTTATTTTGTGTGTATATGTGTGTATATATATATATATATATATATATATATATATATATATATATATATATATATATATATATATATATATATTGTTTTGATTGTTTGTTTCTTATGGTTTTGTTCTCTTTTGTTTGTTTCTGGTGCAAAAAACAATGTAAAAGGGTTAAAATTTTAATGGACAAACGTATTGGGACACCTGCTTATTCAGTGTATCTTCTCAAATCAAAGTGAGTTAAAAAGAGCTGATCCTGCTTTTGTTGGAGTAACTGTCTCTACTGTCCAGAGAGAGAACTGAGAAGGAGAAGAAGCATTGCTGTGATTTGATTGCATTTAGATATTCATATATTCAGATGATCACCACCCCACCTCATCATCCCCAACTCATCCCTAAAGTACTGGAGAGAACACAGTTCAGAGAACACAGCTCAGTGCTGGGGGGCTTTATACCCCTCTAGCCCACACCTGGCATTAGGCAGCATGGAGCCAATAGGGTCATGTTTACTATCTGCTCCAGAGAGTCCTATTGTATTGGCAGTGCATCTCTACAGGGACTAGACAAGCTGTGTGTATGTGTGCATTTACACGTTTGTGTCAGCAATGGGTGCAACTAAAAGTAGCTGAATGCATTTGTTAGAAGGGGTGTCCACAAACATTTGGACAGATGTGTGTTGTTGAGAAATTAAATAATGAATTATTTTTCACTTGAACTATTAGCTGTTACTAAATATTACATCATCTCTGATTGTGTGTGTGTGTGTGTGTGTGTGTGTGTGTGTGTGTGTGTGTGTGTGTGTGAGAGAGAGAGAGAGCTGCGTGTGAAACAGCAGTGTTGTGTTAAGATTATGTTTCTTATCTCTGCTCTGACAGGTTCTGGGGTTTCTGCTGTGGATTATCTGCTGGGCAGATGTTTTTTACTCTTTCTGGGAAAGAGGCCGCGGGGTGGCGAGCGCCCCCGTTTACCTAGTGAGCCCCACGATGCTTGGCATCACCATGGTGAGATTTTAATATGAAACTGATCTAAAAAAAACTTTAAATAAAAAAATAACGCTTTAATTGAAGCTGATTGTTATTATAGAAGCACATTGATCAGTGATCACGGTGTTGAGTCTTTTTTAACTAAAAATATACAAATACAATTATTAATTACGGAATGGTAACAGATTCAGAATGACGTCAGCGAAAATGATCGATCTGAAAACTGTCGTGCTCCGATTAGTTGTGATCAGCTTTTTGTGCAAAAAAACAAAAACAAACAATGGTTAGAAAAAAAAAAGCTATGCTTAAGTGTTGTCACAAATCAAATATATGGACAGAAGTATTGGGACACCTGCTTATTCAATGTATTTTCTGAAATCAATGGATATCGAGGGACTCTGATTAGTAGTAATTAACCCATTATTTGATGATTATCAAAGTTTATTTAAAACGGCCCAATGATACTGTGTATCTTCTTCCAGTTAGATCAAAGTTAATTAACTTGAGCTTAATTCATAAATGCAGTCCTGCAAATAGCGTCTGTACGCCCTAGAGTAACCCCATCACTCTACCCCCAGTCTCTCAGCAGTAAGAGGGTGCTTTTATACAGTAGAAGCTCCAGATCTCCTCAGAACAGATAAAGCAGGTGAACATGAATCCAGTAAAAAGGAGAAACAAGAGCTTCTCATTCTGAAGAAAGAAAGTAGTGAGATCTTGTCGGTGAGCTAGTCTGAAGAACAGAGCTCGGTTCCTCCAGGTTTCTCCTGGACGCCCCCCAGTCCAGCCAGCACAGCGTGGAGGATGTGTTCAACTCCATCAGCAGCAGCAGCAGCAGCAGCAGCCCACCTGATTTACCATCATTAAGCCCTGATTTACCACCAAACCAGGTGTTGATCTGAGGAGAACTCTAAATAACACTAGACTCCATGAGGAGAACTTTAGAGATGTTCTAATGATGAACACAGTGATGGAGAACCTCCACCACTTTTATTAGTGTTTATTGTAATATCAGTGTTTTACTGAGCAGATAAACCCTCCCTGCTGTAAGAAGCAGTACTTGCTCGCTTGCTCTGGCTCTCAGTCATTTACATTCAGCACAGACCTTTCATATATTCAGATTGTTTATGTGCTCTGAGGGGTTATGGAAAGTAGGTGTGCAGATTATCCTGAATCTGCCCTCCAGAGACGAATTGTAAAGCTTCTTCCCAAAAACCAAAAACACAGAACTCCTCCTCTGACGTCCTGAGTCCCCTTTAGACCTGCAGTGGAGCTTCTGCCTCCATCCAGCCTCTTTCAGGGCAGCACCTGCAGTGTAAGACTCTGTCCTTCTCGGCTCGGGTCCTGTGACCTCTCTGGAAGCTCGTCAGAGTGTGTTGAGGAAGCTCTTCATACTGACGGTGTTTGCATGTTGTTCTCAGCGTAAACCACAGAGTGTTGGCTACAGCTCAGGTGTGTGTGTGTGTGTGTGTCTGCGCGTGCTCATCTACCCGCTGGTGTGTGTCCCACAGCTGCTGGCGACGTTGTTGATCCAGTATGAGCGGATAAAGGGAGTCCAGTCCTCCGGGATAATGCTGAATTTCTGGCTTGTTGCTACGCTGTGTGCTACAATTACCTTCAGATCCAAAATCCTGCAGGCTGTGAAGGAGGTGAGGCTGCAGTTACAGCACACACACTCCGCACACACTCCGCACACACTGATGCTAGTGAAGTTCACACACAGTTGTTGGCGCTGTGCTGTTTTTAGCACTGCACTAAATAAGCAGCTGAATCAGACAGTTTTAACTACAGTTTTGATGAATGCACTTTTATTTATTTCCCCACATTAATCATAAGAGATTGTGTATTTAATATGATGGTAATCATTTGCTTCAGCCCTGTTTCCATTACTCAGCATTTTAAATGGGACTTTTCAGGCTTCTCACATTTTGGAGATGAGTTTATCAAGCATAGAAACTCCTGGAAATATTCAGTCAGATGTTAAAGTTTATTAGTGATGCACACAGTCATACGTGGTACAACTAGCAGGGCTAGAAATGCTTACATGATGAATAATATACTGAGGAAAAAAAGTTAAAATATGAGACACACACACACATACATAGATAGATAGAGAGAGAGAGAGAGAGACATAATGATGATATATGTAGATAGATTGTTATTAGTGTCCAGTTTGGTTGTGAATAATAATAATCCACTACCTGGATGTTAGTGAGACTAAAATCAATAAAAAAATAATAACTTTTTAAAAATAATAAGTAAAAGCTATTATAAATATATATAAAATATCCTGTTATAAACGGACACTACTTTATATACAGACTCACTAATTAATCGAGTCTGGCTGTGTGTAGATTGAAAGTCTGACAGATTTACACATTTAAAAATGAGGACGTCATTTATTCACATATTTATCACTAATGACTGAGACTAGAACTGATTTTACTGATATTACCCATATGCTTAGTCATTAACTGTTTTTTTTATTATTATTTATTAAATAGCCATTATTCAAAACACTCTGTAACACACACTTATACTTGTGAACTAGGGGTCTGTATAAGACTGTGTGGTAAATGCTGGAAATGCTAATGTATGTTTTTCCTTTGCTTTTTAGCCGGATACTGTAAATGTGTTCAGATACACCACCTTCTACATTTACTACGCCCTGCTGCTGATCTCCCTCATCCTGTCCTGCCTCTCAGACCAGCCTCCGCTCTTCTCTCAGGCAGTCAAAGACTCGGTGAGTGCCCTCATCAGCGCACTCTAATCTTTACAAACCTAATTTCTGTTTGAATTAGACTGCTGGTGACGATGATGATGATGATGATGATGATGTGCTTAAGAGTTGTTTGTTTGTGCAGAATCCGTGTCCAGAGGCTGGAGCTTCCTTCCTCTCCAGGATCAGCTTCTGGTGGATCACAGGGTGAGGGGAAACGGAGGAGAGTCGGTGCTGAAACTTAAAGCAAAGATAAAATCTACAGTTTTATTCCCTTTTAAACCAGATGTAATCAATCAGTCAAGGCATGAAGTGTGTGTGTGTGTGTGTGTGTGTGTGTGTGTGTGTGTGTGTGTGTGTGTGTGTGTGTGTGTGTGTGTGTGTGTGTGTGAGGGAGAGAGAGAGAGAGAGAGTGAGTGAGTGAGAAGTTGCTTCGTTAGTTTAACACTGGAGCTATGAGGCTTATGTAGCTTACAAGTAATGGAAGATCATGTACACCAATTAGCATTGTGTCTAAATCGGCACACACTCAGCGATTAAGAGGTGTGTCCCAATACTTTTGTCAATGTAGTATGCATTGCTGCGATGGAACGAAACATCTTATAAAAGAGGTTTTATTAATAGTTTTGATAATGAAAAAAAAAAAAAGTTATAAAAGTTCAAATAAAATATTATTATTAATGAATGAATTAATTAATTAAAATAACCATAATGTTCTACTATATTTGTATGTTAATTTTAACTGAAGGACAGCACTTAACGATAAGAGTTAACCATATGAATGCCTGGTTATTGATTTATTTATATTTTTCTGTATTATTTTTGATGTATTGCGATATTTGATGTCTGTAATCAGCCCAGGGTTGGTCTTCTGGAGCGCAGGTTTCTGATGTTGGGTGTTTGAGCGTTTGGGCGTAGGCTGAAATGAGTGCATGAATCTAACTGACAGACTCTGTATGTTTTGCTCCAGGATGATGGTGAAGGGCTACAGAAGGCCTCTGGAGGAGAAGGACTTGTGGTCTCTAAACTCAGAGGACCAGTCTCAGACAGTCGTGCCACAGCTGGAGCGGCGCTGGCACCATGAATGCAGCAAGGTCAAAAGGTCAGATTCAGACAGAAGGCTGTTAGAAAGGAGGCTTTCTGTCTCGCTTCTGAGAGCAGTGACCTGTGTAACCATGGTTTAGGGATAAAGGTGGGAACATGCACCACAATACCTCAGCTGTCCCGTTTGGGCGACGCTTGGCGTGCAGATGGCGATGGGTGTATACATGCACACAGTACAGGCATACATACGCAGAACAGTGGGAAGTTTTACACACGGTACTTTGATCCTCTAAAGATTTGTACAGGATGTTTACTGGTGTAATCAGGGTGTCCTTAACCCTTGTCCCAGTCCTACAGTCAGTAAAAGTTTGGACACCCTATGAAAATTAAGTATTTGGACACCAACAGGAGCTTTTCTGGCATCCCATTCTAAACCCATGGGGATTAATATAGAGTTGCTTCCCCTTTGTTGCTCGAACAGCTTCCACACTTCTTGGAAGGCATCCTACATATTGTTGGAGTTTGTCTGTTGGAAGCTTAGCCTATTTATGGAGAATTAAAAAGCATGTGTGAGGCCAGACATTAGGCCTGGCTCATAATCTCTGTTCAGTTCATCTAGTTTGTGTCAACCAGACCTTCTGTTATGGTGTCCTGGTGCTGGGACCGTTGATTAGTTATATAAGACCTCCATCTTTCAAAACTGTTCAATATATATATATATATATATATATATATATATATATATATATATATATATATATATATATATAAGTTCAAGTTCATCAAGGGGTGTCCTCATTTTTTCACATGATGTCCAAACTGCTTAGACTTTAAACAGTTGCACCCCCCCCCTTCTTCTACCCGACAATGCTCCTGACACTAGGAAGATAAGGACTTCACACACGTCTCCTCCAAAATATTGGAAGCCAGCCACATACAGTTGTGCTCTCTCTAACTCTGGCTGCTGATGGTAAAGCGGCGTGGCTCTGCATACGAACCCACGACCTCTGGGCCATAGTGGCCATTTATTTTTAAGCACCAGAGCCACAGCTTTGAGACCAGACATATCTAGAACGTCTCACACACTTTATCTAAACAGTGTTTTAGTCCAGTGGGAATTCTGCTGTGGTAGAGCTGATGACATTAATGCTGTGTGAAGGATGTGCTCATTTCTGGCCAAAATAAAATTACTGGGCTTGTTTTAAACATAAGAAATTCTAGGTGTTGTTTTCGTTGTCTGTATCGCACAACTGCACAACTGAGTTACGCTTAAGTGATTATTATTAATTTTTTTTTATATGAATTCTGATTGAGTCAAGAAACCTAATAATGATGATTTGATTGTCGTTGAATCATTTCCTAAAGTATTGTAAATAATACAGATTATTGAGATCAGGCATGTACACCTCTGTCAGAAATGGCTGAAGTGTGGATTTATGCACTATCGGTTTGTGGCGTCTGGAAATGGGCGGCTGATGTTTGACCCGACCTGTTTTGGTTCTAAGGGAAACGTGAAGCCCAAAGCAAGGGGCTGGGCAGTAGCCTAGAAACACTCAGCATTCTCAGGACATAAAGAGTAAAACATGTAAAAGAACTAAAATCACACCCAGTTTATAATGTAGGAAAATACAGCATACTCTCATCTCCTGCTTAATTAATGATTCAGTTAAGCTCTCAGTATAAGACTTATTTCCCCCCAGTTAGTTTTACACTTTTAGTTGAAAAGCGTTGGAGCGGATTGACCTCCCCTACACAGATATACACCACTACTGTCGGAACAAAGCTCTCGTCAAATGTCTCCATTATATAAATGAAGTCAGTGAGAGTGTCTACATGTAATTAACTCTATATAACATTAGAATAAACCCAAATAAACAGAAAGTCAGTGGTCAGAGAGAGTGTCTACCTGTAATTAACTCTATATAACATTAGAATAAACCCAAATAAACAGAAAGTCAGTGGTCAGAGAGAGTGTCTACCTGTAATTAACTCTATATAACATTAGAATAAACCCAAATAAACAGAAAGTCAGTGGTCAGTGAGAGTGTCTACCTGTAATTAACTCTATATAACATTAGAATAAACCCAAATAAACAGAAAGGCAGTGGTCAGTGAGAGGGTCTACCTGTAATTAACTCTATATAACATTAGAATAAACCCAAATAAACAGAAAGTCAGTGGTCAGTGAGTGTCTACCTGTAATTAACTCTATGTTTATTTGGGTTTATTCTAATGTTATGTAAATTCAGTGGTCAGTAAGGGTCTACAGGTACTCTGGGAATACGATGTGCTTTAATGTGACGGTGCTTTAATCCCACTAAAAAGAAGCCCCTTTCTTCTTTCCTCTTTCAGGCCAGATGATAAGACCATGTTTTCCCCCAAGCGGTCAGCGATGGCCGAGAAGAAAGATGGACGGCCGATAGAAGAGTCTGAGATCTTAATCATGAAAGCACCTCAGAAAAGTGGCGACCCCTCGCTCTTCCTCTCCCTCTGCCGGACCTTCGGCCCTTACTTCCTCATCAGCTCCGTCTACAAGATCATTCACGACGTTCTGATGTTCGTAGGACCGGAAATTCTCAGGTACTGTTTTCAGCCTCAAACTCCGCCTCTTTTATGCTTCACTAAAGGAGGGCTGGTACTTCTAGAACTCCGAACATGGAGAGAGATTTAGACCAGTTACAGAGAACCTGTACCCAACAGCAATCAGCGTAGACCATCAGCGTAGGCAGGCAGCTTTCTACACTGTGTCCAAAAGTATGTGGACACCTGCTCCTCCAGCTCCTGATACTGAAGGGGGGGGGGGGGGTGTTTGTCCCCCTTTGCTGCAGTAACTGCCTCTGCTCTTCAGGAAAAGCTTTACCCCAGATGTTGGAACATTTTTGTGAGGAGGATTTGATTGCATTCAGCCCTTCATCAGACTGTCAGTGAGGTCAGGTTTTGATGTTTGATTTTTTTTTTTTTTTTTTTTTTAACCACTCAGAAGTATTGTGTGGAGAGAAACCCATAGCTATAGGCTCATGTGATCACCGCTGCTCCAGGCGTCCCTTTCTATTGGTCCGTGCCTTTCTAAGGAGGTTATACAGCTGTGTGTGTTTGAACTTCCCTCCAGCTCCTTTTTAAGGAAAAAACATTTTTATTGGTCCATTCATCAAGAAATTGCCATATTCTTATTATGGAGAAAAGTGAAAACCAACAGTAATGGAGATGCATAATATGTAATAATATAATATATAATAAATAATGCAAAAATAAGTTCTTATTAAATATTGAATTTAAATGAGGAACTCTGGACATGTGCGTTAGGTCTACTGAGGAGAGTGTGTTGTTAGTCCAGCGCTCTGTAGAAGTTTGTTTTCCTTCATGCTGTGCTCGCCGTGACGAGGTCTCGGGCTCTCGGCGTGTAGTTTTCCCTTCCTGAACAGCAGCTGTGCTCTTCTGAGCAGGGTTTGCTTTAGCGTGCTGGAGATTATCAAATTACAAACGGGTCCAGAAGCCGAGTCCTCCCAGCTGAACCGTAGTCTGTTCACGGGCTGCGGTGTGTCTGTAATTACCTCGTTACCGTGCTTTTAATGGGCCCAGAAGCAGCAAAACCACATTCCAACGTTCATGGGCAGGAGCGGCTCTCCTTTCCCTTACCGCACTACCTCATGTTTCCAGTAGCCGGTTATGCTTCTGTGCTTATATGCTTTTGGTCTTTGAGGCAGTGTGGGATGCTTAACAGATCAAATTCCGGCTTTATCCTACTTCTGGCATTAGTCCTGTTAAACAGTGCACATGCCACAGCCACCTTCATTTGGTAAATAATCTCCAATTTAGAGATTACTGAACACCGCAGTAAGCATTGTGCTAATCGGTGTACATAAGCTTCCATTACCTACTACCTCTACCTGCGTCAGAGCAGCTGCCACCTACCAGCCCGACCAGCACGCTCCCCACCCACCACCACCCATACCAGACCAGCTGCACATCCACCTTCCACTGTTACCTGTCTAATGACCATGTTAAACCTTAATGGACTCTTAACTATCTGCCACTATTAATATCACCACTATTAACTATCTGCACCATGATTATTATATTATGATTATGATCAGAGCAGTTCAACAATACAGATGGTTTAGTAACTTTAATCAATAATTAATAAATAGTTCTGATCAGAGGAGGACGGGTCGGGTCCCCCCTTGTGAGTCTTGGTTCCTCCCAAGGTTTCTTCCTCCAGCTCTGAGGGAGGTTCTCCTTGCCACTGTTGTCGTTGGTTTGCTCACTGGGGGTCTTTGATCCTTCGTGTCTTCTTATGTTATTTCTTTTTTTCTGTCTTTTACTAATTACTGTATACTCATAAAGCTGCTTTGTGATGACAACAGTTGTGAAAAGCTCTACAAATAAATTTGACTTGACTTCACTTGACCATGACATCATGTGACGACCAAAGAAGCAACCTTCAAAAACGGCACAAGGGTGACCACGCTTCCAGGGTTGGGCAGTTACTGTAATGCCATATATCACAATATATGATGATATGTCAAAATTACAATGTCACATATATATATATATATATATATATATATATATATGTATGTATGTATGTAACCCGGCAGAACCGGTCTCTCATCTCCCTATTCTGTTCCTCCCAACAACAGTCGCTCAACTTCACTCTCCCAGACCCAATTTTTTATGGTCAGCACTTGAGTCTGAGCTCAGCAGTTAAGCAGCAGCAGCAGCAGCAGCTCTGGCCTGTCTGAGACTCAGTAGAGCTGTAGCTGGCCTAGCTGAGCCAAGGCTAGCTCAGCGAGTGGCTACAGATCCAAAAAAAAGCAGCAGTCGCTTGAGTCGTTCTCGGCTGGACGTTTGTAAGTGGGTTCTGTGGAGATCAGGCGGTTACCCTGCTATGTAAGCTCGTGCTGACCAGCCTCTCCCTCTGGATTCAGAGCAGGTGTGATGGTCAGATTGACGTTTTAACATTTATTGAACGATTGATTTACAAGTGTGCTCCTCTCCATAACTTTAGCCCATAACTTTATTTGCATCAACCCGTTTTGTTGTCTGCAGGCTGTTGATCCAGTTTGTGAACGACTCCAGCGCCCCCTCCTGGCACGGCTACTTTTACACCGCACTGCTGTTTGTGTGCACCTGCGTTCAGACGCTCATCCTGCAGAAGTACTTCCACGTGTGCTTTGTGACGGGAATGAGGCTGCGCACGGCCATCGTGGGAGCAGTCTACAGGAAGGTGAGATGGTTAGCTATCCATACACAAACCTACAAGGGCACGAGAGAGTTGGCTGGTGTGCAAAGATCAACTGTATTGCCAAAAGTATTGGGACACAATGATTGAGTTCAGGTGTCTGATTCAGTCCCATTCAGCCACAGGTGTATAAATCCAGCCTCTAGTCCTGCAGTCTGTCTTTCCTCCACACATCAGTGAAAGAACGGGAGGTTCTGAAGAGCTCACTGAACTCCAGCGTGGTTCTGTATGTAATAGGAGACACCGCTGCACCAACAACAAGAAGTCAGCTGGTGAAATTTCCTCCCTCCTAGATCTTCCTCCATCAGCTGTGAGTGGTGTTATTATTGAACAGTGGAAGAGTTTAGGAGGAACAGCTCACAGAGAGCAGCTCAGTGTCCACCGAGTGTCTGTCAGACCACGTAAAGTTACAGAGCGGGGTCAGGGCCGAGTGCTGAGCTCAGAGCAGAGTGCAGAAAAGCCTCCAACTGACTCCATAACTGCAGCAGAGCTCCAGACCTGCTGCTGCTGGTAGAGCTTAGAGCAAAGGGGGACCAGCTCCACATTAATAATGCCTAAGATAAGATAGTCCTTTATTAGTCCCGCAGTGGGGACTAGAATGAGATTCTATGGGTTTAGAATGAGATGTCATATATATATATATATATATATATATATATATATATATATATATATATATATACAGTGAGTCCAAGAAGTATTTGATCCCTTGCTGATTTTCTTTGTTTGCCCACTAATAAAGACACTATCCTTCTGCACTTTTAATGGTAGATATATTCTAACATGGAGAGACAGAATATCAAGACAAAAATCCAGAATATAATTTTAAAGAATATATTTTAATTAATTTGTATTTCAATGAGGAAAATAAGTATTTGATCCCTCTTGCCAAACACACTCAATACTTAGTGGCAAAGCCTTTGTTTGCAAGCACAGCGGTGAGACGTTTGTTGTAGTTAACCACAAGTTTAGCACACACACCAGGGGGAATTTTGGCCCACTCTTCTTTGCAGATCCTCTCTAAATCATGAAGGTTGGTGGGCTGTCGCTTGGCAACTCTGACCTTCAGCTCCCTCCATAGATTTTCGATCGGATTGAGGTCTGGCGACTGGCTGGGCCACTCCATGACCTTAATGTGATTTTTCTTGAGCCAATCCTTTGTTGCCTTTGCTGTATGTTTAGGGTCGTTATCATGTTGGAAGACCCAACCACGGCCCATTTTCAGATCCCTGGCAGAGGGGAGGAGGTTGTCCCTCAGGATTGTGCGGTACATGGCTCCATCCATCTTCCCAGTGATGCGGTGAAGTAGCCCTGTACCCTTGGCAGAGAAACACCCCCAAAACATTATGCTTCCACCTCCATGCTTGACGGTGGGCACAGTGTTCTTGGGGTCATAGGCAGCATTTTTCTTCCTCCACACATGGCGGGTGGAGTTGAGGCCAAAAAGTTCAATTTTGGTCTCGTCTGACCACAAAACCTTCTCCCAATAACTTGGTTCATCTTTCAAATGATCATTGGCATACTTGAGGCGCGCCTCCACATGTGCTCTCTTCAGCAGGGGTACCTTTCGGGCACTGCAGGATGTGAATCCATTGTTGCGCAAAGTGTTGCCAATTGTTTCCTTGCAAACTGTGGTCCCAGCTGCCTTCAGGTCATTTGCTAACTCCTGCCGAGTGGTTGCAGGACGATTTCTGACTGTTCTCAGCATCATTGCCACCCCACGAGGCGAAATCTTCTTTGGAGCACCGGGCCGAGGTCTGTTGATTGTCATGTTATACTCTTTAAACTTTCTGATAATTGCACCAATAGTTGTTACTTTCACATCCAACACCTTACTAATCTTTTTGTAGCCCATTCCAGCTTTGTGAAGGTCAACAATTCTGACTCTGAGGTCCTGTGACAGCTCTTTGGTTTTACCCATGTTGGAGACTTGAAATCTGTGTGATCTGTCTGATTCTGTGGACAGGTGTTTTTCACACAAGTGATTAGTGAGAACAGGTGGCTTCAGGTCAGGTAACAAGTTGATTGGGAGTGTCTAACTGGTCTGTAAAAGCCAGAACTGCTAATGAATACTAAGGGATCAAATACTTATTTCACTCCATGAAATACAAATCAATTAATATATATTCCTTAGATTTATTTTCTGGATTTTCTTTTTAATATTCTGTCTCTCCATGTAAGAATACATCTACCATTAAAAGTATAGAATGATCATGTCTTTATTAGTGGGCCAACGAAGAAAATCAGCAAGGGATCAAATACTTCTTGGACTCACTGTATATATATATATATATATATATATATATATATATATATATATATATATATATATATATATATATATATATATATATATATGTATAGGGGTAATGTTCCTGTAGGGGTAATGATGTGATAGGTGTCCCAATACTTTTGTCCATATAGTGTACACTCAACAAGCGCACTATTAGGAACAGTATACTGATTCTGGGTAGGGCCTACCATCAGCCTATGTTTCTCAACACCCTGCCCTGCACATTTGTGTGGATTCCCTGCTTTAACACCCCCCCCCCCCGCAACACTGAAAGGGCTGGTTAAGGGGTTCAGGTGTGGATCAGGTGTGCTGGGAGCTGGGAAAACACTAGAATGTGCAGGGCAGGGTGCCCCCAGGACCACGGTTGAGGAACACCCCTTTGGAATTCAGGTGTTTAACTGATTAAGGTTGTCTCTAAAACAGCAGATGTGATCTTTACCTGCCGTCATCCCTTATCTGCTTCAGGCTCTGGTGATCACAAATGCGGCCCGTCGCACCTCCACAGTTGGGGAGATTGTGAATCTGATGTCGGTGGATGCTCAGCGCTTCATGGACCTCATCACCTACATCAACATGATCTGGTCGGCTCCGCTCCAGGTCTTCCTGGCCCTCTACTTCCTGTGGCAGGTGGGAGCCTGTTCACGAGCCCTGCCTTTGGTTAGGTTTCAAAAACAAAACCAAGTGTTCAGAGCCAACGAGGAACCTGGTGTTTTAAAATTGAGTCGTTTTATGAAACTGGTGTCATTTCCACATTGTTTTTTTTTCATCCAGAGAAGTAAAAAAAATGTACAACATGAAGGATATGTTCATCCTCCAAAAAAACCCCCACATATGTTCCCACCACAGTCATCCCATTCTTACTCATACTCTTTACTTGAGCATGAGAGCCATATTCACAATAAAAACAATAAAAAGTTTCATTCTGGAGTGCTCACTTATGTGCTTAAGTTCCTAAACTAGCCCACATGCCAATCAATGTAAAATAGTGGGATTTTAACACTATTATATAATGCAAAAACAATAGTGTTCCCTCTGCATTTCCTGGGATATAGTGGTAGGGTTTAGCTGGACAGACCCGTCTAACAATTAAACAATGTAGAAGAATGGCAGAACTTGCCCCAAAGGCTCAAAGATCACTTCTCTTTGTAATGGGGTGGCAACTCACAGAAATCATTATATGCTTACCAAAAATAAGGTTTTTATTTGTATATGAGCATGCATATAATCCTGAAAATACTAAAATTGGATTAAATAAAAATAAAATAAAATTACATTTATTACAAATTACATTTTTTATTAAAAAAAAAAATAATAATAATAAAATTATATATATATATAGATTATATATTATTCAGTGAGCGTGTCTACATATATAGGTTATATGAAATTATTTATTTAAATACATATTTTAAAAAATATATATATTATATATATATTTTTTTTTTATTAAATTACATTACATTAAATGACAATGTTATTTTATTTAATCCAATTTTTTTTTCAGGATTATATGCATGTTAGTTATATATATTTAAATAAATATAAAACAAATAAATCTATTGTAGATGCAAATGACATGTTTGTCAACACAGGCATGATTAAGAATAGTTTGTTTATACTCTTTAAGGAATGGGATTTTCTCTTATATTAACAAGAACACTTGGATTTGTAGCTTAAGCTCTAAAAAAAACACCCTTCAGTGAAACTCGTCCCATGTTGCAGATGTGAAATGCACCCTTTTCATAGTCTGACATGGAAACGCTTGATTGTCAGGTGTGAAATAAAGTGGACTTCACTGTTCCACTGTTCCTCTGTGTCTGTGTTAAGGTGTTAAGGCAGCTGCGTCTGTGCTGTGCATTGGCAGAGCCGCTGATCTCATGCTGAGGTTTGTCTTCATTACTGAGTGTGGGACTGCATGGGTGTTTCTCTTTTGTGCTGTGTGCAGAATCTAGGTCCATCTGTGCTGGCTGGAGTTGCCGTGATGGTGCTGATGGTTCCAGTGAATGCAGTTATAGCCATGAAAACCAAAACCTACCAGGTAAGATTGCTTCACCTACATCGTCGTCCACTTTGCTGAATTGGGCTTTGCCTTCTTTGTCAGGTTTTGCCAGTCTGTGCAGCATCACAGGCAACGCTGCTGTCCAGTGATGACCATGTAGCTGCTCTGTAATTCTGGATGAATGGACCAATAGAAAACGTGCCCTAAATGACCTGGAATAAACTCTTAATTTACAACCATTTTAATTTGAGGTTAAGAGCATTTTTGCCTTTTCCTGTAAAGTCACAGTTTTTCATGTTTTTCATTGGACAGCGATGAAATGTGTATTGGGAGGCTAGGTGAAATGCTTGGCATTGTGGAAGCTGAGAGTTGCTGTGGGTGTTTAATGTCTATCACTGTCCTTTGAAATCATGGAGGTCTTCATGGCCCATGACTTCATGCTTCATGCAAGGTCAGGGTGTTTTTAAGAAGAGAGAGGTCCTTCACTCTTTTATACTCCAGTATAAGTCCAGTTTCTGTGGTCTTTAGTACATCTGGAAATAAAAGCAATGTATAAAACTAACATCATTTAGGCTTTTTCTTTTTTAGTCATGTCTCAGCAATGAAATAACTGAATTTTTGGGAGGGGGGGGACATGCCGGAAGCCCCTTGTCTCTAATCTTAACATCCAGTAGATTCTATCCCTACCTCGGTCACATGTCTACAACAGGTCTACTCACCTTCGCCTCTCCGACACCTCCCTCTGAACTCTGTCTATATCATTCCTGCCTCTGCATATCAAGGGGGTCTGGCTTCCTACCAAGCCGCAAAGATCTACCCCTCTTTCACAGCCTTTTCCCAAATCACCATGAGCTGAAGGCATGGTCCATGAGAGAAATATTTTATTTATTTTATTTTTTATTTATTTATTATTTATTATTTTGTATACCCATTCAGACATTGTTGTGGGCACCTTTTCTTAGGCATTTCCTGGTTATTGCTTTTATTATTATTATTATTATTATTATTATTATTATTATTATTTAACTACCTGTTCATACTCCATTCTGATGGGTTTGATATTAATATTGGCCCCGTTATTATTTTGACTGAAATTAGTGATCGTTCTTGGAACACTTCTGGAACCCCTCTGGAACATCTGTGATGAGCATACGGTCAGATGTTTGTGGTCTACTAAAGAACTCCTCATTTGGCATCCATCAGCTCTGCAAACTCATTTGGCAACAACAGTTACTTTAAAAACACCTACTGTACAGCTTGGTAGTCCTCTCTCTTACACGTTGTCCAAATATTTATGGACACCCCTTCAAATGAATGCATTCAGCTACTTTAAGTTCATCCATGCCTAATGCCAGGCGTGGGCTAGAGGAGTATAAAGCCCCCCAGCATTGAGAAGCTGTGGAGCAGTGGAAGAACTGTGTTCTCTGGAATGATGGTGGTGGAGCTCCATCCAGTACTTTTGGATGGGTGGTGATCATCCAACATCTTGGCCTCACTAATGCTCCTGTCACTGAATGCAATCAAATCCTCACAGCAATGCTCCTCCTCAAATCTAGTAGAAAGTCTTCTTCTCTGGACTGTAGAGACAGGTACTCCAATCCTTGATTTCAGAAGAAGCAATGAATTTGCAGGTGTCCCAATACTTTAGTCAGTATAGTGTAACTCTACAGTTGTTTCTGCTGAGTGACTGACTGCTGATGTGTCTGTCCTCAGGTCGCTCAGATGAAGAGTAAAGACAACAGGATCAAGCTGATGAACGAGGTTCTGAATGGCATTAAGGTGCTGAAGCTGTACGCGTGGGAACTGGCTTTCAGAGATAAAGTGTCTGCCATCAGGGAGAGCGAACTGCGGGTGCTGAAGAAGGCTGCTTACCTGGGTGCCGTCTCCACCTTCACCTGGGTCTGCGCTCCATTCCTGGTGAGAGAGCTTTTAGGCGGTACTTTAGGGATTATCACAATTGACGTGGATGGGGGGGAGAGTGCCACGAAATGGGGACAGTGCCGTGTAGGGGGAGGAGTGCCGTGTAGGGGGAGGAGTGCCGTGTAGGGGGAGGAGTGCCGTGTAGGGGGAGGAGTGCCGGAATGGGGTGTGCCGTGTAGGGGGAAGAGTGCCGTGTAGGGGGAAGAGTGCCGGAACGGGGTGTGCCGTGTAGGGGGAGGAGTGCCGGAATGGGGTGTGCCGTGTAGGGGGAAGAGTGCCGTGTAGGGGGAAGAGTGCCGGAACGGGGTGTGCCGTGTAGGGGGAGGAGTGCCGGAATGGGGTGTGCCTTGTAGGGGGAAGAGTGCCGTGTAGGGGGAAGAGTGCCGGAACGGGGTGTGCCGTGTAGGGGGAGGAGTGCCATGTAGGGGGAGGAGTGCCGGAATGGGGTGTGCCTTGTAGGGGGAAGAGTGCCGGAATGGGGACAGTGCCGTGTAGGGGGAGGAGTGCCGTGTAGGGGGAGGAGTGCCGGAATGGGGTGTGCCGTGTAGGGGGAAGAGTGCCGTGTAGGGGGAAGAGTGCCGTGTAGCGGGAAGAGTGCCGGAACGGGGTGTGCCGTGTAGGGGGAGGAGTGCCGGAATGGGGTGTGCCTTGTAGGGGGAAGAGTGCCGGAATGGGGAGAAGTGCCTTGTAGGGGGAAGAGTGCCGGAATGGGGTGTGCCTTGTAGGGGGAAGAGTGCCGGAATGGGGAGAAGTGCCGTGTAGGGGGAAGAGTGCCGGAATGGGGTGTGCCGTTGGGGGGGAGCAGTGCCGGAATGGGGAGAAGTGCTGTGTAGGGGGAGAGTGCTCTTGACTGTCAGTGTTATTGACTGACTGTCATCTCCTACTGTTCCTCCACTAGGTGGCGCTCTCCACATTCGCTGTGTATGTGCTGGTGGATGAGCGCAATGTCCTGGACGCTCAGAAAGCCTTCGTCTCTCTGGCTCTCTTCAACATCCTGCGCTTCCCACTCAACATGCTGCCCATGGTTATCAGCAGCATGGTGCAGGTCAGTTTCGGTGAAGGCCAGTGAACTACACCACACGCTGCGCTCACCTGTCCTTCTGAACCACTCCACACGCTGCGCTCACCTGTCCTTCTGAACCACTCCACACGCTGCGCTCACCTGTCCTTCTGAACCACTCCACACGCTGCGCTCACCTGCCCTTCTGAACCACTCCACACGCTGCGCTCACCTGCCCTTCTGAACCACTCCACACGCTGCGCTCACCTGTCCTTCTGAACCACTCCACACGCTGCGCTCACCTGTCCTTCTGAACCACTCCACACGCTGCACATCAGCAGCAGGAGCCTGAGAGAGAGCACAACTGGCCTTGCTCTCTCTCTCTCTAGATGGCTCTCTTTCCACACATCACTTCAGTGTGAAGCTGACCAGCACTGGCAGAGAATCTATCAGAGAATAGATTTACTTCTCCTGATTAATAAAAAATATAATAATACATATATTAAAAAAATAACTAAATAAAATAGTGCTTTTTGGGTCCCGGGTGGTCCATTGGACTAAGGCGGTGTCACTTTGATCAGAGGAATCGTAAGATCACTGGTTCGAATCCCGACCGCACTGCTAGCCATCAGCAGCCGGGGCCTCGAGAGAGTGCAACTGCAATGCGCTCTTTAGGGTGGGTAGATGGTGCCGATGCTGATGCTGGCGCTGGTGCTGGCACTATCCCCCACATCACTGTAGTGAGCCGCTGGCCATCACTGCTGGCTGCTAGCCGGTGTGTCAGAGCCCTAACTCACCCTAACAAGTGTCTGTGCTTGTTTATTAGTTTGTTTTAATTTTATAAACATATAAAGCATTATAAGACTCTGAGAATACGCTGATCCCTGTTGACCTAATGTTCTGTATGAACTGCTGTGTAAAGGCTGCTGCTAACTGATGTTGATCTTCTTCCCCTGTCAGATCAAATCTGCACCCCTGTTTGTAGTAAAGTGTTACAGTAATTACAGCAGTGTCTCTCTCTCTCTCTCCTGTCCTCTTTCGGCTGTCCCTGCAGGCCAGCGTATCCATGAAACGTCTGCGAGTGTTTCTGTCTCATGAGGAGCTGGATGAGAACAGTGTTGATCGCAGAGCCATTACGGGCTGTAAGTCTCACACGTCACATCACCACTGTTATTTTAGGACTCGAGTGTCTCCTGGGATTTAATATCCTGTGTTTTAAAAGAGTAGGTTTCAGAAGTATTCTCATTCATTCCTCAGGTAAAAGTTAGTGGAGATACTAGGTTTTAAAAGACTTTTATAGAAGCTGAAGTATCAACTGTAATGGAAGGAAAACAAAGGCTGAAAGCTTAGGCCGCGCCACAGGGGTCTATAGTGCACCCCCCCCCCCCCCCAAAAAAAAACCCATTTCTCTAAAAGTCATAATGAGGAGAATGATCTATTAAAATGTTGATGTTAAAAATGTTGGGCTGCACTAGGCTCCTGTTTCAGCTGCAGATCTGCCCATTGAAAATGAAGCATTTCAGTAATATCAGCTCTATTAAAGGAGCGTCTCTGTGCTCTACTGAGCATCAACATGAGCTTCATGGAGGAAAATATGAGGAGTCGTTGTCTAGAAGTTCTGTAAAGCTGCAGAAAGTCAGACTTCAGAGGCGTGTGATCAATAAGCTTTATTGGAGTGTAAATGTGGGGCTCAGTCGGGACGTTTCACTGCAGCTCTCTTGAGTCTCTGCCACGGACACAGTCTTCATACTAGACTACAGACGTCTGCTGTGAGCTGCTGGAGAGTGACGGGACGTGTGCAGGTGTGATGGATCTCTTATAAACCAATAGGGAGTCAGAATGGAGTCTGTTTATACTTCTCATCCAATCACGATCAGACTCACAGGATTTATCTGGAGAGGGTTTTTTATTGATGACGAGCCGGAATGAAAACTAAGGGAAATGAAATAGGAGGAACGAGGCTGATTTTAAAATGTAAGGAGGAGAAAGTTCAGATAATTGGGTGAAAATGGAAGAAGTAGAAGTAAAGAATAATTACTCCAGTAAAGTTTAGATAACCTACATTTCTACTTTACACCGATCAGCCATAACATTAATACCACCTCCTTGTTTTTGCACTCATTGTCCATTCTATCAGCTCCACTTCCCATACAGCAGCACTGTGTGGGTCTAGAAGTCCAGACTGTGTCCATCTGTCTCTCTGCAGACTCTGTTTTCAGTCTCCCCTCACCCTGTTTGTTCTTCAGTGCTCAGGACCCCACCGGACTGACCACCACAGAGCAGTAGTATTTGGGTGGTGGTCCGTCACTCTCAGCACTGCAGGGACACTGCCTGACTCACATGATGGTTGTGTGTTAGTGTGTGTGTGTGTGTTGTGCTGAACCACAGATGGACCTCTTCATCTCAGAAACAAAGCCACCTTTGTCCCCTGGTCCCTTTACAAGGAGATCAAGTGCTGCAGAACACAAGTGCAGTTCCTCAAAGGCCTGAGGGTGGACACTGGAACTGTGGGCGTCTGCACTGGGGGTGGTTTGATGTCCAGTAGTGACACGAGTTCTGTTCTTTGTGTCTTTCTTAAGCTCCAGACAGCATCAGGATTGTGGACAGCGCCTTCAGCTGGTCTAAAGAGGACCCCCCGGCTTTGAAGAGGTAACTGCTTCCCACATCTGTGGGTTAAAGTGATCGTTTGAGCAAAAATTGGCTTTCCACATTTCGCATTGTCCAAATATAGCGGACCAGCCAGGACTATGGACTACTTTTTTTTTTTTTTTTTTTTTCCACTGCAGGGCCAAATGGTTACAAAGGTCACGCTGTAATGTAACGTACTGTACTTTACATTTACATTTATGACATTTAGCTAACGCCCTTATCCAGAGCGACTTACAAGATTACTTGTATTACAGAGGAGGGTCAGTGTGGTGTTAGGAGTCTGGCCCAAGGACTCTATTGGTGTTGCACAGCATAGTCACCCAGACGGGGAATTGAACCCCAGTCTCCCACGTGGTGTGGTAGCTCACTGGCAGGTAGTGGTGTTATCTGTTGCGCCACACCAACCACTCTGCGCCATTACGGACCCAATAGACCGGACACGGGTCATTTGCTGTGCTGCTAAATCAGCACACTGGCCTAGTGTCACTCTTTAGTCTTATGCTACAGCTACGAGACTAATGTAGCTACATAACAGGAGCCGTAATTCATCTATTAGCAGTGTGTGATCTGCATGCATCAGTCACACTCAGTGTAGTGCCAAGTTCTGTTGGAATCTACTTAACCTAGTCTGTTTGAAGCTAACTCAAAGGGTTTTGACGTGACTGCATGTGTGTGTGACCCCTTCGGCATGCAGTTTGCACCGTGCTAACATATCGCTATAGCCGTGAACCTGGCATAAAAGACCGTATACAGTCACACAGTCATGAACGAGTCCAGCGTCCTGTTTCTGCAGTTCATTTTGCTAATGGTGCAAGTATGTGTCATTGTACAGTGAAATGTGCCCTCAACATTTAACCCATCTGTGGTAGTGAACACACACACACACACACACACACACACACTAGTGAACTAGGTGCAGTGAGTACACACACACTCAGAGTGGTGGGAGAGCAGAGAGGGTAAAGGGCCTTGCTCAAAGGCCCAACAGTGGCAGCTTGCTGAGCCCGGGAGTTGAACCCACAACCCGGTCATCAATAGCCCAGAGCTCTAACCGCTGAGCCACCACTGCCCCACGCAGATACTAGCTTCCACAAAGCGAGCTGGACTGCGCTAAAGCCCCGGGAGCGATGCTGGACGAGACCTGTAGCCGACTCGCGTATGCTAAACTTTATTATGCCATGTCATTAAGCCCTCCCACCTAACTGTTCAGTGGTCCAGACTTCTTGCCGGACCGTGTCCGTGTGGAAAAGCCACTTGAACGGTTGTCCTTCGTGCTTCGGGCCCTGCAGTGGAAGCACAAAACGGCCATGGCTGCTTCTTTAACTTTACACTGGAGCTGCAAGGCTAATGCAGCTAACAAGCAGTGGAAGCTTATGGACACCAATTAGGATGATGATGATGATGATGATGATTACTGCTTGTGGAGGTGTTCCATTGTGGTTGCTGATGCTGTTTGCCTTACTGGGGTCTATAAACATGGACTTCAGTACGGTCACGATATGGTCATTCCTGAGCTAATATACGCTCCTAGATGCTGCTAGTCCACGTTCTAGATAACAGTGGGTCATACAGCGTCTTAAACCGTATAACCAAGTCTTTTATAGATCACTGAACAACACGAGCACACGATTTGAGTTTAGGAATGCAGTTAGCGCCATGCTAATTGATGTGCATAGGCTTCTAGTGCTTGTTAGCTACATTAGCCTGGTAGCTTCAGTGTCAAACTGAAAAGGCTAACTTTAGATAACGAGCATGTCTCCGCTGATGTGCGGTACTGTTGGGTGTAAAGGGGGAGAAACTGTCCAGTATTTTTACTTAAAATTAAACGATCTGTATATTATATAACTATAAAATAATAACCAGCAAGAGGGTGTATAAACGGAGCACATTTGAAGCTCAAGCAGCTAGATAACACACTAAAGAAAGGCCTGTAGGACGTCACTGTAGGACGAGGGGATTAAGAGTTATGTGCTTGAAGAAGTCCTGAATTGAAGCTGTTGATGTTGACGTGTGAACATTGCGGTTATGTAGTGAAAATCATCTCCGCCTGCTGAAACGGGACTCTCTGGATTTGGTTGGCAAGTACCTGTGCATGCTAAAAAAAATAAAATAAAAATAAATAAACAAATAAAAACCTAGAGAAGATCACCACCAGCTGGATGAAGGTGTATTCTGGCTAATTTGAGAAACAAATGAAATCAATAAAGCAATAATTGAAATATTTCAAATGAAATTTCTTCTCTATAATCCAGTGATGTTCAGTACTAGCCTTGACCCGCTGCCCTTCAGAACTCCTGAGTCCTGGTTCATAGACACAGTCCAGGTGTGGTGGAGAGTGACAATCCGCTACACCTTCTTGGGACAGGGTAGCTTTAAGGCTGGGACTGAATGTAGCTGCTGTGATCCAGATGTTAATCGTGCACGCATCCATTATCAATGAAACGTTGATGGTACTAAAAATGATAAAATTGTTTAAAATGAATTTTTTATGAAGTGTTTTTTAAGTGTTTTAAGTATTTTGTCCCTCAAATTTATTTAATTTGCACAAACTGAAATACGCCTGTGTGTGTGTGTGTGTGTGTGTATGTATGTATATGTGTATATATATATATATATATATATATATATATATATATATATATATATATATATATATATATAACATGAAATATGAAGATGACTGAGCACTGTCGCTGTGTGTGAAGCCCAGTTTGCAGAGTGTACCATGTTCCTCTGGTTCCTCTGTGTTCCTCTGCTGTTGCTCTTAGCCTTCTCTCCTCTCCTGCTCCTCCTGTCTCTCTCGTTCTCTTCCGCCTCCCTCTCTCTCTCCCTCTCTTTCCCTCTCTCTCCCTCTCTCTCCCTCTGAAGGATTAATGTGTGTATCCCTGAGGGAGCGCTGGTTGCTGTGGTAGGTCATGTTGGTTCAGGGAAGTCGTCCCTGCTGTCAGCCCTGCTGGGGGAAATGCACAAACAGGAGGGAGCCGTGTCCATCAAGGTACCCTTCACCACTCATGTCGTCATGTCCACTGTAATTTTACTGTTGACCCAGTGTTTCAAAAAAGTAAAAAATAAATAAATTTGATACTGGAAGTAAATAGTATGGACTAATGAGCCAAAACATTATGAACACCTGCCTACTGTGCTGTTTTCAGCCAAAACAGCACCATCAGAGTTTCAGAAACGTACAGAGTCACACACAGTAAAACCAGCAGTAAAATAACGGTTATAAGAAATAAACTGTATTGATTAGAAATTGAATAAATATCTAGGAATAAATAAGTCCAGTGCAGGAATGAGGGTGTGGTCAGTTGCTGTGTAAAAGGTGCAGAGGTGCAGATGTCCAGTGCTGTGCAGTGAGCAGGAGAATAGTGAGTTATGCACATGTACGTAGTCCTAGCTGTTGTCCTGGTTATATAGTATATGGACGAAAGTATTGGGACACCTACTCATTCACTGTTTCTTCTAAAATCAAGGGAATTAAAACGAGCTGATCCTGCTTTTGTTGAAGTAACTGTCTCTACTGTCCAGAGAACAAGGCTGCAAGTTGTTGTTAGTGAGGTCAGGATGTTGGATGATGTTCACCACCCCACCTCATCATCCCCAACCCATCCCAAAAGTACTGGATGAAGCTCCACCAACACAATCATGAGGCTTTATACCTCTCTAGCCCATGCCTGGCATAAGGCAGCATGGTGCATAATAGCTTCATCATGTTTATCTGCTCTTGCAGGGAGTCCTATTGGCAGTACTTTTCTACAGAGATTAGACAAGCGGTGTGTGTGCAGCAATGGGTGCAACTTGTGTCCACAAACCTTTGGGGTTGATTAGATCTGGTACCAAGGTGTTCCAGTAGATCCTGTAACTGCTTGGTGTTGGGAGGTGGATGTTTATTTGTGTGTGTGGTGTCGTGTTCCAGGGTTCTGTGGCGTACGTGCCCCAGCAGGCCTGGATCCAGAACGCCACTTTGCGGGAGAACATTGTGTTCGGGCGGGAGAAGAAGGAGAGCTGGTATCAGAGAGTGCTGGAGGCGTGTGCCCTCCTACCAGACCTGGAGATCCTGCCTGGTGGAGACGCCACAGAGATCGGAGAGAAGGTGAGCTTAGGACGTTAGACGTATTGTTTTACTAGTTACGCGAACAGACGCTGTGTTAATCGTTCATACTAGACACTGAATCATTCATACTAGACACTGAATCGTTCATACTAGACACTGAATTGTTCACAGTGTACACTGAATCGTTCACGGTGTGCACTGAATCGTTCACGGTGTGCACTGAATCGTTCACGGTGTGCACTGAATCGTTCACAGTGTGCACTGAATCGTTCATACTGGACACTGAATCGTTTACAGTGTACACTGAATCATTCATACTATCCACTGTATCCACTGAATTGTTCATACTATCCACTGAATTGTTCATACTATCCACTGAATCGTTTATACTATCCACTGAATCGTTTATACTATCCACTGAATCGTTCATACTATCCACTGAATCCTTCTTAGTGGATACTAAATCCTTTATAGTGAACACTGAATCGTTTATTCTAGACAGTGAATCGTTCATAGTGGAGACTGAATCGTTCATAGTGGACGCTGAATCGTTTATAGGTTACTAGATCACTGTAGGTACTAAATAATTCCTAATGGATCCGGTTTAATTCATAGTAGTTTCTGGAACATTGATAATAGGCATTAGTAGTTCATTGGTTGGTTGTTTGTGTGTGTGTCTGTGTGTGTGCTGTGCTGTGCTGTGCAGGGTGTGAATCTGTCCGGTGGTCAGAAGCAGAGGGTGAGTTTAGCCCGAGCTGTTTACTGCGACTGCTCAGTCTACCTGCTGGACGACCCGCTGTCTGCAGTGGACGCCCACGTGGGGAAGCACATATTTGAGAAGGTCATCGGGCCGCAGGGTGTTCTGCAGGGACGGGTCAGTCTTCACTGTCCATCACTGGGACAAATCTCTAATTTGCATATTTTTTCTGATCAATATATAATATTTCCATAATTAATGAATTAAAGTGTAAGAAAATCCTGAATGTGTGTTAAAGCTTTGGATGTATCTGTCCCTTGTTTTATGTTTTATTTTTATTACATTTTTTCATTAATTTGTTTTTGTATTTTGTGGTTTTGAGTTTGAGAAGTAATTAAATTATAAAAAAATAATAAAAAAACAAATCTGTTATTATTATGAGTATAAAATGATAACCTGCATGTGCCTGATCCCTTGTAAGCTAAACGAACCTTAATAGATGTGCAGATCCCTCCTGTTTATTTTACATAAATACAATAATTATGATTCCCTCTGGTGTGTTTAGTTCGGTGTGTCTGTGCATTAAGGTATTGACCCCTTGCTGTTTTCTCAGACGCGTGTTCTGGTGACCCATGGGCTGAGTTTCCTGCCCCAGGCTGACCTGATCCTGGTGATGGTGGACGGAGAGATCACAGAGACGGGCTCGTACACCGAGCTGCTCAGTCGCCAGGGAGCCTTCGCCGACTTCCTGCGTACCTACGCCAACGCCGAGCAGGACGGAGATTCTAAAGGGATGACGGGTAAGCCAGTCCTGAACCCACCTGGATCTGCTGTTCAGAGAAGTCGAGCGTTTATTACTAGAGGTTCTAAATGCAGGAGTCCAGCACCACCTCGACACTCACAGATCAGCTCCATGTATCTAAGCATCTGCCTGTGCCCATCTGATGTCACGAGGCCTGTGGTGACGTGCAGTTCTGCAGCTGGAGTTTATACATGCGTTTGTCCAAAGCTTGGAGGCATGATGGAGTTCCCCCTGATTTGGGCCGGTCCCGGTAAAGATGTTCTCCGTGTATCGGACAGTGTACGGACTCACCTCAGGGCTGTGCAGGGAATCGTTTCAGCACTGCCATCACAGCGTGCATGTGCACAATAGGCACATGCAGGGCCACGAATTAAATTATACATATCATTCTGCAACTCGCACTGACCTAAAAGAGGCAGATCTACCTGATATCATTTGGTTTTCTCTGGTTTCGATACACAGATTTATGTATTATTAATTTCACTGTTGGTCGATTCCTTTCTGGAGAAATCTGGTGAAAATTCCTGTTTTTTTTTTTTTTGTTTTTTTTTAATATCGCAAATTATTTTGCAAAACAACAAAAAGTGTCAGATTTTCCGTTTCTGGTCTTGTGCAGCCCTACCTCCCTACACACAGAGTGGACTCGGATAGGGGCAGACATGTTACTCGAGGCTTATATATGGTGGTTATTTGTGTATGTATGTATTTATTTGTAATTACACATTAAAATCTCTGCATTTAACAATATGCAGATTTCCTAAACTCATACAAACTATTACAGATGAGCAGGTCATTACCACCAGTTTTGTTTATCAGTTTTCTCTTGGGACAGTATCTGCTCCAGAAAAGGCTGTTGTGACCAGCCTACCCTGACAGGACGTTCTCAGAGCAGGGTCATGACCTCCAGTTTCAGCCTCCCTCAGACTTTCATCCACTGTCTTTTCATCTCACCTTTGAACCTTAGTGTGTGTTTTTTATTTTTTTTTTTGGTTTAGGGGAGGGTTTTTAGGGGGGGGTTGGGGAGGGTTTATTACGGGAGGGTTTTTTGGGGGGGGGGTTAGGGGAGGGTTTTTAAAGGAGTGTTTTTTTAGGGGAGGGTGTTTTAGGGGAGGGTTATTTAATGGAAGTTTTTTTTAATGGAGATTTTTAAGGAGAGGGTTTAGGGGAGGGTTTTTTAGGGGGATTTTTTTAGGGGAGGGTGTTTTAGGGGAGGGTGTTTTAGGGGAGAGTTTTAGGGAGTGTTTTTTAGGGGGATTTTTTTAGGGGAGGGTTATTTAATGGAGGGTTATTTAATGGAGATTTTTAAGGAGAGGGTGTTTAGGGGAGGGTGTTTTTAATGGAGGGTGTTTTAGGGGAGAGTTTAGGGGAGAGTTTTAGGGAGGGTTTAAGGGGAGTTTTTTTCCTGTCCTTGTTTTCCTTCCTCTGTCCTCAGTCCGGCTCGGAGCCCTTGCTCTCCTGTGACCTAACTCTTTCAGTGCCATGTCTGCCTGTATGACTGTCTGTCTTCATTTCCTCATGTGTTCCTTCTTTCTGTCCTCTGTGTTCTCCTGTGTGCTGTTCAGAGGAGGGAGGAGAGCAGGAGCAGGAGAGTGGGCTGTCTGAAGGTTGGAGGGTCTTAATGTTCATCTGGACATAAAGACACAATAGGGTTGCACGGTCGCATGCTCTGATGTTTTTGCACAAAGCTTGAGGCGTGTTACTCACTCAGGCCCAGTCCAGTGGGTCTCGTCCCACACTGTTGTCTGTGACTACCACAGACCACCCCAGACCACCCCAGACCCGTCTTTCCACTGTCCTCTGTAGGAAGGTGTAGATACGGTCATCTGGGTTATGCTTTAGGTGTGCAGAACACCTTTGAAGGGCCCATATCGTCAGTGTCCTGTTTTGAGTTCATTGTGGCTGGAGATCCCTGCTCCCTCATTAGTGTTGCCTCTGTAGGGACGGAGTGGTTAGTGTGTTAAGTAGTGGTAAAAACGCTTGAATTGGGACACTTCATCATTACAATGCATCAGCACTGGTCACATAAGCACACACATGTGTGGCTGAGCTGTATTTAAACCCCCCACACACCCACACACTGATTTCTAAGTTGCTGAGCAACCTAAACCTACTGTTAACCAACTACACAGGTAAATATCTGAAACTCATGGCATCCAGTGGCTTGGAACTAGAGCTGCTTCAGTAACAAGAGACTCTCAATGCATTCTGGTCCGCATTCAGCTGAAGAAGTGAGCTATGTGCATTGTGGGAGGTTGTAGTGCCCTCAAAATCATGCCCTGTGTCCTGATTTGGATGCTCGGAGAAACGTGGCCACCGTACTCCATTTGGGTCACGCCCCCCTGCTGCATCAGTGCAGCGCTAACGGTGTTCTCCACCGGGCAGTGAGCTGATTGATGTGATCAAGTGCTTGACTGATGCTTTGGATGATGTGGATGAAGTGAAGTTTCTTAAAGCAGTAGTGGTGAAAATGAGGATGATGATGATGATGATGCTTTTTTTTTTTATGGTTGCTAGTGTAGCATTAGTGGCTTGTAGGGATGTGGTATGACCAGCATGATGAATGCAGAACTTTGTTGGAAGTTGTTTTTTGGAGCTGTGCGACTGATTGACTCTCTTGATGGATCTCTGGTGCAGATGGAGTTCCACAGAAAACGCTGGAGAACGGAGGCCCTGCGGCGCTGCTCAGGTGAGTCTGAATCAAGATCCACACCCAGATCTCTCTGTGACCGGATTTATAAGCAGTGGTCAGTACAGAGGACCCTAGAGGAAGTCTCTAAACCCAGCGCGGGGATACACAGTGAGAATTGTGGGCTGGGCGATATGGTAAAAATACTATATCACGATATTTAAAGACACGATATTTATCACGATACATGTAATAAACTAAAAACATCAGTATCAGATTCTTATAAACTACTGTTCAGATCCTCTCCTGTACTGCTGCTCTTCATCTAATGAACCCAGTCTAATTACACTGTTAGTGATGAACCCTGCAGCTGATCAGTGTTTATTAAGCACTGACAGTCTCCTCCATATGATTAGACAAGCTTATTGATAACAAAATTTATCACAATGCGATAAAATATCATCATATTGCCCAGCTCTAATCTGAACTGTAATGCAGTCGGATACATTACTGAAATAATTCTGTGATTCATTTTGTTAGAAATCTGAAATTTGGAATTTGGAATTGAACAAAATAGAATTTTGTAAGAGAAAAATACAACTAAAAATAAATAATTTGCAGAAGACAAATCTGAAACTGAATTTTGAACAGAAATTAACATGTTTTGTAAAAGTCAATTCCAAAACTAAATTCTAAACTTTAATTAATGTCTGATTTGTAAAAATAAATCCGAAACTGAATTTTGTAAAAGAGTGAACTGAAATTAAACTGAAATTCTGAATTTCTCTGAATTCTGATTTGAAATCTAAAATGTAAATTTGTACAGTAGAAATCTGAAACTGAATTCCACATTTGAGGACATACAGCTGAGAATTTCTGTTCGTTTTAATTTTCAGATTTGCTTATTAAAATAACATGCTGTAACCTCAAAGCAAAAGCTGTGAAATACAGAGTCTGTCTCCTCCAGAAGCCCTGAAAACCACAGATGAGCATAATTAAAGGACTTCTGCTCTCTGTGATAACCTGCTGGTTTTATAAGTGATCACTACAACATAACTGAATATTATTATTATTAATATTATTATTATTATTATCATAATTTATTTATAAAATATTATTTGTTTATATAGATAGATAGATTATTTTATACTACTGTTCAGATCCTCTCCTGTGCTAAATAGTGATTTCTATGCAACTGCTGCTCTTCATCTAATTAACCCAGTCTACTTACACTGTTAGTAATGAAACATGCAGCTGATCAGTGTTTATTAAGCACTAACATATATATAATAAATAATAATAAATATTTATATTATTATAGGTTTGTATTAATCCATCACTCCAACACACACCCATTAAGTACTGTAGAACCACACTGCTGTGTTCATCTCCTGCCTACCATTCAATCAGTGATTTGATAATAGTGTGTGTGTGTGTGTGTGTGTGTGTGTGTGTGTGTGTGTGTGTGTGTTGTGTGTGTGTGTGTAGACAGAGCCAGAGCTCCTTAAACACATCTGGAACTGCTAAGCCGCTGCAGAAAGCTGAGAGTAACGACACCACAGCCAAGAAGCCCAAATCTCCCGACGCTGCCAAACTGACCGAGGCTGACAAAGCCAACACTGGCAAGGTACGAGTCCATCAGTATCCACTCCACTGGCCAGCACTGTCTCGACTGTCCCGGTCACTTCATCATTTTCTTTATTTATGTACTTATTGACCTGCAGCACATGAGACCAGAGTCTGTCCCTAATTGACCAGGAGACATGAGCTGGAGGAGCCTCTTTACACGATCTTACAAGATCTGCACTTTACATTAGAGATGCACCGAGCGGTCGTGGACCGGGTTTCAGTGTGACCGGTCATAACTAGTGACCGTCCGATCAGTCTCTCATAGGGAGGTCCCGGTCCGATCCGAAACAGCTGGGCCTGCTGGAAAAAGCTGTGTGCTGCTGCACGGAGCTCAATAAACGGTACAATCAGGCAGGTTCATGTAAACTTCAGCAAAAAAATCAGCAACTTCACAAACCTGAGGAAATCTGTCCCACCGGTCAGCCCTGTCTTCACTCTGCTCCGGACGAACTGTGCTGTTGGTCACCTCGTTAAAGATGACACATGATGGGCGGAGTTTTTCAGTTTAATCTAGATTTGCTCATTTCTTTATTTATTAGTATTTATTAAAGATTAAGCGAAGATGTATGCTGTTGTTTATAACTGTCATATGTCAAAATAAATAAGTAATAAATAAATAAATAAAGTAATAAAGTAATCTTCTTACTCTTTTGATTCGTACCTCTACTTATATCCATGTACTTTCAGTGTATATACTTTGAATCTTATATATATATATATATATATATATATATATATATGAGCGAGAGAGAGAGTTACGTATTTCTATTTTTAGCTTCAGATTTTTTGACACTTTTATCTGAGTTGAGGTTTGCTTTTAAACGTGTGTGTGTGTGTGTGTGTGTTATAGGTGAAATTGGCCGTGTTTTGGGAGTACATGAAGGCCATTGGAGTGTTTCTGTCCTTCATCAGCATCTTCCTCTTCCTCGCTCATCACGTGTCGTCCCTGGGTTCGAACTACTGGCTCAGCTTGTGGACGGACGACCCGGTCATCAATGGCACTCAGCCGTCCAGAAAGATGCGACTGGGGGTTTATGGAGCCCTGGGCCTCTCACAAGGTCCTGCTTAACGTGGTTTGATAGAAGCTGGGCTGTGACTTAGACTTAGACTCCACCCACAGCTCGCGCACCCACAGCTCACGCTTTCCTGGTTACCATGGTCACCAACTGCTATTTAGCTTGTTTTTGCTAAGCTAAGACATCATTAATGGACAGAGAGGACTGACTGACTGACTGACTGACTGCCAAAATGTTTAAAGTACAGCTCAGACTCTCAGATGCGGGCCCATTATGAGCGCGGAGAAAATCTGTGGGTAATTTAGCCTGACCTTTTCTCAGAGGAGGACAGGGGATAGACACAGGCATGGTTGATGTAGCTAGGGATGAACTCACAGAGGAGCCCCCACTCCGAGAACAAGAGCATTACCTCAGGACCCCATGGAAAGTTAATCCAGTCTGACCGTCTGCAGTCTGAGGGCATTTCTCTATTTATGTACTTATTTATTTAATTATTTATTTAGCTTCTTTTCTTCCTAAATTCGCCTTCAAAGGCCCTTGCGGGTCTCGGCTCTCTCTATAATAAGACAGCATGTGACCTTCAGCAAACGTGTTTAGCAGAGTCTCAGCTTCACTAAAGCAGTGGAACGTCTGAGTAAAGTAGTGTATAAAGGGCGAGTGTCCGAGTCTCCATTGGTCGGTTTCACACAAAACCATAGACAGACGCACAAATTCACCAATTACAGATGAGAGGCAGATGACTGACACACGAATCCATCAGTGAGACACCGCAAGAGACAGAGATGAGTATTTCAACCCGTCTTCTGTCTCAGTTTTGCGATCGTTCCTTATATCGTTCCTGTATTTTAATAAAACCCTTTCCTCTGGATGCAGCCTATCAGAGTAAAGTAGGCAGGCATTGGGCGGGGCTTATGGGAAGCTTGTGCAGACTCCTCAACTAGCGGTGTTGTTCGATGTTCCTCGTGAGTTCCTGCCGTGTTCACTCCTCCCTGTCTCTCTCGCAGGCTTCGCCGTCTTCTGTTACTCCATCTCCGTCTCCATCGGTGGGATTCTGGCCTCGCGATATCTGCACGAGACCATGCTTTACAATGTCCTGAGGTCCCCCATGTCCTTCTTTGAACGGACGCCCAGCGGTAACCTGGTGAACCGCTTCGCTAAAGAGACGGACACCATCGACGCAGTCATTCCGAACATCATCAAGATGTTCATGGGCTCCCTGTTCAACTGTCTGGGCTCGTGTGCCGTCATCCTCATCGCCACCCCACTGGTGGCCATCATCATCCCCCCACTCGGGCTGCTCTACTTCTTTGTGCAGGTCAGTTGGTGTGATGGACAGGTCATGTGTACAGTGATCAGCCATTACATTAAAACCAGGTCCCAGGTGAAGTGAAGATCAGTCAGATCTTGAAGGTGGTGAAGCAGGAAAATTGGACAAGCGTAAGAATCTGAGACCCTTTGACAAGAACTGAACTGTGATGTTCTAGATAATGACTGGGTCAGAACCAGAACATCTCCAGAACATCAGGCTGCAGGTCTTGTGGGGTGTTCCCTCCTGGTATACAGTGGTCAGTACCTACCAAGCAAAAGTGCTCCAAGAAAGGTACAACCAAGGCTCTCACTGATGCTCATGAACCTTGGTACCTTGTGACATGGGTTTTTGTGACACAAGGAGAACCTACACAGTAATATGCAGTGTAGGTTTTAATGTTATGGCTGATTATGTCTCTCTCTCTCTTTTGCTCTCTTCTGGCTCGCTCATTCTCTCGGTTTCAGCGTTTCTATGTGGCGTCGTCACGGCAACTGAAGCGTCTGGAGTCTGTGAGCCGCTCCCCAGTGTACACACACTTTAACGAGACGCTTTTGGGCACCAGCGTGATTCGGGCGTTTGGGGAGCAGCGGCGCTTTATTGGCGAGAGTGACCGCAGAGTGGACCACAACCAGAAGGCCTATTTTCCCAGCATCGTCGCCAACAGGTCTCAACACTCACACACTCTCTCTCTCTCACACACACACACACACACACACACACACACACACACACACACACACACACACACACTGAGCAGTGCTCGCATCACAGATCTCAGTTCTGAGAACAACTCTTTGAAGACAAAGCGTATTATATTTGATACATATTTAGTTCTTTAGACCTGCAACATCAGTGTGATTTAAATAATTATTTAAAATAATTTCTACAATTATTTATATATTTATTTATATTTATATTATCAGACAAATTATTTGGTAAGTTATTACATGCACCAGAAACATACATTTTTATTTAATTCGTTTTTTAGACCTCTGGGACATCAGTGTGATTTAAATTGATTTAAAAAATTATTAAAATGAATATATATATATATATCAAATCTGATTATATATTAGATCTGTTTTGGTGAATTATTGAAACACCAAAAAAACACACAGATGTGTGTTTAATTACTTGTAGTTTTTTTTTTTTTATTATTTTCCATTTTTTTAATTATTATTATTAATAAAATCTGCTCTGGGCAATAAATCTCTTATTCATCAGATATAATACAAAATAAGAGACCTATATGCAAAGTGTAATTTAATTTATTATCATTGAATTAAAAAAATATATTATTTAAAAGGATGAAAAACTTCAGCTCTTCAGCTTTAAAGACATCATCATTTTCTGCTGAATCAGGCTATTAAGGGTTACGGCCTTTTTTCATCATTACTCTTTCCAATCAGTTGAGGCAGTGTTACAGACTAAGCAGAATTGAATTTCCAACCACTAGGGGGCGCACTAGCCAGATTTGGAACAGCTAAAGTGTAATTTAATCAACATCAAATGTGTGTTGGATTATTGTGTGTTGGCAGGTGGTTGGCGGTACGGTTGGAGTTCGTGGGGAACTGCATCGTGATGTTTGCTGCGCTGTTCGCTGTGATGGCCCGGGACAATCTGAGTCCAGGCCTCATGGGACTGTCCATTTCCTACGCCCTACAGGTCCTCCTCCTACTACACTCTACATTCAGTATAGATTGCATCATTATTTCATAGTAAATTATGTAATAAATTGTTTACATTTGATCATCAAATTTAGATCATGCACTATATGGACAAAAGTATTGGGACACCTGCTCTTTGCTCATTGTTTTTTCTCAAATCAAGGCTATTAAAACGAGTTTGTTGGAGTAATTGTCTCTACTGTCCAGAGAAGATGACTTTCTACTAGATTTTAGAGGAGCATTGCTGTGAGGATTTGATTGCATTTGGCTGCAAAAACATTAGGAGGTCAGGATGTTGGATGATGATGTTTACCACCCCACCTCGTCATCCCCAACTCCTCCCAATAGTACTAGATGGAGCTCCACCATCATTCCAGAGAACACAGTTCCTCCTTAATGCTGGGGGGCTTTATACCCCTCTAGCCCACCCTTGGCATCATGCAGCATGGGGCCAATAGCTTCACGATGTTGATCTGATCCAGAGAGTCCTATTCTATTGGCAGTACTTCTTCTCTACAGGGACTAGACAAGCTGTGTGTGTGCATTTGCACATCTGTGTCAGCAATGGATGCAGCTTAAAATAGCTGAATGCATTTATTAGAAGGGGTGTCCACAAATATTTGGACATATAAGAAATAATCAGCACACTTCAATTGGACTTAATTAAGAATAATAATAAGCAGCGAGCCTCTGCAGAACACCACCTACTCCACCTACACGATACATTTGGACTATTGGTGGTCTCCTAATGGGCTCTGTCTCTCGTACAGGTGACCGCGTCTCTGAACTGGCTGGTGAGGATGTCCTCTGAGCTGGAGACCAACATCGTGGCCGTGGAGAAGGTGAAGGAGTATGGAGACACGGAGAAAGAGGTAAATAGAGCTGAGAGATGAGGGTCTGAATTTTGATCAGAATCATTTAAGAAACACATAAATTAATAAATATATATTGCATTCATTAATGAGAAATCAGAAGGCTCTTTTTACAGAGCGCCCTCTTGTGGATTCAGAAGACATAGTAGTGACCTTAGAAGGAATGACCCCATTACACAGCCCATTGCTTTTCTTTACAGCTCAAAAAAGAAAGTGCTCTATTGTTCAAAGGTTTTAATTAATTATTAAAATAAAAAAATATTACATAGCTTTAATATTTTAGGAATTCTATTAACATGAAGTGAATTCATGATAGTTTTTAGTATTTTGCCTCAAGATTTAATCTTCTGATGTGATTAATTTAGGATATTAATGTTAATGTTTTGACTGAAACGCTTAAAAGCGTCCTGATGGGTCTGGAGCTGAGTGTCTGAGGGTGGTCTGATGTCTGAGGGTGTTTGTTCCTCAGGCTGAGTGGAAGCTGGAGCAAACCACCGTTCCTGCTGGCTGGCCGACTGTTGGACACATCGAGGTCCGAAACTTTGGCCTGCGGTACAGAGAGGACCTGGAGCTGGCCATCCATGACATCACAGTTACCATTGATGGTGGAGAGAAGGTGAAGAATCATCTACTTTTATTGCAGACCTGATTTTTCCTTTTTTATTTAACATTCTGATAATTAATTAATTAACATTTTAAAATGTTCAATCAGTGTGGATCACAAACATTATAGAGCGCCCCCTACACTTCCTGTAGTGTATTACAGTCTGTCAGAATGAGTGTGTGAATCATATGAATATTATATAGGGGCAGTGGTGGCTAGGGGCAGTGGTGGCTCAGCGGTTAGAGCGCCGGGATATCGATAACAGGGTTGTGGGTTCGATTCCCGGGCTCGGCAAGCTCCCACTGTTGGGCCCTTGAGCAAGGCCCTTTACCCTCTCTGCTCCCCGGGCGCTGGAGTTGGCTGCCCACCGCTCTGGGTGTGTGTGTGTACTCACTGCCCCTAACACGTGTGTGTGTGTGAGTGTGTTCACTACCAGATGGGTTAAATGCGGAGGACACATTTCGCTGTACAGTCCACACTGTACAGTGACGAATACGTGCACCTTTATCCTTTATCCTTTACCTTTATATGAATATTATAGAGCATTATAGAGCGCCCCCTACACTTCCTGTAGTGTATTACAGTCTGTCAGAATGAGCGTGTGGATCATATGAACGTTATAGAGCATTATAGAGCGCCCCTACTCTTCCTGTAGTGTATTACAGTCTGTCAGAATGAGCGTGTGAATCATATGAATATTATAGAGCATTATAGAGCGCCCCCTACGCTTCCTGTAGTGTATTACAGTCTGTCAGAATGAGCGTGTGGATCATATGAACATTATAGAGCATTATAGAGCGCCCCCTACGCTTCCTGTAGTGTATTACAGTCTGTCAGAATGAGCGTGTGGATCATATGATCATTATAGAGCGTTATAGAGCGCCCCCTACGCTTCCTGTATTGTATTACAGTCTGTCAAAATGAGTGTGTGGAGAATTTAGTTTTTTTTTTTTAAGCTGTTAACTAATCAATGAGTGTGTGTGTGTGTGTGTGTGTGTGCTTTTTAAGGTGGGAATTGTGGGTAGAACCGGAGCAGGGAAGTCGTCTTTGACACTCGGCCTGTTCCGCATCATTGAGGCAGCGCAGGGAGAAATCTGCATCGATGGAGTAAACATTGCTGATCTGGGGCTGCATGAACTCCGTTCACGCATTACCATCATTCCACAGGTAACACACACACACACACACACACACACACACACACACACACACACACACACACACTCATTATCTGACGGAGCAGAGACATACTGAGGATACACACTGCAGGAAACCCCCCCTTGCTGTTCTGCTGTAGAACCTGGTTATGGATCCTGTTGAATCCGGATCAGGATACTGAGAGAAATGCTGTAATAAAACATTGTTTGACCCGGTTCTGTTCTGCTGTAGGACCCGGTGCTGTTCTCCGGTTCTCTGCGTATGAATCTGGACCCCTTCGATGGTTACTCTGATGAGGATGTGTGGAGAGCGCTGGAACTCGCTCATCTGAAGAACTTTGTGTCCGGCCTGCCAGACAAACTGAACCACGAGTGTTCAGAAGGAGGCGAGAACCTGAGGTACAGAACCCTGAACTCCCATCTTTCAGTTTGGTTCTCTTACAGGTTCTTCTGTACGTTCTGCTGGATTAAGAACCCGCTGCTGTGTGTGTGTGTGTGTGTGTGTGTGTGTGTGTGTGTGTGTGTGGTCAGTCTGGGACAGAGGCAGCTGGTGTGTTTGGCCCGAGCTTTACTCCGGAAGACCAAGATTCTGGTTCTGGACGAGGCGACGGCAGCTGTGGACCTGGAGACGGACAACCTGATCCAGTCCACCATCCGCACTCAGTTTGAGGACTGCACGGTTCTGACCATCGCCCACCGCCTCAACACCATCATGGACTACACCAGGTAACACACACCAGTACACACACACACCAGTATACACACCCAAAAGTATTGGGACCCCTGCTTGTTCACTGTTTCTCCTGCTTCTGTTAGAGTAAGTCTCTACTGCCAGACAAGAAGACTTTCTACTAGATTTTGGAAAGGAGCATTGCTGTGAGGATTTGATTGCATTTAGCAACAAGGGTGTACTGGGTGGAGCTCCTCCACCATCATTCCAGAGAACTCAGTTCTTTCACTGCTCCACTGCTCCACAGCTCAATGCTGGGGGGCTTTATACCCCTCTAGCCCACGCCTGGCATTATTAGGCAGCATGGAGCCAATAGGGTCATGATGTTGATCTGCTCCAGAGAGTCCTATTCTATTGGCAGTACTTCTTCTCTACAGGGACTAGACAAGCTGTGTGTGTGCATTTGCACATCTGTGTCAGCAATGGGTGCAGCTTAAAATAGCTGAATGCATTCACTAGAAGGGGTGTGCAGCAGGTGTCCCAATACTTTTGTCCATGTAGCGAATGTTAAAAAAGGACAAAGGTTTTCATCTGCGTCTCTCCTTCAGTGTGTCTGAAATTCAGAGTTTGATCAAAACGCATTTCTGTATTTCTGTATTTCTGTTCTTGCAGGGTTCTGGTTCTAGATAAAGGCCAGATGGCCGAGTTTGATTCCCCCGCCAGTCTCCTCGCCAAGAAAGGAATTTTCTACAAGATGGCCAAAGACTCTGGTTTGGTCTGATTAAATTAAATAAATCAATAATAAACAACAAACGAGCAGAAGCTGAAGAGTCTCCATCTAGAGCCCTGCTAGTTGTACAACACTGCTGTGGGTGGAGCCTTAGTGATGGTAATCCTTGGAAACCACTGATTGACAGCTTGAGCTTCACTACCGTCCTTTTGTCCTTTCTTTTCACGTGTTACGTGCTGCTGGAGTAGCTGTTACTGTAGCGCCCCCTGCTTGTGAGCCTCTGCTCCTGACCAGCGTCTCACACCAGCCTGAAGCTTTAGTGAAGTTTTGAAGGAAGAAAAAAAAAAAAAGGTTTGATTAAGATCAATTGTTTTTTATGTTAATTTGTTTGTTTATCTTTAAAAGATGCGAGAGATCCCCGTGAGTCGGACTCGGTGGTGGTTTCAGAGAGGAGGTGGGTTGACCTCTGTTCAGTGGGACTGTGTTTGAATTCAGGACAAGCAGATCTTCTTATTGTGCAATGTGAATGATGTCAGAGCAGCGAGCACCGCCACCGCCGCCGCCTGGCCTACCTCCCTCCCTCCCCCAGCACTGTCCAGTAAAAGAGCAGGGCTTGGAGCCAAGCCAAAGACTTGAATCTAGGAATCTAGGAGGTCTCCACAGGTTTGATCTGAGAGGGATCCAGGTTCCTCAGAGCATCACCTAAAAACTGCTGACCTTCACTGAATCGCCCAGAGTTTATTTACACACCTCAAATCTTCAGATTTCTCTGGAGCTTAAACATTTACCTCATTATTATTATTATTATTAATATTATTATTATGTGTTCTGTTGGTGTATATGTTTACTAAAATGACTATATACTGGTACATAATTAAATTTATAAACAGGCTATATAAATATATAAATAAATACAATAAATAAATAAATATAAATATAAATATTAAAAAATATATATAGAACATTGTTTTATTGTAATTAATAATAGTTGTGGGCGGAGGCTTTATATCACTGTTTGTTTACATATATTTGCTGCAGTAGTGGGAACAAATATTACACATTTATAGCTTTAAATTTAAAGATGTTTCTTTCCAAATTGTATTTTTGTTATTTCTTTTTTTTTTTCATTTTATTTTATTCTTAATGATCTCGGGAGAGAAGTTATATAATATATGTAACATCCATATATCAGTGTTATGTCATGATTTTCACCTTTATTAGTTGAAAAAATAAATATTTTAATGTCAGCTTTTATTCATTTCAGGCTTTTTTTTACTAAACTGTTACAGCATTTTGTAATGGAACTCTTCAAATATTGTTATTAACAACTAATCAATTATTTATTATAATAATAAGACATAAGTGTGTGTAGGCTGTATATTAATATTGCTATTTACTAAGATGACCTGTCTACATATTATATACTTTATATTTATAGAGTTCTGTAGCTGTATCGTTATAAAAAAAAATAATAATAATAATAATATCAATAATATCAAACATTAAACAAGAAAAGTGCAGCCAGGTTTCACACAGCTTTCAGTTGAGCTCAAAGTCAAGCCTGTCCAAAAGCTGAGGGATGCAGTCCGCCACGTCTGCCCCCTCTCAGAGCTTCTAGGTGATGCTCTCAGAGAACCTGTTACCCCAAGCTCTACGTTCTCCAGAGCAGAAGCTAGAGCAGCACTAGAGCTGTGGAGGCAGATCCGCCTCCTTCCTCCTGATCCGCCTCCTCCTTCCTCCTGATCCGCCTCCTTCCTCCTGGGCCTGAAGGTGTAACTGTTTAGTTTAACTCCACATTTAACTCCTTCATCTCCCTCTTCTCCTTCAGTTTGTTCTTGATTGTTTTTACCAAAAGAAAAGGCGCCCCCTGCAGGTCAGCTCCAGCACTGCAGACTCCCCAGGCCTTGTGTGTCCTCTACACTGGGGGGTGGAGGTGGGGGGTGGGGGATTCCATATCCAAATCTGAACATGAGGGTCAGCACAGGTCATCTTTTGTGGCCTGCCGTGTGTGTGTGTGTGTGTGTGTGTGTGTGTGTGTGTGTGTGTGTGTGTGTGTGACAGTCAGCTGAATGTACTTTATTGAGTCCGTCGAGGTGCTCTTCACCCTCACCTCCGCTCTCTGGTGCATCAACATATAAACAGCTAGCCTTTCGGTACTGTACTGAGGGTCGGTCAGTGGGGCGCGGCCTCTGTTCGGACTTCTCTGCAGACCTGTAAAATCACTTTGTTGGGTTTTGAGTATGACCTGATTTCTTACATATTTATATTATATTACGTGTATGATTCTAGTTCGGTATTTGTAAAACACGCACTAGTTATTCAGTGTGTTTACGAAACGAATCGAAGAGTAAAGAGTTCAAAACAAATAAAGATTTTTGTAACAAGTTCTGTTCCTGGATCAGTTGGAGTGATGATTTCTGGTGATTGATATTTCGCCCTTTAAAGCTGAAGTGTTTGTTTGACCTTCTGACCTTTTTAAATTATTAAATAACACTGCTTAGGACTTTTATTTTGTATCATATTTGATACATCTGAGCGTCTGAGCTGCCTTGAAAATTGGACTCAAACTTCTAAACCGGAATGTTCTCTGGTGTGTGCAGTGCACAGGTAATCCACCAGGGGGCAGAAATCATGTATCTGATTTTATTTTTGTATATAATTCAGGATTGTTAATGCTTTTTAGTAGACAGACAGATAGAGACAGAGACAGACAGACAGATATAGACACTGATAGAGAGAGACGGATATAGACAGGTATGGATGGATGGATGGAAAGAGACAGACAGACAGACAGACAGACAGAAAGAGATAGATAGCAAAAGATAGAGACAGACGGATGTATATAGACAGACAGACAGATAGAGACAGACACAGATAGATAGATAGACAGACACAGACGGATAGAGACACAGATAGACAGACAGAGACACAGATAGACAGACCGACAAATAGAGACAGACACAGATCGATAGACAGACCGATATAGACACAGATCCAGATAGACAGACAGAGATAGACAGACAGACAGATATAGACAGATAGACAGATGGAGACAGATAGACAGACGGATAGAGACACAGATAGACAGACCGACAAATAGAGACAGACACAGATCGATAGACAGACCGATATAGACACAGATCCAGATAGACAGACAGAGATAGACAGACAGACAGATATAGACAGATAGACAGACGGATAGAGACACAGATAGACAGACCGACAAATAGAGACAGACACAGATCGATAGACAGACCGACAGATAGACACAGATAAACAGACAGATATAGACACAGATAGATTGACAGACAGATATAGACACAGATCCAGATAGACAGACAAAGATAGACAGACACAGACAGATATAGACAGATAGACAGGCAGACAGATGGAGACACAGATAGACAGACACAGACAGACAGACAGATATAGACACAAATCCAGATAGACAGACAGATATAGACAGATAGACAGACAGACAGATAGAGACACAGATAGACAGATATAGACACAGACAGACCGACAGATAGAGACAGACTGACAGGTATAGAGACAGACCGACAGATATAGACACAGATAGATATAGAGATAGACAGATACAAACAGACAGACAGACAGGGGTAAAACTGTTCTGCTGACTTTCAGAACACACAGTGTCAGTAATGCAGAGCAGCACTTCACAGTGGAGGTGAATGGAACCAGACAGATATTGCGCAATACGCTGAAGCACCCGAACCTTTATCTGCATTTGCCCGGCGGTGGCAGCAGCCGACAGCAGGAGCTGATTAACCTAGTATTGACTAACCTAGACTATGATAATGAATTAATATAAACATCAATGTTATCTGTGTAATACCGTTTCACTTTATTATTCAATGTTTTTTTAATATATGTATTTTTAAAAATCACGATCTTGGTGCTCTTGGGGGCCCCCTGGTGGCGTTGTGGCCCTAAGTGGCTGCCTAAATTTAGTACACATGTAACATTTCCACAGAAACACAACACTGCTCTCTTTTATCCTCAGATATTTTTATTCTTTATTAAATCTGAAGTATTTCTCTTATTAAAGTGAAAGGTAAATATAGAAACACGCGGCTGAGATATTTAATAAATATTGACTTAAGGACTTCCGGCCTCAGTGGGGAGGACTGCAGCTGCCAGGTTAGTGTTGAGCACTTTTTACACTACAGTAAATAATAACACCAGATCCACACCGGCCTTCAGCAGCTGCTGCACCTTTCTCAGGGGTTCAGGGGGCTGGAAGCCTGTTCCTCAGGTCTTGGCTGAGGAAATCATGGAAGCCTCCCAAAAAAAAAAAAAAAACGTGTGTGTGTGTGTGTACAGTACTGACCAGACGTTTTAGACCCCTAAGATTATTTGTCCTGCAGAAGCTCCAGATCTCCTCAGAACAGATAAAGCAGCTGAACATAAATCCAGTAAAAAGGAGAACCAAGAGCTTCTCGTTCTGAAGAAAGAAAGTAGTGAGATCTTGTCTGTGAGCTAGTCTGAAGAACAGAGCTCGGTTCCTCCAGGTTTCTCCTGGACGCCCCCCAGTCCAGCCAGCACAGCGTGGAGGATGTGTTCAATCAACTCCATCATCATCAGCAGCAGCAGCAGATCACCTGATTTACCATCATTAAGCCCTGATTTATCACCAAACCAGGTGTTGATCTGAGGAGAACTCTAAATAATACTAGACTCCATGAGAGAGGAGAACTCTGGAGATGTTCTAATGATGAACACAGTGATGGAGAACCTCCACCACTTTCTGTAGGAATGTTATTAGTGGAGATGAGCAGCTTTGTAGTGTAAGCGGGGTGTAAAACTGCACAGTACTGTGTTTATATAGAAACTATAAGCTTTTAATACTCAGTTTCTGCTTATTTACTGAAGTTAACAGGTTAGTCTAATGCGGCCGAACTTGTGGTTCAGACACAGCTTTTAAAAAAATGGTTCAATTCAGTAAATAAATAGAAATGTTATTGAATTTGACGAGAATTTCATCCCTTATTCACTCTCAGAACCTCAACAGCACGTGCTGCTCAGTGTCCGAGCTGTGTGTTGTACTGGGTTTACCTACTGAGGGTTCCCCAAACACTCTAGATAAGACAGGGTTTAAAAGGTTCTACATAGCACCAAAATGGGTTCCACTATCTGTTTGTTTGGCTCGGTAGAAGAATGTGCTAGAGGTTCTAAACCACAGAGATTAAACCATTTAAACATTCAAATGGTTGCTTGTTGTGGTTCTTTATAGAACCTGTATAGCCTTCACTAAAGAACCCTTAGAGGAACCTATAGTCTATATACTATATACATATAGTACAGTATAGTATATATATAGTATATAGCCACTACATATAGCCTGTGGCTGAAGTGCAGTGCCGGTATTACACTCTAAAACAAAAAAGGGTTCTTAGAAGAACCAGTTTTGGTTCCACAAAGAAGTTTATGTTTGTTATTTTTGATATGTGGGTGAAGAACCTTTTAAAGTCTTTACCAATTTAAATTTTCTTTATGGAACCAGGTTCTTTAGGGAACCCTTTGTAGAACCTATATTGTGTAGAGTGTATGTATATGAAGGAAAGATCGTTGCCTTTACTAAAGAACCCTTGAAGAACCCCCCCCCCCTTTTTTTTAAAGAACATCTGATACGAGAAGAGATTACTGCATAAGGTTCTTCACATAACCTTTGTAAAAAGGGTTCCACCACGGTCACAAGTGCTAAGCTTGGGCGTAATCGAGGGCTGGAGGACCGGCCCTGTACCAGTCCTCTCAGTGTGAAAACACCACACACTGAATAAAGTTCAGAGAGGTTCCCTCGGTTCTTCACGCTGGCTGTCAGGAACAGAAGCGTCAGTCATGTCCTTTAGCACCTCGGAGCCGGACGTCACTCCAGAGTGTCTTTGTCCAGGTTCTCTCTTTTAAACACCCAATCCAGCAGAACGCTCATGACGTTCTAAGCCGTGTTCCTCAGGACAAAATGTCGGTTCCGGGTGTTCTCCTTTTCCAGCGCAGACACAGACTTCTTCTCTGAACTGAGGAGGAGGAGGAGGATGAAGATCCTGTAGCTGCTTTCACGCCAGACCGGCTTCTCGGCACATGCAGTAGAACTGACCTCTCTGGGCGAGGAGGTTTGCAGGAGAGTCTGTCTCTGTGATGTAGCCTCTGTCCATCACGATCACCCTGAGGGAGAAAATTCCACCAGTTATCCTTCACACTCCGTCTTACTGGCCTTACTGGCCTTACTGGTGATGCTTTGAATGAAATATAAATGTTTAAATAGCGAGACACTACATGGACAAAAGTATTGGGACACCTGCTCGTTCACTGTTTCTCCTGCTTTTGTTGGAGTAACTGTCATCACCACCCCACCTCATCATCTCCAACCTCCCCAACTCATCCAAAAGCACTGGATGGAGCTCCACCACCATCATTCCAGAGAACACAGTTCCTCAATGCTGGGGGGCTTTATACCCCTCTAGCCCACGCCTAGCATTTGGCAGCATGGAGCCAATAGGGTCATGATGTTGATCTGCTCCATAGAGTCCTATTCTATTGGCAGTACTTCTTCTCTACTAGACAAGCTGTGTGTGCATTTGCACATCTGTGTCAGCAATGGGACAGTTGGGAGGATGGCCAGTACTGGTGTACTGGTGTGTGTGTGTACTGGTGTGTGTTACCTGGTGTAGTCCATGATGGTGTTGAGGCGGTGGGCGATGGTCAGAACCGTGCAGTCCTCAAACTGAGTGCGGATGGTGGACTGGATCAGGTTGTCCGTCTCCAGGTCCACAGCTGCCGTCGCCTCGTCCAGAACCAGAATCTTGGTCTTCCGGAGTAAAGCTCGGGCCAAACACACCAGCTGCCTCTGTCCCAGACTGACCACACACACACACACACACACACACACAGAGCAGCGGGTTCTTAATCCAGCAGAACGTACAGAAGAAGGGGAACCTGTCAGAGAACCAAACTCAGAGTTCAGGGTTCTGTACCTCAGGTTCTCGCCTCCTTCTGAACACTCGTGGTTCAGTTTGTCCGGCAGGCCGGACACAAAGTTCTTCAGATGAGCGAGTTCCAGCGCTGTCCATATGTCCTCATCAGAGTAACCATCGAAGGGGTCCAGATTCATACGCAGAGAACCGGAGAACAGCACCGGGTCCTACAGCAGAACAGAACCGGGTCAAACAGAGAACCGGTTCCACAGCACTAAAACAAAGCATCAGAATACAGGGTGTCACACGTCTGTACTGGTGGGAGTACCTGTGGGATGATGGTGATGCGGGACCTCAGGTCCTGCAGGCCGATCTGGGCTATGTTGACCCCATCGATGTAGATCTGACCCTTCACCGCCTCCAGGATCCGGAAGATTCCCAGAGCGAGAGAAGATTTCCCTGCGCCAGTTCTCCCCACGATCCCGACCTTACAGCAACACAGAGGTCCGTTACAAACACTGCAATAAACAACTTTACAATAAATAATTATAAATAACAATAATAACTATAATAATTATGTATAAAAATGACTATAATAAATATTAAAATAACATTTTACTAATATGAATAAAAAAGAATAAAATTAATTACTACTAATAGATGTAACTTAAAGTACTTTTAACATAAAAAATACTACTAATCATAATAATCAGTACAATTTTAATATTTAACAGTACAATACAGTTTAATATTTATTATAGTCATTTGAATAATAATAATAATAATAATAATAATAATAATAATAATTATTATTATTATTATTATTATTATTATTGTTGTTGTTGTTGTTGTTGTTGTTGTTGTTGTTGTTGTTGTTGAAATAGCAGTTATATATAAATCTAAAGTCTGACTGTTCACCTTCTCTCTCTCTCTGATCCTCAGCGTGATTTCCTTCAGGGCCCAGTCCAGACCCTTTCTGTACTGCAGCCCATAATCCTGGAACTCGATGCTGCCGGTCCGTGGCCAGGCTGACGGTAGAGGCCTGGCCTCTGTGCTCCAGGGTGCCTGTGGAGAACCACCGGAGTGGACATGGTCAGTCAGAGCATGCCTGTTCATCACACACCTGCTTCCAGACTGGGGGCTCGGACTGTCCTGAGCATGAACTCTGAACTCTGCTTTAACCAGATCTTTATGAGTGATTTCGTGACCAGGTGTGTCTGCGGGACAGTAATGAGGGGGCTAATGGGGGGGGGCTGTACCTCTTTGGGGGTTTCTGCATACTCTTTCACTCTCTCCACAGAGACGATGTTGTTTTCCACGTCTGTCCAGGCACGCACGATCCAGCTCAGAATCCCAGTCACCTGCAGAACGACATCGGAAACCATGACATAAATATGACATAACAGACCTTCTGCTTTTCATATTCCCGCCTAAACATCAAACATCTGCATCAGAAGCTCTACTGTGACCTGATTCTCTCTTTTATGAAGTTATTGTTATGATTTTTCACAGAAGTCAGAAGTCTTGATCCCATCCTTACAGAATGAAGTGTGTAATTATATTTAATTGATTACATAATTATGTCTAAAATATGTAATTCATGACATAATTTAATTATCAATATAATTACAGTAGATAATCCATTAAAACAACAGCAATCCCGCTGGGCTTGTAATGGTTAAACATCATCAATGTCATTCGTTTACCTGGAGAGAGTGCGATATAGCCAATCCGACGATGCCTGGACTCAGAGTGGCTCTGCCCATCACAGACAGGATAGCAGCAGCCAGAACCAGCAGGTTCCCCAGAAACTCCAGATTCACAGCCAGCCACCTGCACAGACCAGCACACACCTCCCATTACACACAGCACAAACACACCTCACATCCGTTTATATTCGAATATAAAACTGGTGTTATGTAAATAAAGAGTATTAATAAAGATAATAAATCTTACTGCGCGTCACGGAAATGGTATTTTATAAAAACTAACAGAAATTCTATACTTCTCTACAATATATCATACCAATACTGTACTAAACTATACATACTATATTCTACACAACTTCTATACTACATTACTTACCTTATTAATACACAGTACTAATATATTATTGTAATATACTATGTACAAGACAGCAATATACTATATCATTGCTATGTACTGTACTAATACTACACTGTACACAAATCATAATTTACTATATACCATACTAATACTATACTGTAAACTATATACAATACTATCACTACACCGTACAGTACTAATATACTTTCTATACTATTATACTAATACTATGCCATGTACTAAAACCACAATTTACTATATAGAGTACTAATACTATACTGTATACTATATACCATACCAATACTATACCATGCTCTATATATAATACTATACTGTATACTATATACAATACTAATACTATACTGTATACTATATACCAAACTAAAACTATACCATATACAATACTAATACCATACTGTATACTATATACAATATACAACACTAATACTATACTGTACACTGTATACAATACTAATACTATACTGTATACAATACTGTAAACTATATACCATACTAATACTATACCATATACTATATACAATACTAATACTATACTGTATACTATATACAATACTAATACTATACTGTATACTATATACCAAACTAAAACTATACCATGTACAATACTAATACCATACTGTATACTATATATAATACTAATACTATACTGTATACTGTATACAATACTAATACTATACTGTATACTATATATAATACTAATACTATACCATATACTATATATAATACTAATACTATACTGTATACTATATATAATACTAATACTGTACCATATACTATATATAATACTAATACTATACTGTATACTGTATACAATACTAATACTATACCATATACTATATATAATACTAATACTATACCGTATACTATATATAATACTAATACTATACCATATACTATATATAATACTAATACTATACTGTATACTGTATACAATACTAATACTATACCATATACTATATATAATACTAATACTATACCGTATACTATATATAATACTAATACTATACTGTATACTATATATAATACTAATACTGTACCATATACTATATATAATACTAATACTATACTGTATACTGTATACAATACTAATACTATACCATATACTATATATAATACTAATACTATACTGTATACTATATATAATACTAATTCTATACCGTATAGTATATAAAATACTAATACTATACTGTATACTGTATACATTACTAATACTATACCATATACTATATATAATACTAATACTATACCGTATACTATATATAATACTAATACTATACTGTACTGTATAATTATTTACAATACTAATACTATATGGCTTTCTATATACTAATCCTAATACTTTACTAATACTACTACTAATAATTTAGCTCATCATCAACCCTTTCATTGGGTTCACCGAAGCAGGGAAAACACTCCTCTCCACGTCTGGAACCAGAGAACTCTGTTTTAGACTTTTACAGTGTTTGTGTGGTCAGGTGACCTCTCTGACCTGGTGGCCACGAATCTGGGGAAGTAGGAGGTTTGGTTGTGGTCCACTCTGCCGTTGGCCTGCAGGATAAACCTGGGCTGCTCTCCAAACGCCCGGATCACACTGGCTCCTTGCACCGTCTCGTTGAAGTGTGTGTAGATGGGCGAGCGACTCACGGACTCCAGGCGCCGAAGCTGGCAGGAAGTAGAAACGTAGAAACTCTGAAACACAGAGAGAGACACGGCCATAGTCATATTCAGCACCATGGAACCGTTCTAGACTCCCTGAACACTCAATAGATCATCAGAATAGACAACAGTAGACAGTCTCCATCTCTACAGAGACACACTTCTGCACATTTTAATCTACAATACTGCTTATTTATGATTAAAATATGATGAAAATATATATATATATATATATTTAAAGTAAATGAGTAGAAATGGTGTTTAAGATGTGCAGTAAAGAAACCTGCCCCGAACGTCTACATGCACACCTGGATGAAGACGTAGAACAGCGTCAGCGGCAGAATGACCAATCCCGCGAAAGGCGTGGCCATCAGCACGATGATGCAGACCTCCAGCAGCTTGAAGACGTACCCCAGCATCATCTTGAAGCCGTCGGGGATCATGCAGTCAATGGCGTCGACCTCTTTAGAGAAGCGGTTCAGCAGGTTCCCGCTGGGAGTGCTCTCAAAGAAGGCCATGGGCGAGTGCAGGACATTACTGAGGAGGTCCAGGTGAAGATGACGAGACGCAATGATGCCTCCCAGAGAGATGGCCACTGTGGTGCCAAAAATGGCAACCCCTAAAAAAAGCCACAGAATGAGGATTACAGCCCGCGGTTTGAGTGAGCTGAGTTGTCTGATCTTTATAACTGACCATTTTATTAATATCACTTATTAATAATTAAAGTATTACTTATTATTTAGTACTATTACTTCTTACACTTATTATTATTTATTGATTTATTGATGATGATTATTAATTACTTACTGTACACAGGTCAGTCTACAGCTTGGCCAAATCTTTCTATCCCTTGTAGGTTCTGGGCTTGGAATTTGCAGCTGACTGGACATCTAATGACCCAATCTTTTAATTTGTCTTATCCTTTTACTTTAGTTTTTTTTATTTTATTAATTTAACTCAGTTTAATGCCCTTCACTGCCCATCCTTATTCTTACTGCCATTGCTTTTGTTGTACCACTTTGTTTAGTTTTAGCATTGTTTTAATTTCTACATTTATTTAATTGTTTTTATAATTATTGCTTCTGTAAACACTCTGCATCACAAGCCCTGTTTGTATCATCTAATACCGGACTGATCATAATAATTCTAATTCAGTAATTCTATTTATCTCTAAATAATAAACTGGCTGCTCATATTTGCACCCCTACAACAATTTGGCCTAAACTGTTCATTTATTTTCTGTTTATTAAAGGATCAATAACTTAACTTATAACTAATAACTTAAAGCTTTACTTATGATGTTTTTGTGTGTGGCTTCATAAATCAATTAAAATTATGTTTACACTGGTAGCATAGTGTGATGAGGGGTCCTAGACAGTGGGGTAAACTGGGATTGGCTAGATGGTGGAAAGTCCTGGGGACAGAAAAGGCTGCCCAGGCTTTTGTGAAATCAAGATGGTACAGGTGTACAGCACTGACCCTGCGCGAAGCCGAGAGCTCCAAACACGGCGAGCTTCACGTCCGCATCGGCCTGAGTGCCGTTAATGACGGGGTCATCGGCCCACAGCCGGAGCCAGTAGTTATAGCCCAGAGACGCGGCCTGCTGGAAGGCGTAGAGGAAGACAATGGGGACGATGAGGGCCAGGCCGATGGTCCTGAAATACTCCACATACATCTCCAGCTTCACCTGGAGGACATGTCATGAATGGGGGAAGAACAGGTGATTTAGTGCACAGGGAGAGGGGTTATGGTGCGCAGAACAATCACACCCAGCTGGAACTCTGTAATCAGACGTTAAAATTAGACTCAGAGCCGGACAGTAAATCTCCTGGGCTTTACTGAAGGCCACTGTGGTCAGACTTTGTTTTTGGTTCATTGTTTCTGATGTGAGTTTATTTAGGGTGTCTGTCAAATCACATCAGCCTGTGTGTGTGTTTGTCATCGCTGTGCTTCTCACCCTGCCGGTGTGGGCTTTGTCAGCCTCGGTCAGTTTGCCCAGCTCCTCAGGGTCCTGCTCCTGCTCAGCGTCCGATAAGGCCTCCACAGTCTGAATGCTGGCACCTCCCATGTCTCCACTGCAGGAAAAAGCAGTGAGCAAAGCTCAGACCAAAGCATTAAGAAGCTCTGAGTTCAGCAGGGATGTGTAGTTATCAGATACTTTTACTTCTGAGCTGCGTCTGATTGGCTGGGATCTGGTCCAAACCTTTATACACCCTTATTATTCAGTCTGAAATCATAGGAGTCATTATTCCGTATCCACTATGAATTATTCTGTATCTACTATGAATTACTCAGTATCCACTATGAATTACTCAGTATCCACTATGAATTATTCAGTATCCACTATGAATTCTGTTCCCAGCATTACTTGGTTTACCTGATGAGCTGCTCCTGAGAGAGGTCAATAGAGAAGTCTGTCATGCTCAGCCGAGACACTGATTTCCTGGTGCCTGAAAGAAGGTAAGAACATTTCAGTCACTGCTGAACACACTGAAAGGTGGAAGTGTGTGGATGTGGATGTAGTGTGTTATCAGTGTGTTATCAGTGTGTTATCAGTGTGTAATCAGTGTGTTATCAGTGTGTAATCAGTGTGTTATCAGTGTGTAATCAGTGTGTTATCAGTGTGTTATCAGTGTGTTATCAGTGTGTAATCAGTGTGTTATCAGTGTGTTATCAGTGTGTAATCAGTGTGTTATCAGTGTGTAATCAGTGTAATCAGTGTGATCAGTGTGTAATCAGTGTGATCAGTGTGTAATCAGTGTGTAATCAGTGTGTAATCAGTGTGATCAGTGTGTAATCAGTGTGTTATCAGTGTGTAATCAGTGTGTAATCAGTGTGTAATCAGTGTGTTATCAGTGTGTAATCAGTGTGTTATCACACACGGTCGAGTGCAGTGAGTGGCTCTCAGCTCACCTCTGTGGCTGCAGTTTTCTTTGCGCTCGTTTCCAGCGAAGGTCTGGACGAAGTCGGCGAAGGCGTTCCTCCTGTTGAGCAGCTCGGTGTACGAGCCCGTCTCTGTGATCTCCCCGTCCACCATCACCAGGATCAGGTCAGCCTGGGGCAGGAAACTCAGCCCATGGGTCACCAGAACACGCGTCTGTTTACACCAACACACAAACCATCATTAATAAACTGAATGAGTGTGAGTGTATATATATATATATATATATATATATATATATATATATATATATATATATACACAGTTAGTAAAAATCATAAACACATAATAATAATAATAATAATAATAATGTATTTATTATAAGTAAAACACATTTTGGTAAAATCATTTTGTCCACTTATGTAGTTACACAATGAATCAAATTTGAGGAAATAAGATTCATAAAATGTACAGAAATATCATTATTACACATAAATAATCTGAGTATTTATGATTAAATGCGTAAAATATTGTGATTATGAATAGATGTACAAAATAATGTGATTAATACACACAGAAATGGATAAATCACAATTACCCATAACATATAATGTGATTAACTAAGATTTATGACATAACAATTATAATACGACTAAGAATTATTACACAAAAATGATAATTCATATAAACACAACAACATTTGAATATTCATAACTAACTGTAAGAAATTACAATCAACCATGATTCGCTACACTTAATAAAGTGATTAATCATAATTCATCACAAACAAGTGATTGATCTCAACTAACCACACAAAAACGATGCGATTAAAAACAATGAACTAATTGAAGTAATTAACTTCTACTCTCCCACATAAGACACTACCTTGTTTTTGAGTAATCCTTTAGGCCCAATGACTCGGTCGAAGATGTGCTGACCCACGTGAGCGTCCACAGCAGACAGTGGGTCGTCCAGCAGGTAAATATCGGCCTTCCTGTAGACGGCTCGGGCTAAACTCACCCTCTGCTTCTGACCCCCTGACAGGTTCAGCCCCTGGAACAGAGAGCAGGGACGTCAGCATGGGCCTGAGCTCACGCTCGCTGAGACTAGTGGTCAGAAACAGTGGTCAGCAGGAAGCCCACCTTCTCTCCGATCTCAGTCACATCCTTGGCAGGCAGGATCTTCAGGTCTGGTAGGAGGGCACACGCCTCCAGCACTCTCTGATACCAGCTCTCCTTCTTCTCCCGCCCGAACACGATGTTGTCCCGCAGAGTGGCGTTCTGGATCCAGGCCTGCTGGGGCACGTACGCCACAGAACCCTGGAAGGAAGAGTTCGGCTCTGGTTCAGGGTAATTACAGCTCTGGCTGGGTTCTGTTTCACCTCACTGTGCTTTCTAACGTAGAGCAGGGGAACATGAGAGCATACAGCTGCCCAATACACAGTATCCCACCCAGCTATTATTAATACTCTATAGTTTACCCTTTAAAGCCAAGTGTGTCGTATCTGATACATATTTGAGTTGAGACCTCCGCAACATCAGTGTGGTCATTAAATCATTCTTTATCTTAAACTATTATTAAATAATTCATAAATAATAGCAGTAATATATAATAAATTAAATGTCATTAATCAAAGTGAACTTATAATGACAAATAAAATAAAATGAGATGTTCTCCCCCTGGTGGATTATCTGTATACTGCATGCCCAGATTGCTATGAGCAGCCCAGTAGTAGTAGCAGTAGTAGTGGTAGTAGTAGTAGTAGCAGTAGTAGTGGTAGTAGTAGTAGTAGTAGTAGTAGCAGTAGTAGTAGTAGTAACAGTAGTAGCAGCAGTAGCAGTAGTAGCAGTAGTAGTGGTAATAGTAGTAGTGGTAGCAGTAGTAGCAGTAGTAGTAACAGTAGTAGTAGTAGCAGTAGTAGTAGTAGCAGTAGTAGTGGTAGTAGTAGTAGTAGCAGTAGCAGTAGTAGTAGTAGCAGTAGTAGTAGCAGTAGTAACTGTAGCAGCAGTAGTAGTAGTAGTAGTAGCAATAGCAGTAGTAGTAGCAGTAGTAGTAGTAGTAGTAGCAATAGCAGTAGTAGTAGGAGCAGTTGTAGTAGCAGTAGTAGTAATAGTTGTAGTAGTGGTGTAAGTAGCAGCAGTAGTAGTAGTTGTAGTGGTGTAAGTAGCAGTAGTAGTAATTGTAGATAGTAGTTGTAGTAGTAATAGTAGTGGTGTAAGTAGCAGTAGTAGTAGTTATGGTAATGGTGTAAGTAGTAGCAGTAGTAGCAGTAGTAGCAGTAGCAGTAGTAGTAGTGGTGGTGTAAGTAGCAGTAGTAGTAGTAGTGGTGGTGTAAGTAGTAGTAGTAGTAGCAGTAGCAGTAGTTGTTGTAGTAGTGGTGTAAGTAGCAGCAGTAGTAGTAGTAGTGGTGGTGTAAGTAGTAGTAGTAGTAGCAGTAGTTGTTGTAGTAGTGGTGTAAGTAGCAGCAGCAGTAGTAGTAGTGGTGGTGTAAGTAGCAGTAGTAGTAGTAGTGGTGGTGTAAGTAGTAGTAGTAGTAGCAGTAGCAGTAGTTGTTGTAGTAGTGGTGTAAGTAGCAGCAGTAGTAGTAGTAGTGGTGGTGTAAGTAGCAGTAGTAGTAGTAGTGGTGGTGTAAGTAGTAGTAGTAGTAGCAGTAGCAGTAGTTGTTGTAGTAGTGGTGTAAGTAGCAGCAGTAGTAGTAGTGGTGGTGGTGTAAGTAGTAGTAGTAGTAGTGTGTACCTTCACTGTGACGTTTCCACTCTTCCTCTCCGTCTCTCCCAGCATGGCAGAAAGCAGGGAGGACTTCCCACTGCCCACATGACCCACCACCGCCACCAGCGACCCGTGAGGCACTGTCACACTGATTCTACACAACACACAGCGTCAGGTCAGGGTGAGATTAGCTGTAAAACACTCAGGATTATAGATTTAGAAAAACACACTGGGCTGAATGATCAGCAGCTTCACTCTCATAAAGAACCTTAACTCTGCCCAGCTGTGGAACTCCACTCATGCAGCTCACCTCCGCAGGCATGGTGGTCCATCTCTGGACCAGCTGAAAGTGCCGTTCTCTATCACCACACTGTCGCCATCTGTGGACCCAGAGAAAAGCACAGCCATATGTTCAGTCCTCAGCAGCTTCTGCCTCTGCTAACCCCGCTGCCATATTCCACTACAGAATCCTAGGTGGATGAGGTGGGGTGATCATCGTCATCTAACATGCTGACCTCACTAACGCTCTTGTTGCTGAATGCAATCAAATCCTTACAGCAATGCTTCTTTAAAATCTAGTAGAAAGCTTTCCTCCCTGGACAGTAGAGACAGTTACTGTTTTTAATGCCCTTGATTTCAGAAGAAACAATGAATGAACATGCGTCCCAATACTTTTGTCTATTTGTATGTATGTTTTATCAGGGCCTCTTCGCATCGTTGCTTCCAAAAATTCCTGTTCCTGGCATGTTATGTTAAAGTGGTTTGTCGTGTTGCTGTGAACGCTTGTGTGGGTTAATTACAGGCCAGTGCTGTGGTCAGTGACTCTCTCAGTCAGAACGGCAGAGCGGAAAATGCCATAATGTGGTCAGCAGCCAACGCACGAGGTCATGTTCTGCTGTGGACGTTTGAGCCACATTCCACAGCCGTCTAATGTCCACACCACTGAGTACAGCCATGAAGCCTCAAGCTGGACTCTGGGATCCCGGCAGACGGCAGGGCAGCGTGTGGGACTGTAGCAGGAAGTCCTCTCAGATCAAAACATCACATTTCAGCACATTTCCACTCAGTCTCCACAGAGCTTCCTGTGTACCGGGGTTGGGTTCCACATTAGAATGACTGCGTAAGTTTAGTGATTTCTAGACGTCTAGAGTGTTTGTGTGTGTGTGTGTGTGTGTGTGTGTGTGTGTGAGGTGTACGTTGATTTTCTAGCTCACATAACCCAGGTGACAGAAACAGAATGAGCTGATTAAATACTCCAATATTCAGAGTTCTGCAAGTTCCAATTCCATAGTTACACTGCATCAATTTTTATGGTTACTATAGTTACATCTTTTTCCATTATTACGGACGATACACCCATTGCCATGGTTACGCTGCATCTTTTTCTAATGATTAAGCTACAGATTTCTTTCATGCACTACACTCATATCTAAGTTCATTTCCATGGTGCACCCGTTTCCATGGTTATTCTACTCTTACTTCCATGATTATGCAGCACTGATTTCCATGATTTCACTACACCCATTTCCATCATTTCACCACACCCATTTCCATAGTTACGCTGCACCAATTTCAATGGTCACTATGGTTACATCTTTCTATGGTTACATCTTTTTCCAGTATTACGGACGGTACACCCATTTCCATGGTTCCACTACATCTTTTTCGAATGATTAAGCTACAGATTCCTTTCATACGCTACACTCATATCTAGGGTTACACTAAGTCCATGTGTAACCTTACCCTTTTCTATGTTTTCACTACACCCATCTATAACTTTTGCCACTGTTACACCTATCTCCATGGTTATGCTGCACTCAACCTATTTCCATGGTTATGCTACAGACAGTCGCTTGCATTTATTGCACATTTCCATGGTTACAGTCCTGAAGCTTGATTAGAAATGTTTGATTGGACGACAGCTGAGCTCTAAGTCTGTTTTCCTCAGTCTCCCCGACACTCAGTGCTGCTGTGGTCACCGCGCCTTGTGGTCAGATTGCCACTGAAATGTTTGTAATCTACTCACCAGGGCTAAAGGGAGCTCTGACCACACTGTCCGGCTTCAACTCATCCTGACAGAGGAACTTTCCCAGACGCCTCAGAGAGACCACGGCCTGAGCAGGAGATGACACAGCAGGAGAACATGATCACAATGCGATAACTGTAAGAGGAAACGTTCCGGGGGAAGTCCTGTGCTTGTAAATGTGAAACCGGTGGTCTGACATGGATACTCCAAAGGTCAGATGACTGAATGCTGGCCGCAGCGTGGTCAGACTTGCCTGCATGGTGGTGCTCATGGCGAATGGCAGTTGACTCAGCGGAGTCTTCAGGATGTTGATGAGCGCCATGGACACGAAAACCTTCTGAGCATCCAGAACGTTCTTCTCGTCGATCAGCACGTACACTCCAAACATGGCGAAGGCAATCTGTTACATAACCAGTAATTAGTAAAAGACAGAAAAATAAATCACATAAAAAGACATGAAAATTTAAGACCCCCAGTGAGCAGCAAACGGCCACAGTGGCCAGAAAGCTGGAGCTCCCGCAGAGCTGGAGGAGCCAAGACTCACAAGGGGGACCCAACCCATCCTCCTCTGATCAGAACTATTTATAAATGATTGATAAAAGTCACCAAACCACCTGAACTGTTCTCCTGCTCAGATCATAATCATAATATAATAATTATGGTGTAGACTAACTTAATATAGTCATGGCAGTGATGGTCAGAGGAATAAGAGGAATGATGGGTAATAGTGGTGATATTAATAGTAGAGTCCATTTAGGTTTAACATGGTCATTAAACAGGTAGCAGTGGTAGGAGAGTGTGCCGCTAGTCCGGCATGGGTGGTGGTGGGGGCCTGCTGGTTGGACTGGTTGGTGGCAGCTGGTCTGATGCAAGTAGAGGGGACCCCAGCGGGCAGGTCCCAGGTCTTCCACTATTTAATGGCCCAACACCTCAATTCCTCATCCTCAAATGACATAAGTTGCATAGCAGCAGTTATTGAATACTAATGCTGAAGAATGTATAGTAGCTATATACTTACTGAATAATAGGTCTACAAAAGTCCTTGGGTTTAAAGGGTTAATCGTGCCAAACAAGCTGTAAAAATGCAAAGTCAGCTCAACTTAACCCCTTAAACCCAAGGTTGATAATACTGTTGTTAATCCTAGAATATAACCATGCGTACAGCTGTTTAGCTTACTAGATTGGGAGTGGTGTCCCACAGGGCTCTATTGTAGGACCTATGACGTTGATGTAGTCTAGGCTTGTATAGAGCTTACTTAGTTTCTCCTAAAGGCTCATTTATGCTGTACGATCAGTTACAATTACAAGAGCTTTGATTTTAAGTGGAGATGCGACAGAACAAAGCTTTTCATGCTATTTGAGAGGTGAGCTCTTTAGAGTTGACATATTCATAGTTTGTAGGTCAGTGAGTTCATTTTCTCAGTGTAGAAGAGCAGATTTCAAAAAAAGCTTAGGTTTTCTCTGCAAAAAAAAGCCATGTTTTTGTCAACAGAACAGAAGATCAAAGGTACAGAATGTAATTATGTAATTACATTTAAATACGTATGTAATATAAACTCAGCCTAAAGTAAAGTGCTAAATGCTTTCAGACGCACCAGGAAAGTCGAGGAGTTGAAGGAGGCGATGGATACGGAGTAAAGGATCTGGGATCTTTTCAGGGCCTTCAGCTCCTTTTCCCTGTAGCCCAGAACCCTCTCCTCAAAGGCCTTCTCCCAGGCGTAGAACTTCAGGATCTTCATCCCACTGAGGATTTCATTCATCAGCTTTATACGACCATCCATGTACTTCATCTGGACCTCCTGAGTGCAGGTCAACACAGCAAATCAGGGATCTGATCTTTTAACCAAACCTTCACACGGCAGGGAAGTGGCCAGTGAGTAGAAACACAAGGTAGGGGTTTCTAATAAAGTGGCCAGTGAGTAGAAGCACAAGGTAGGGGTTTCTAATAAAGTGGCCAGTAAGTAGAAACACAAGGTAGGGGTTTCTAATAAAGTGGCCAGTGAGTAGAAACACAAGGTAGGGGTTTCTAATAAAGTGTCCAGTGAGTGTAAGCACGAGGTAGGTGTTTCTAATAAAGTGGCCAGTGAGTGGAAGCACAAGGTAGGTGTTTCTAATAAAGTGGCCGGTGAGTGGAAGAACAAGGTAGGTGTTTCTAACAAAGTGGCCAGTGAGTGGCAGCACAAGCAAAGTGTTTCTAATAAAGTGTCCAGTGAGTAGAAACACAATGTAGGTGTTTCTAATAAAGTGGCCGGTGAGTGGCAGCACAAGGTAGGTGTTTCTAACAAAGTGGCCAGTGAGTGGCAGCACAAGGTAGGTGTTTCTAATAAAGTGGCCAGTGAGAAGCAGCACAAGGTAGGTGTTTCTAACAAAGTGGCCAGTGAGTGGCAGCACAAGGTAGGTGTTTCTAATAAAGTGACCAGTGGGTGGAAGCACAAGGTAGGTGTTTCTAACAAAGTGGCCAGTGAGTGGCAGCACAAGGTAGGTGTTTCTAATAAAGTGGCCAGTGAGTGGCAGCACAAGGTAGGTGTTTCTAATAAAGTGACCAGTGGGTGGAAGCACAAGGTAGGTGTTTCTAATAAAGTGGCCAGTGAGTGGCAGCACAAGGTTTCTAATAAAGTGGCTACTTTGTATTATAGACATATTGACCTTTAAACATGGTCCACTTGATATGCGTGTCTAGAATCGAGGTCAAGGAGGTGAATTCTGTTTATAGGTCCAGAAACGAGCGTGTCACTGCCCAGTGCCTGTTAGTCTGGTGTTGGGGACAAAGCAAACGAGGGCATTTTGTTTTTACTGCACTGGAAAACCGCATGTGGTTGAAGTCCACGTGTGTAACAGAGGGACATCAAAGCAGCTGAAGTGCAGAACCGGCCCACACACTTTCCCTGTTTGAACAGAACCAGCTGTGACACTGCTGGACTGGGCAGTCCTGTGGACTAACACAACCACTGACACCGCAGGACAAGCTAAACAGGGACACAGTGTCTGTGGGGCGAAGGCAGAACTGCATGTGCTGTACCTGGAGTTTGCTTCTCATCTTGGCGATGAGGCCGTTCAGAGGGAAGATGAGGATGACTGTGGCGATTCCGGCCAAAGCGGATGGACCCAGACGCTACAGCAGGGACAGAAATACAGAATACACTGTGCTTTAATTACAAGTGAAAACCTACTTACTTACAGTAAAAAAAATCACTACAATTAGAATATTATTATTATTATTATTATTGTTATTATTATTCAAACTGAAAACCTATTTACTTGGGCAGTAAAAGGCTCTGCTAAGAATAATAATAATAATAATTATTTAAATTATTCAGTATTATATTTTAATTCATTATATTTTATTATATATATTTTAATTCGTTAATATTCTGTCAGTCTGTTGTTTTAGAGATGATTTATGGGATCCAGTTATTTTTATTTAATATTACTATTTTTAGTTATTATTTTTAATATAATATAATATAATATAATGTAATGTGTTATTTAGTTTATTTTTTTTATTTCATAACTGACCATTTACATTCCAACATATAATTTCCATTCCATTTCATTTTTATTTTATTTTACTGTTTTACTTAATAATAATAACAATAAAATACAAATGCATGTATTATTATTATTATTGTTGTTGTTGTTATTCATAAATAATAATAATAATCATACTTTATGCTATCATTTTCTATTATTTATCTCATATTATATTATATTATATTATTACTATTTATTTCTTTTTTGTATTTATTGTATTTATTATTTATTATACTTTTTGTCTTTGCACCCTCTCTCGTGTTTTGTCTATTGTCATTACACTATTGTACAACGTCCTTAACTACTACTGCCCCGGAGTCTGATTGTCTGATAGACTGATGGATTGATTGACAGATAGTGTATCTGATATTTCCTTCTGATTCCCTTCAGCAGAATCCTACGAACATCTGCACAGCTCAACCCAAACTGATAAGCTCTTATTAGGAAGGTTCAGCTGCCTGATTAATGGAGCTCACTGGGCGTTCCAGTGGATTACCTGCCAGAGGAAGAAGAGGCACAGGCCGATTTCAATAGGTGCCAACCAGACAGCGTTGAAGTACACCACAAAGTCCATGAGCTTCTGTGTGTCAGCGGATACCAGGTTCACAATCTCCCCCACCGTACACGTCCTGCGGGCGGCGCTGCTGATCACCAGAGCCTGAGAGGAGTTTAAGAGGAAGTGAATGTTAGAAAAGGGCTCCACACACACACACACACACACACACACACACACACACACACAGTGACAACACCTGACCTCAGGTGGAACAGGTGGATATACCTTCCTGTAGACGAGGCCCATGACGGCGGTCTTGACCCTCATGCCCACGGTGAAGCAGGCGTACATGTACTGATGGTTGAAGAGGGACTGCAGGCAGGACAGCAGGAACATGGTGAAGGCGAACAGGTAACCCTTCCACAAGGGGGCGTCCTCATCTCTCACAAAGCCCAGCAGCAGACTGAGGGAAGACAAAGCACACAGTTACACACTTTTAATATTTTACTTTAATAAACAGCAAGAATATTGTATGAAATTATGGTAATTAAGCTGTGGAAATCCAATCAAATCAATCCAATAATTATCTGGAGAGGTTAATTAAGGCTAAGCTTGGACTAGAACCATTTTCAACAGTTATTCACCACAGAGACTGCAGTTTAGTCCTAGACTAGGCCCAATCCGCGTCCAGAAGACTGAGAAGACTGCTATGGGCTGATGGGTGGGGCTAAACTGCTGTAGGCTGAATGGGGTGGAGCTAAATTGCTGTGAGCTGAATGGGTGGGGCTAAACTGCTGTAGGCTGAATGGGGTGGGACTAAACTGCTGTAGGCTGAATGGGTGGGGCTGAACTGCTTTATGTTGACTGGGTGGGGTTGAACAGCTGTACACTGAATGGGTGGGACTAAGCTTTGCTGGCTTAATGGCTAATAGGGAAACTGCTCCACTGCACCTTCAGCAGAGTGACTGCTGCGACCTAGAGAGAGGGAGTAGTGCAGGGCAGGCTGGGCACCGCTGTGCTGGTGGCTCACGCTTGGCAGCTCTGTTTATGGGCGGTCAGTTTCACCACAGCTGCCTTAGCTCATCTGGGCCTTGGCAGTACCGGCCAGGCTGAAGGGCTAGCAGAGGCCGTGAAGCTGCTTCACGTGCAGAGGAGTGGCAATAACAGCGGCCATGTGCGGCTTCACTGCACCAGCACTGCCACTCAGAGCTAGAGCTGCTCCGGGTTTAAGAGAGAGGGCAGTGAGGGCATGGGCGCTGTATCTGACCAGCTGTATCTGACCAGCTGTATCTCACCAGCTGTATCTGAACAAACCTCTGGTGTAGTTTGGGTCTGGATTGTCTGGAAGTTATTCAGCCACCTGGTACTTTACTTATCATTGGCCTGATTGGTTTCTGATGACAGAACTGCTGCTGATCAGATGTGGTGGACAGTGCATTATTTCTCGAAATAAACACAGTTATGTGCATTATTGTTTGAAAGTATTTCCATTTATTTCTTGAAATAAACTAATTATTTCCAAAAGTTCCAAAACAAAATTATCTGCATTATTGTTTTGAAATAATCAAAACCATTTTGTCATAATAGAAATAAAATAATTAGCATGATTTCTTGAAATAAACAAAATTATTTAGTTTATTTCTTGAATAAAACAAATTATTTCCATTACTTCTTCAAATAAACAAAATTATTTACATTATTTCCTGAAAAAAAACCAAAATTATTTAAAAAACATTTTGGAGGATTTCTATTGGTCATTCATTAATGATGAAATTCTAATAAAATATAAAGAACTGCCAGATTCCGATTAGGGAGAAAGGAGAGAAATGGCCTGTCTCACCTCAACACCTGTGGGATGGAGAACATGAAGGCATCGTGGATGACGAGGCAGAGTGTCCCGGTCAGAAAGAAGGGTCCGAAGGTTTTGGCCAGCGTCCGGAGGAGGAGGAATCCGGAGCTTTGTTCCTGCCGCAGTTTGTGGAGCAGCTGCGTCTGCTCTGTGATTCTGCAGCCCAGAGCTTTCACGCTCTCTCCCCTCTCCTGCCTGGACACGAGGAAACACCACCTTATAACAGAACCGGCACTTTTCTATAGGAGGTCCAAATACAGCGGCTCTTATATCGAGAATATAATACAGGACCGTCCAATTCACTGACCGCTCACATCTTTCAGCAGATCATTCAGCAGATCATACAGTAGATCATACAGCAAATCATTCAGCAGATCATACAGCAGATCATACAGCAGATCATACAATAGATCATTCAGCAGATCATTCAGCAGATCATTCAGCAAATCATTCAGCAGATCATACAGCAGATCATTCAGCAGATCATACAGCAGATCATTCAGCAGATCATACAGTAGATCATACAGCAGATCATTCAGCAGATCATACAGCAAATCATTCAGCAGATCATACAGCAGATCATACAGCAGATCATACAGTAGATCATACAGCAGATCATTCAGCAGATCATACAGCAGATCATTCAGCAGATCATACAGCAGATCATTCAGCAGATCATACAGTAGATCATACAGCAGATCATTCAGCAGATCATACAGCAGATCATTCAGCAGATCATACAGTAGATCATACAGCAGATCATTCAGCAGATCATACAGCAGATCATTCAGCAGATCATACAGCAGATCATTCAGCAGATCATACAGTAGATCATTCAGCAGATCATTCAGCAGATCATACAGCAGATCATACAGTAGATCATTCAGCAGATCATTCAGCAGATCATACAGTAGATCATACAGTAGATCATTCAGCAGATCATTCAGCAGATCATTCAGCAGATCATTCAGCAGATCATTCAGCATTATTTCTTTATTTGATTTGAATCAGTTCTACATCATGTTTGGTAGAAGTAAAAGGAGCTGAAGGCGGAGCTCAGTGGGTGAGTTTTCTTACTGTTGTAGTTTGGCACACTCTGTGGTCCACTCTCTCTCCAGGTCACTGAAAATCTTCTCAGACGTGTCCTCTTTTCTGAGTGACCACAGGTCTTCAGCTTTCAGAGGGGACCGGTAACCCTTCACAACCAGCCTGGAGAACATTCAAGCACAGCCAGACGCGAATGTCAGTACAGCTGCTGCTGCTGCTAACAACAACAACAACAACAACAACAACAATAATAATAATAATAATAATAATAATAATAATAATAATAATAATGCTAGGTTGTTGCTATAGTCTTGCCAAGTGATTGCTATGGTGATGCTAGTTGGTAAATAGGTGGTTAATATGACATCCTAGGTGGCTGCTATGGTGTTGCCAGGTGGTTGCTATAGTCCTGCCAAGTGGTTGCTATGGTGTTGCAAAGTGGTTTCTAGTTGGTTGTTGTGGTGTTGTTACGTGGTTGCTATGCTATCCCAGGTGGTTGCTAGGTGGCTTCTCTGGTATCTCTGATAATTGGTATTTTTGGCGTTTCTAGGTGGTTGCTGGGTGATACTGTGTTGCAAGGTGATTGAAATGGTATTGCAGGTTACTGCTAGGGTTTTGCTTAGTTGTTCCTAGGGTGTTGCTTTTGTGGTTGCTAGGCAGTTGCTATGGTATCCCAGGTGGTTGTTATGATGTTCCAGATGGTTTCACCGGTGTTTCCAAGTGGTTGATCTGGTATCCCAGGTGGTTGTGTGGGTGTTATTAGAGTATTTGGAGCAGTGTGGCATTAAACAAGACTTTTGCACCCCATTGATTCCTATGGGAAACTGCGTCCAATCAAAATGCTGTATATAAGCCTGCATCACAAAATCAGACCAAGCAACCGGAGCGGTGTCAATGAGGATGAGATATGCGGCGAATTAAAGAATTAAATGAAAAACAGAAGAAGAAGAATGTAGATCTGACATTGCTCTACAAATATAATTATATACATTATAATAAATGATAAATTATACATTATAATAATAACAACAATAACAGCAACAACAATTATTATATTTATATTTTAACATTATTATTATTATTATTATTATAATGATGCCTGTGTTTTTGTTGCTTGTGTTCTTGTCTCCTGATAGTAGATGTGACTCTTCTACTCACCCACTGAACCACCAGAAGAGTATCTTAGACAGGAATGAAGCGTCTTCAACGGGACAGGGGTTCTGCTGGAGGGACAGCACTGAGTTACTATCTCAGATTCACAGCAGCAGAATAATGAATCTGTGAAACTAACAGCACCTTCACGTAGACCGACTTCGGGACATCTGGACGCTGATCAGCAAAACAGCTCAGGATGAGCTGAGCCAGCTGGAGAGAGAAGCAGGCGAAGAAAGCCACAAATCGCAGAGCGTCCTGGGAAAGGCCCTGCAACACACAGAGGGGTTCCCACACTGTAGTCAGAGCCCCGTCCTGCAGCTCACTTACCCCCACTAACCAGACATCCACAGTCAGAATCAGGAGCTCAAGGAGAAAAACGTGAGTGTTCATGACTAAACTGGAATTGAATACACTGCCAGAAGTATGTGGACACATGTCTAAACACATCTCCATATACAAACACAGAATGCCAACTTTGCCATATGTAATTTTTTGACATTTCTGCCTTAGCAAAGATGCCCCGGACATCCTTCTAATTACTGAGTTTACGTGTTTTAGCCACACCCACTATTAACAGGTGTATAACTTTAAGCACACAGTCATGTTGTCTCCATAGACAAACGTTGGCAGTATAAGAGCACAGTGACACTGTCACAGTATGCCACTTTTATTATAAGTCAGTTATAACATTTCTGCTCTGCTAAAGCTGCCCCAGACAACTGTAAGTACTCTGTTCTGAATCAGAAGTGTCGCAGTAGATCACACAAACTCTCAGAGCAGGGTCACTGGGTGCTTGTTGAACGAGGCGCAATACAGAGCAGCCAATTACACCAGAGCTCATTTACATATTTCAGCAACAAACTTTCTAATTGTAGTCTGTTTAATCACTAGCACAAACACTAAAAACAGTAAAGCTCGGGTTACGGTCAGTTACAGGACCTGTACAATTGCACACACTGCTGTGAATGCAATGTTTGCTTTTAGCAACACCGCTAAAGCTAAACATCAATGCTGTGTGAATATACATGTCAGTTTAGAGGATACATAAGCCAGAGCTAACACACAGCGAGTCCGACAGCGGGAAAGTAATGAGGGACTACGTGGGATCTGTCCTGGTCCGTATGAAAGGCCTGTCTTCACCACAGACGCCACACGTTTCCTGTGGAGCTGTATCTGCTCCGTCTTTTCCGTGTGGTGTTGGAGGAAACCAAACTCAGGAATGATCAGAAGGCAGCCGCCCACCGCTGCTTTCAGCGTCTGGCAAGCTCGGGCAAGTTCAGAAACCAGTTAAGCATCAGTGATTTTAACGGGGGGATTTCTGGTGCAGTGTGGGAAAAATATAGGAGTCACTTCCTGTGAAATGAACAACTATGCAAATTCAAGTCATTTCCAAAAGACTGATTCTGAGACCTCTATCATAAAAAAGGCCAGTCTGAAAAACACTGAGCATCATACTGGCTCTACTGACTTCATCATGGTGCTCAGTGATCGGATTGAACTGTTCACAGTAACAGATATTTTAACCAGGGGTGCCCAAACTTTTGCACACCACTGTACTTTAGCCAGAGGTTTTTAGACTAGGGTTAATTTTTTTAACACCTTAGGCCAGAACCAGACCAGTATAAACCATATGTTGTGTTTTGAGCACAGGTATACTGGTCAACCAGCACCACACCAGTATAGACCAGTATAAACCATCATATGTTGTGTTGTGAACACTGGTATGCTGGTCATACACAATCACCCCAGCACCAGACCAGTATGAACCATTAAAATGTTGTGTTTTGAACGCTGGTATACTGGTCAAACAGCACTAGACCAGTTTTAACCAGTATAAACCAGCATGTGTTGTGTTTTGCACACTGGCATACTGGAAAACCAGCACTACACCAGTATAGATCAGTATAAACCATCACATGATGTGTTTTAAACACTGGCATACTGGTCAACCAGCACCACACCAGTATAGACCAGTATAAACCATCATATGCTGTGTTGTGAACACTGGTATACTGGTCAACCAGCACTAGACCAGTATAAACAATCATATGTTGTGTTCTGAACACTGGTATACTGGTCAACCAGCACCACACCAGTATAGACCAGTATAAACCAGCATGTGTTGTGTTTTGCACACTGGCATACTGGAAAACCAGCACTACACCAGTATAGATCAGTATAAACCATCACATGTTGTGTTTTGCACAGTGGCATACTGGTCAAACAGAACCACACCAGTATAGACCAGCATATACTTCAGTGTTTTGAACTGATATGCTGGCTAACCAGTTCCACACCAGCACCAAACCAGTATAAACCTGCTTATGCTGTGTTTTGAATACTGGTGTACTGATCAACCAACCCCACACCAGCACCTAATGCACCAGTTTAGACCTGCTGTTTCTTCCAGCGAGGATCATGTCAATCCTAAAAGCCCTCAGAGAAAGAAAGAGCTTCAGAAATCTGTAAAAACAACTGGAAAACAAAAAAAGTGTGTACAACCGTGCTTCCTCGCTAACCGTTGGGGTGTGAGCTACGTTAGCCTCGTAGCTCCAGTGCTAAACTAAAGAAGTCAGCCTCAGCCATTAAACATGACTATGTTGGGCTGAAATCTGATTTCTGAACCACAGCCGTGTTTATTTGCATTTCAGTTGCTGAACCTGCAGCACTGCTGTGTATGAGGCAGTAAATCACAAACATAAACAGTGTGTGGGAGTCAGTCGGTGTGGTGATGGGACCCTAAATACACACCAGCAAGTCCAACAGTCACAACTTCCCCAGTGTTTCTGTCAGTTTACTCTGTACTATTAGACCACTCTATCAATAGAGATCTCCATGCTAATTGGAGGATAGCTCCTACTAGCCTCAGAGCGCTAGGCCTTAATGCAAACATAATGCAAACATAAGGCAAACACCAGACCCCAGACGTGTCTTGGCTGATCTGGGTTCGGCGGGGCTGGAGGTGATCATGGACAATGGATTTAATTTCGCCAAACTAACCCTTCAACCACTGTTGTGCTCTGAGGCCTCTGAAGCCTGTAAATGGCACAGTACGGAGGAAGGGCCCCTGGGGCACACTAAACCTGTGGCTCCGAGCCAGAATTCTGTAAATGGCTTGTGCTCACATGTTGGTTTCAGGCCTTTGTGTTTTCAGATACCGCTTTATTGTGACTCCACTGTGTGGAGCAAACAGTGTCTCCTTTATCCTCAGCCTCTCATTAAGAGTCTGGACCAAGTCTGGATCGAGTCTGGACAGAGTCTGGACCGAGTCTCCAGAACATTAGGCATCAGGTCTTATGGGGTTCCCAGTATGCAGTGCTCAGTAGTACCGAAAGTGCTGCAAGAAAGGACATCTGGTAAACCGGCGACAAGGTCATGGGTGCCTAATGCTCATTGATGCTCATGGACCCACCTCCCAACTTCCTGGACTTGAAGGATCTCCAGATACCTCAGCAGCACTCCAGCATCAAACCAGTATAAACCAGCATGTGTTGTGTTTTGAACACTGGTATACTGGTCAAACAGGACCACCCCAGTATAGACCAGCATATACTTCAGTGTTTTGAACACTGATATGCTGGCTAACCAGTTCCACACCAGCATCACACCAGTATAAACCAGCATGTGTTGTGTTTTGAACACTGGTATACTGGTCAACCAGCAACACACCAGTATAGACCAGCATAAACTTCAGTGTTTTGAACACTGATATGCTGGCTAACCAGCTCCACACCAGCACCAAACCAGTATAAATCTATAATACCAGGACAGGACACCTTCAGAGGTCTTGTGGAGTCCATGCCTTGACGGGTCTGAACCGTTTTTGGCGGTGCAAGGGGGGCCTATACAATATTACACAGGTAGTTTTAATGTTATGGCTGATTGGGGTGCATATAGTGCAGGGCTATGTGGACATGTTGATTTTTGTTGTACAGGATTCTTTAATCTGACTTTAATCCACTAGACAATAAACATGTATCTCCAAAAATCTCCAAATCAGGAGCTTTACAGGAGGACGAAAAAACCTAATTCTAGGTTATAATTCTAGGTCATTTCAGAGCATTTCTATATTTCTGGTCCGTTCATCATTAAATTATGTCAAAAGGTAAATAAACGTCAGAAATTGAACCACAAAGTACCAGTACTGTCATATGATCTATTTGCCAGGACATGAGGCCTGTAAAGCCCAGGCTCATGGTCACAGGAGCTTTACTACGAGTGGCTGCCATCTCTGGGCTAACACAAATACTGTCAAATGGCCAAGTTGTGGAGAATGTAGGTCAGTCGTGGCCTATCTAAGACCATATAAACACAGGGCTCATTTACTCCGACTAGCCATACATGTGCAGAATCAGTGCTTTGGGCATGTCCACTATGTCGGACAAAATGCTTGGAGCGCTTCAGCCTGGGCGTGTGACTTCCACTGAGAGGGCAAACACACAAACAGTGGGTAAGCTGTTACTGTTGGACTGGCTGTTGCTTATTCAGGGTCCAGTCAACCACACTGAGCTCCTATACTGACTGACCCACGCACTGTTTACCTACACACAGTATATAGCGCTAGGCTAGTTGGTCAGCTATACTCGTTCACTATTAGCTACGTTCGCCTTGATACTTCACCTGAGAGCTGAGGGGCTGGTTTGATGATGGACCGCCCAGCCAGTGTGTTTGGGTGGGGGTTTGGTGGGTTTGGTGTGAAGTGCTTGGTTCTAGATAACCTCCCCCAGTCAGAGCTGTGGTTCTACAGTGGAGGTGAAGGGAAGCAGACGTCTGAAGCTCTAATAAAAGCTCCTCACAGAAAGTTCTTCACCTAATGGTGATGAAGACGCTGCCTGATGCCTGAGACACTGTTCTACCAGAGTTCTGAGAAGAGTTCGGCTCTAGAACCTGCTTTTAAAATCAGATCATTAAAATGGTGGAGGGATACATGCTGCAGGGTGTAGTGCAGCTACAGAAAGTAGTCCCTAAAGAAAACTGCATTAGTTGAGATTCTCCACTATTTTACCTTCATCATCATCATCATCATCATTCCATATAAATCTCAGAAGACTCGTGTAGCTGCACTGGTGGGTTTGGATAGGAAATAAATTATGGGCTGTATCTGTGTTGTAGTCATGGCAACCGACACCTGCTTCCATTCACCTCCACTGTACAGAGATCAGAGTGGATCAGATTCTCTACAGTGAAGCTCAGGTTATAAGTGTTAAAGAGATGTGGCTTTATTTCTCACAGATGCTGAAATGGCAGAATGTGTGTGTGTGTGTGTGTGTGTGTGTGTGTGTGTGTTGTGGATTGCCTATCAGTCTGTGTGCTCTATTTTGGTGGCTTCTGGTTAGGGCCTGTCTCGCCACTGCCCCACACTGTTTATCAGCTCCAGCAATGAGCAGTTTTCAGACCAGACGCTATAAAAAAACCTGTTTACCATGAAAAGGACATTTCCACATTTGCTAAACTCTCCACCACACGCGGGACACGTGTGCATTATCTCTGCACGTACACAAGCTATCCATTATCACGTCTATACAGACAGACAGACGGAAATAGAGACCGACAGAGAGAGAGAGAGAGAGAGAGAGAGAGAGAGAGAGAGTATAACAGACACTATCTTAGGTGTTTCTAATAAAGTGGCCAGTGAGTGAAAGCACAAGGTAGGTGTTTCTAATAAAGTGGCCAGCATTTGTTTATATTATATTATTTGATATCAATGTATTAAAGGATGTTTCTTACCTCTTCTACAACAGCCTGGATATTAGCTCTGAGAGGTACCAGGGAACACACCACAGCCAGCATCCAGAAGAGGAAGAGGAAGAGTGAAGAGCGGAAACCCTTCATCCTCTCCAGGTGAATCACACAGACTGCCAACACCTGAGGACAGAGACAATCAATCAGTCAATCAATCAATCCATCAGCTTTTATTTTAACTGATAAAATATAAATAATATTTAATTAACTTAATCTAAACTTAAGAGAGATAAATGTACAAAATAAGATAAAGCAATTGATAAAAAAAAACAAAATAAAAATGACAAATGGCATAAATAAAACCAGAGTTAAGAAAATAAAAAGGTAAAAATGTAATTTAATTCATAAGAAAACTAAAAAACTTACCGATATATATATATATACCGATAATATAAATAATATACATACAGGTAAGACAAAATATAATAATATTATGAAGTTAATATAATAATAAAACTACTAAAAGTAAGATGAATTATAATACGAATAAATAAATCAAATAAATCAAAAGCAATAACTAATGATTTATTAATGAATAGTCCCATACACACATGAGTCCATAATCATCCACAGCTCCAGCATAACACTAAAGATGGACATGTCAGACACCCAACATGTCTCAGCTGCACTGCTGGCTCCTGTGTCTCTAGCTGTCCATGTGAGACAGGAGTGTATTGATGTCCTGGTTTGGTTCTATAGGGCAATGTACAGTACGCTGTGTGTGTGTTTAGTCTGTGTCCAGACACTGAAGAGAAGTATCTGATTGGATAGATACAGAAAAACAGTGGTGCTGACCACGGTGCCTGCACTGACCACAGGTAAAAGAGCATATTTATCCTGAACTCTTTACGACAGGACGGCCCGTCTGCACTGCGGCCAGAGAAATCACGGTCTAAATGTGGATCCACACTTCAGTTCACTTACTGAATAATTCACAGTAGATACTGAACAATTCATAGTAGATACTGAATAATTCATAGTAGATACTGAATAATTCATAGTGGATACTGAATAATTCATAATGGATACTGAATAAGTCATAGTGGATACTGAATTATTCATAATGGATACTGAATAAGTCATAGTGGATGCTGAATAATTCATAGTAGATACTGAATAATTCATAATGGATACTGAATTATTCATAATGGATACTGAATAAGTCATAGTGGATGCTGAATAATTCATAGTGGATACTGAATAATTCATAATGGATACTGAATAAGTCATAGTGGATGCTGAATAATTCATAGTAGATAGTGAATAATTCATAGTAGAATACTCAGTAGTTTATGCAGGATAATTCACAAGGGATCCTGAATAATCCATACATAATAAATAAGTCAGAAGTGATATTAAACAATTCATAGTAGATATTACTTAAATACTGAATACTGAATATATACTGAATAACCCAAGCAATGCAGAGTAAAGACTGAATCATTTAATGCTGAATAATAAATAGTGATTCCTGAACACTGGACTTTCTAGTAACTGCTTAATTTACACTCGTTATAATAACGCTACAGTTTAAGGGATTCAACTCAATTGAGAGAGTAATTAACCCCAGTGCTTCTGTTGTGGTAATGAACTTTGGCGTAATTCTCTGCGTAGAGATTGTGGGAGTGTGAACTGTACCATGGTCAGGCTGCGGATCACAGTGCTGAGGAGGAAGACCATGTGATGTTTGATCTCACTGCTTCTCTTCACCAGCAGATACACCATCTCCAACAGGCCGAAGGAGGCCAGACACAAACCCAGGACCTAGACCAGCGCAGAGAGACAAGAACAAACAGCACATTATTATTATTATTATTATTATTATTATTATTATTATTATTAAACCGCCTCATAGAAGGTCAGCATCATTACATTTCATTGCTTTATTAATATTTATATGTAATGTGTTATTACTTCCAGTCCATCAGTTTCAGGTTTGCTGTAGAGGTGTTTCTCACATATTCAAGTAATACTGTCTGAGAGGGAGCGCTAACACCTGGGAGACGGCACGGGTGCACTGCGGTCGTAGACACGAGGTCATAGGCAGAGAAGAGGTCAGATCAGGACGACAGTGCCAATCTCTCACCTCGAGTGTAGTATTGTGATTGTACCAATATTAGTTCCGTTATCACTGTTAATGTTAGATTTTAAACCAATCAAGCGACTGCCAAAATATTAGGTGACATTACAGGTTATATTAATCCCATGGCTGCACGCACACTGCTACACACATCGGCTAAGCTGTTAAATATTAAGAACTTAATTTGATGTGATGCTGAAGTGTGTTTCCTATTCTCCCGCTCTCCTCCGATTGGTTGATGAAATTTCGTGTCTCAAACCACACAATGCTCCCTTCCTACCTACCTAGCTGACAACACTACTACTGTGATGTTGTATACTTGTATCACTGACTGAGATTTGGGGTCAATTTATTCATAAATGGGGCAAAATATATCAAATGACATCAGAATATTAGTATCTTTTTTTATTTTTATTTTTTTTTATATTTTTGCTAAATTAAATAATTAATTCACATTTATTTACTACTTTCAGGCCCTCTTTACACCCCTTACTCGGCCCATACTCGGCCTGTGTTTTAATGGGTTGGTAAAGTCGAGAATTGTCGCTATTTGCTGTTTACACCTGTTTATTTCTGACGGTGTTTGAAGTGTAATCCATTTACAAGAATGTCCTAGATTACCAGATTACTAGATTACCACAAATCCAATGGCCTTGACCTACTGGCCTCACTGAAAGCCCTCACTCTCCTTCTCACACTGTTGACAGTGTAGCGAACTGCACCACGGCCTTCGCCGTTTCTCAGACTGTGTGTGTGGGTGTGTGTGTGTGTGTGTGGTACAGTTGTTGTGTTTGGAGGCCTGTAGTGGACGTCTCCTCGCGGTCACTCCTCTGACTCACCGTCTTGGCGCAGCAGAGGCTGGAGACGGATATGCATCCATAGTCGTGGAATCTGAGGTAGAGGAGGTAGAAGGGGGCGCAAACCCAGAGGTAGAAACAGGGGAACCACACCAGCACCGTGTGCTGGAAACACTGGGTCAGGTCTGGGTTAGGGGTGAACCACGTCAGGTTCCAGTCCTGAAACACAAAAAGCTGCTTTGTGAAAGCTGTTTCTCCGTCCGTTTCTGTAGCTGTTCAGATGTCCAAATGTTTGTGGACACTCCTTGAAATGAACGCATTCAGCTACTTTAATACACTACTTTATGTGGCTGACACAGATGTGCAGATACACACACACACACACACACACACACACACACACAGCTCGTCTAGACCCTGCAGAGAAGAAGTACTGCCAATAGAATAGACCTCTCATGACCCTATTGGCTCCATGCTGCCTAATAATACCAGGCGTGGGCTAGTAGAGGGGTATAAAGCCCTCAAGCATTGAGGAGCTGTGGAGCAGTGGAGGAACTGTGTTGTCTGGAATGATGGTGGTGGAGGAGCTCCATCCAGTACTTTTGGATGGGATGATTTGGATGGGTTATGATTATATAAAATCCTGACCTCACTAAGGCTATTGTTACTGAATGCAATCAAATCCTCACAACAATGCTCCTTCTCCAAAATCTAGTAGAACATCGAAGATCAAAGAACAAAGCAAGATCAGCTCTTTTTGATAGCCTTGATTTCAGAAGATACAGTGAATGAAAAGTGTCCCAATACTTTTGTCCACATGGTGGATTTGAACCTAAATGTAATGACTAAGCTTTGGGCTTTGGTCTGTGCTATTCTGGGCCTTTCTGAGTGAAGTGTGCACTCTTCGAGCAGCAGAATGTAGCAGTAAAATGTGACACAGCCGGAGGTGTAGCTCTGATGGTAGACCGCCGTCTCATGCACCCACTCTGTTCAGGGCAGGTGACTCAGGGCCGCTTCTGCTTCATGAAGAAAACCATACGTCTGGATGGAAAGATCCACCGTCTGCCCTCAGTGTGTTAAAACCTGTGGCTAATGTCACCTGACAGCTGCTGGCATGAGATCTAGCAGACTGCCCCAGTCTGATGCCCTTTACTGTAAGGACCCTCTCATCACTCTCTGTTCCCACAGCCGTCTCTCCTGCAGGGGGGCCTCGTTCCTCCTATTTCATTTCCCTTAGTTATCATTCCGGCTCGTCATCAATAAAAACTCTCTCCAGATAAATCCTGTGAGTCTGATCGTGATTGGATGAGAAGTATAAACAGACTCCATTTTGACTCCCTATTGGTTTATAAGAGATCCATCACACCTGCACACGTCCCGTCACTCTCCAGCGAGCTCACAGCAGACGTTTGTAGTCTAGTATGAAGACTGTGTCCGTGGCAGAGACTCAAGAGAGCTGCAGTGAAACGTCCCGACTGAGCCCCACATTTACATTCCAATAAAGCTTATTGATCACACGCCTCTGAAGTCTGACTTTCTGCAGCTTTACAGAACTTCTAGACAACGACTCCTCATATTTTCCTCCATGAAGCTCATGTTGATGCTCAGTAGAGCACAGAGACGCTCCTTTAATAGAGCTGATATTACTGAAATGCTTCATTTTCAATGGGCAGATCTGCAGCTGAAACAGGAGCCTAGTGCAGCCCAACATTTTTAACATCAACATTTTAATAGATCATTCTCCTCATTATGACTTTTAGAGAAATGGGTTTTTTTTTGGGGGGGGGGGGGGGGGGGGGTAGTGCACTATAGACCCCTGTGGCGCGGCCTAAGCTTTCAGTCTTTGTTTTCCTTCCATTACTTTTACTTTTCTACTTGAAGTGGTTCTGAAACCAGTACTTTTACACTTTTACTGGAGTAAAAAGCTTCAGTTGATGCTTCAGCTTCTATAGAAGTCTTTTAAACCCTCGTATCTCCACTCACTTCTCCCTGAGGAATGAATGAGAATACTTTTCGCACCTTTGGTCACCATTGCTGAACCAAACCTCAGGACCCAGTTCTGCCGTCCAGCTGAATCCTGATGAGAGTGAAAACGCTGACCACTGATTAAACCGCTGTAAACTTCAGTGATCGCCGGCATCATGGAGGTTGCGCAATTACGAATGCTAAACAAACCGTGGAGTGAGGTGGGGTTATTTACTGGAACTAACAGCAGCTCAAAGTTGCTGAACCTGCTCCTGGAGCTGTTGGGTAATCCAGGAATAGGTCAAACATGTAAACACACTGGCCTGACAGCCCATGACCCAGAACCCCTGTGCCTTCTGGGTGAAATCCAGCCAGCATTTAACACTCAAACTCTCTGAGCAGCTCATCCCAATTAGCATGGCGCTAACCGCCGGCCGATTGGACTTGCTGTAGGCGATCGGGATCGATCTCTGACCCCAGATGCGTCTGATTAGCCAGGACATGTTTGGCGTCTGACGTGCGCTTCTTTACTTTACGACAGCAGATGCTAAGCTAACACTGATAACAGATACTTGCATTGGACTGTCACCAATATGCTCGTTTCTGTAAACACTCGCCCCAAAACTCGCCCCATTGATTCGCTTCAAAAAGTTAATACGCTAAAATAAGTCACACCGTGTTCTGAACCCCGTCCCTTTACCAAACGAATGAAGTGTTGGGGTGTGTGTGTGTGTTTACAGAGATAAATCTGGTGACAGTCTAAGTCCAGTGTTTGTTAGCAACATTAGCCTAGCTCCTCCCATTGTCAATCCGAAAGAAGCACACGTCAGATAGCAAACATGTCTTGGCTGATCGACTGAGTCTGAGGTCAGAGATCAATCATGATACTTTGATTTTTTTCACCACACTGATCTGTACGCTATATGTCCAAAAGTTTGTGGACACCCCTTTTTAGTGAATGCATTCCGTAACTTTAAGCTGCACCCATTGCTGACACAGATGTGCAAATGCACACACACAGCTTGTCTAGGCCCTGTAGAGAGGTACTGCCAATAGATTAGGACTCTCTGGAGCAAATAGTAAACATGCTGCCTAATAATGCCAGGCGTGGGCTGGAGCTGCATTGAGCTGTGGAGCAGTGGAGGAACTGTGGTCTCTGGAATGATGGTGGAGGAGCTCCATCCAGTACTTTATTATCCAACATCCTGACCTCACTAACGCTCTTGTTGCTGAATGCAATCAAATCCTCACAGCAATGCTTCTCAAAAATCGAATGAAAACTCTTTTTAAAAGCCTTGATTTCAGAAGAAACAGTGAATGAGCCGGTGTCCCAATACTTTTGTCCATGTTGTGTACCTGTATGTTCGGTCTCTATATAGGTGAGACCCTGTTTGTTTCTGTGTGCGCTGGTGAGAAATACTGCACACAGGTTTGAAGGCGTTTGGTGGTGTGTCAGTGCGAGAGTCGGCCGCTGGCTGGACTTCAGAGCTGTGTACAGTAAGTCACACGGTTCACTTCATATAAAAGAGAGCCGAGACAGAAAGAGGAGGCCTCGGACTACTGGCACACAAGCTCTTTCTGTAGGACTGTTTGCTCAGTGCTGTGGTTTAAGGTGAGCGAGGACAACCAGCTCCAGCTTTCCCAAGCAGAACCTCTGGTGTCCGGTGAACGCTGTGACCTCGTATACAGCTGTTTGCGTATCTGTTTACTTATAAAATCTACATTCTATACATACACTGATCAGCCAGAACATTAAAACCACCTGCCTAACACTGAGTAGACCCTCCTCGTGCTGCCAAAACAGCTCGGTGTCCTGCTGTGGTATCTGGCTCCTTCAAGATCCTTCAAGTCCACCATGAGCATCAGTGAGAGCCTTGGGCACCAATGTCCCATGTCCCTCCTTGGAGCACTTTTGGTAGGCACTGACCATCACTGTATACCAGGAAGGAACACCCCAGAAGACCTGATGCTTGATGTTTTGGAGATGTTCTGACCCAGTCGTTGTCTAGAACATCACAGTTTGCATAGGACTCTCTGGAGCAGATAAACATCATGACTCTATTGAGCTCCATGCTGCCTAATAATGGCAGGCGTGGGCTGGTAGAGGGGTATAAAGCCCCCCAGCTTTGAGAAGCTGTGGAGCAGTGGAAGAACTGTGTTCTCTGGTATGATGATGGTGGAGCTCCATCCAGTAGTTTTTAATGGGATGGTGATCATCCAAAATCCTCACTAACGCTCTTGTTGCTGAATGCAATCAAATCCTCACAGCAATGCTCCTTCTCCTAGTAGAATCTAGTAGAAAGTCTTCTTCTCTGGACAGTAGAGACAGTTACTCCAACAGAAGTAGGAGAAACTCTTTTTAATTGCCCTGATTTCAAAAGAAACAATAAATAAAAAGTATGTCCCAATACTTTTGTCCACTTTTATCCATATAACAGTGTGTTTTTCTGGGAGAGAGCAGGAGTCCAGTTTGTGGCCGGTTGCTATTTTTGATCAAAGATTAGGGTCGACGCGGTTCTTGGAACGTATTTCGGTTAGAAAGCCAATGGAGTCCACCAGAGTCCACCCCAGCCTTCACCGCTCTGCTCTTTTACCACAAACTGTTTCAATGACCTGCAGAAACCTGGTGACACTTCTCAGAAATAACGATTCAAAAATACACAGGCAGGAGGGCTCGATCGATGACATCACGCTGGACAGGCCTCCACCTTTCCCCCACATGGTGAAATATACAGCAGTGGTGAAATCCTGCACTGTCCATCAGGAGTTTGAGGGGCGCCTTCAATCTTCCAGGAGAACATTTTCCAAGAAATGTTGGATTTTTGCTGGAAGATTCCAGTGAAATAAGAAAAGTTATTAATTAGCTTCATCAGAGAGTCTTCCTCAGTATGAACAGCAGCTCTTACCTAAATAATAATCCATTAATAATCTATTAATGATCCATAAATAATCCATTAATGATCCATTAATAAATCATTAATGGATAATAAACAATCCATTTTAGTGAATAATGAACAAAAAACCACGGACGTGAGAAATGAACAGTTCTGAGAGAAAGGGCCTTGATCAAGGGCCCAACAGTGGCAGCTTAGTGGACCTGGGTATCGTTAACCGGTGCTGCTCTGGCGCCGTGGTTACAGTGCAGGGTTATTGATAACCAGGGTTTGTGTATATTGTTCATTCTTAAGATCTGACTGAAACCTGATTGGCTGAGGGACGTCCTGAGCTGTTGTAAAACACTCCCATCTTCACACATATGACCACAGCATATATACATATATAACAGTATTATACATCATTTTTAATATTTTAGATTATACAACAATATAATAGAAGAAGTGGAATTAGCGCCCTCTGGACAAAAAGCCAAACCTGCTGCAAAAGGACAGCATGCTCACTTATTACATACGTGTAAGTGTGCATTGCATAGCGTGTACAGAGTATAGTATAGAGTATGAGCATAGTGTATAGCATAACAGTAGTGCATAGTGTTAGAGTATAGTGCCTAGTGTAAGAGTGTAGTGCATAAGATAAACAAATGTAGTGCATAGTGTAAGTGTATAATGTACAAATCAAGTCATGTCAGGTTTGAGCTTAACTGTTTTAATGTAAGAGTGTAAGAGTGTACGGTATAGTGTATAGCATAGTGTAAACATGTAGTGTACAATGTATAAGGTATAGTTCATAATCTTATTAGTGTAGTGCATAGTGTAAGTATGCATTGCATAGTGTTAAAGTATAGTGTAAGAATAGAGTGTATAGTGTGAAAATATAGTGGATAGTGTAAGTGTAGTGTACAATGTAAAGAATATATAGTGTGAGACTATAGTGTATGAATATAGTATGTAGTAGTGTGTATTGTAAGAATATAGTATATAGTGTAAGTGTATAGTGTAAGAATATAGTGTATAGTGTAAGTGTAGGGTACAATGTAAAAATATGTAGTGCAATAATGTAGTATATAGTGTAGGAATATAGTGTATAGTATAATAATATAGTATACAGCGTGAGAATATAGTGTATAGTGTAAGTGTATAGTATATAGTGTAAGAATATATTGTATAGTCTAAATGTATAGTATATAGTATAAGAATATACTGTATAATGTAAAATATAGTATATAGTGTGAGAATATAGTGTATAGTGTATGAGTGTAGTGTACAATGTAAAGAATATATAGTGTTGAGAATATAGTGTATAGTGTAAGAATATAGTGTATATTGTAAGTGTAGTGTACAATGTAAAATATATAGTGTAAGAATAAAGTGTATAGTGTAAGGGTATAGTGTAAGTGTATAGTGTAAGAATATAGTATGTAGTGTATAATGTGTATAGTGTAAGTGTATAGTGTAAGAATATAGTATGTAGTGTATAATGTGTATAGTGTAAGTGTATAGTGTAAGAATATAGTATATAGTGTAAGAATATAGTGTATAGTGTGAGTGTAGTGTACAATGTAAACATATATAGTGTAAGAATATAGTGTATAATCTAAGAGTGAAGTGTACAATGTAAAGAATAAATAGTGTAAGAATATAGTGTATAGTGTAGGAATAGAGTACATAGTGTAAACGTATAGTGTATAGTGTATATATAGGGGTAAGAGGCAGGAATGACATTATGTATTATATAGTCATGTGACACATTTCCAAATAGACTGCAGGTTATCCAAACAGGCCAGACCATTCAGTTAAATTCACAAATCACGCCACGTCACGTTTCACATCCATGAGCTATTTAAGGACGTGTAACACAGCTGACTGGACTGGGTGGCTTTGAAGCGCCGCTAATCGTCTGAGGCTGAAACAGAAGAAATGCCACTGACAGAGATGAGGAGCGAGGCAGGCTGCAACATGTCACATCACCCACGTAAGTCATTACAGCCTCTCGCCTCGTTACAGTGTGAGTGATCAGAAATGCCACTCTGCCACTTACTTACTGCTGAGTTTACAGGAGAACTGCTAGTGATGTTTTTTTGGGCTAAACAACCCCAAAAAATACACTATATGTCCAAATGTTTGTGGACACCCCTTTTAATGAATACATTCAGTTACTTTAGGTTGCACCCATTGCTGACACACACGTGCAAATGCACACACCAAGTTTGTCTAGTCCTCTATCGGGCTCTCTGGAGTCCAAATACTTTTGTCCATATAGTGTTAGAGAAGAACTGCTGGGGGAACATGAGATCAACAGTAGGTGATAATAGGGGAAATTAAGGGGTGTGTGTAGAAGAGTAATTTTCGTTTGGCAGAGGATGTAGATGTGGTTTGGGTAAGTGTTGCTTGGGGCTCTGGGAGGGCGAGGACAGGCACTGAGTGTACACATCATTTGTTGAACACAAAAGAGAAACGAAAAGCTGATAATATCTCAGATTTAACCTGGAATTTGAAAGCGGGTCACACTAAAAGAAGCATTGATGGACACATGGCTAAAGTACAGTGAGACTTCAGGGACTTTCACTGTAGACTATATTTACACTATACACAGTTTACAGTGTAAGAGCTTTGTGCATAGTATTAAATTATTAAAGGAAAATGTTAAAATATAGTGTAAAATATATATTTAATAGTGTAAGTGTAGTGTAAGAGTATAGCGTATAGTGTATACTGTACAGTGTAAGTGTATAGCGTATAGTGTATACTGTACAGTGTAAGTGTATAGCGTATAGTGTATACTGTACAGTGTAAGTGTATAGTGTTTCCTGTGCAGTGTAAGTGTATAGTGTATAGTGTGTAGTGTAAGTGTATATTGTATAGTGTATAGTGTAAGAGTAGTGTATAGTGTAAGGGTATATTGTATAGTGTAAGAGTAGTGTAGAGTGTAAGGGTATAGTGTATAATGTAAGTATATAGTGTATAGTATATAATGTAAGTATATAGTGTATAGTGTAAGTGTAAGAGTATATGTGTAAGACTGTAAGAGTTATACTGTATAGTGTATAGTGTAAGTGTGTACTGTAAGAGTATAGTGTACAGTGTAAGTGTATAGTGTGTAGTGTACAGTGTAAGTGTATAGTGTGTAGTGTACAGTTTAAGTGTATAGTGTATAGTGTAAGAGTAGTGTATATTGTAAGAGTATAGTGTATAGTGTATAGTATAAGTGTAGAGTGTATAGTGTGTAGTGTAAGTGTGTAGTGTATAGTGTAAGTATGTAGTGTTTAGTGTAAGTGTATAGTTTATAGTGTGAGAGTATAGTGCACAGTGTATAGCGCAAGTGTATAATGTGTATAAGTGTGTAGTGTATAGTGTAAGAGTTTTGTGTATAGTGTATAGTGTAAGAGTTTTGTGTATAGTGTATAGTATAAGTGTATAGTGTATAGTGTAAGAGTTTTGTGTATAGTGTATAGTATAAGAGTATAGTGTATAGTGTATAGTGTGTAGTGTATAGTGTATAGTGTAAGAGTTTTGTGTATAGTGTATAGTATAAGAGTATAGAGTATAGTGTATAGTGTATAGTGTATAGTGTGTAGTATGTAGTGTATAGTGTATAGTATAAGAGTATAGAGTATAGTGTATAGTGTATAGTGTGTAGTGTATAGTGTACAGTGTTTCTGCAGCTGGAAGTGGAGACACGTGATGACGCCCAACCCCAGTCTTTCTATCTCTACGCTCTGAACAGAGGAGAGAAATAAGAAAGACTGAAAGTGATTTTCTATATGAAGAAGACCAAGTTCGGACAGGTTCGGCTCGCGAGTCCGGAGGACGGAAGGACGCTGTGTGGATATTCTAAATATAACAGCAGCGAGGTGCGTAATGCATTCTGGGATATTTGGCTGTACCAAGTCCACACAAGTCACCTTCTGGTGCCTCCTGGATGACACAGGCAGAACAAGGACACATCCGGGCATTCGGACTGTACTCGGCTAAATGTGAACAGAGCGGGACTTGGGCTGCAATGGATGATGTTTCACAAGAACACAAGAACACGAGTACAGAGAACGCAGACACAGGATAGCCGTTCAAGTTAAAGTTAAAGTTAACATTAAGTTAAAGTTTAAAGTTAAAGTTAACAATAAGTTTAAAGTTTAAAGTTAAAGTTAAGTTAAGTTAAGTTAAGTTAAGTTAAGTTAAGTTAAGTTAAGTTAAAGTTTAAAGTTTAAAGTTAAAGTTAAGTTAAGTTAAGTTAAGTTAAGTTAAGTTAAGTTAAGTTAAAGTTTAAAGTTAAAGTTTAAAGTTAAAGGTAACATTAAGTTAAAGTTAAAGTTAAAGTTAACATTAAGTTAAAATAAAAGTTAAGTTAAGTTAAGTTAAAGTTTAAGGTTAAAGTTAACATTAAGTTAAAGTAAAAGTTAAGTTAAGTTAAGTTAAGTTAAGTTAAGTTAAGTTAAGTTAAGTTAATTTAAGTTAAGCTAAGTTAAGTTAAGTTAAAGTTTAAAGTTAAAGTTTAAAGTTAAAGTTAACATTAAGTTAAAGTAAAAGTTAAGTTAAGTTAAGTTAAGTTAAGTTAAGTTAAAGTTAAGTTAACAGTAAGTTAAAGTTTAAGTTAACTAAGTTAAAGTTAACATTAAGTTAAAGTTAAAGTTAAGTTACGTTAGGTTAGGTTTAAGTTAAAGTTAAAGTTTAAAGTTTAAAGTTAAGTTACGTTAGGTTAGGTTTAAGTTAAAGTTAAGTTAAGTTAAGTTAAGTTAAGTTAACTTAAGTTAAGTTACGTTAGGTTAGGTTTAAGTTAAAGTTAAGTTAAGTTAACTTAAGTTAAGTTAAAGTTAAGTTAACAGTAAGTTAAAGTTTAAAGTTAAAGTTAACATTAAGTTAAAGTTAAAGTTAAAGTTAAAGTTAAAGTTAAGTGAAGTTAAAGTTAACATTAAGTTAAAGTTAAAGTTTAAAGTTAAAGTTAAAGTTAAAGTTAAAGTTAAAGTTAAATGAAGTTAAAGTTAACATTAAGTTAAAGTTAAAGTTTAAAGTTAAAGTTACAGTTAAAGTTAACATTAAGTTAAAGTTAAAGTTAAAGTTACGTGAAATTAAAGTTAACATTAAGTTAAAGTTAAAGTTAAAGTTAAAGTTAAAGTTAAAGTTTAAAGTTTAAAGTTAAAGTTAACCTTAAGTTAAAGTTAAAGTTTAAAGTTTAAAGTTAAAGTTAACATTAAGTTAATGTTTAAGTTAAGTTAAGTTAAGTTAAGTTAAGTTAAGTTAAAGTTAACATTAAGTTAAAGTTAAAGTTAAAGTTAAAGTTAAAGTTAAGTTAAAGTTAAAGTTAAAGTTAAAGTTAAAGTTAAAGTTAGCCATTATAGTTGACCAGAACATTCCCAATGTAAAGTAAAGCCCGATGCACACCAGGCGCGCTGTGATATGTCCAAAAATCTGAAGCATTGTGGGTAATGGGGAATGCACACCGGTGCCGGCTCCGCACGTCGCCACGCACAGACGCTTCCTGACTCCGAGCACTGCTCAATTCCTCAGCGCACCACAACGCGCCACACAGCATTAAATGAAAGCCGTATGGAGAGGCCACGGGAGTCACGTGACTTGTCATTTACACAGAGAAAGGCAGCCGCTCTTTCAGTAAACAAACAAACGCCGAGGCCAGGTTAGATCAGCTAATGTACAGCTGGGATCTTTCAGCTGGAAAACAGCCAGTTCACAGTGGGGGACATCCCGTACGTATACACTGGACTTAACTGCAACACAGTACTGATACATAACATGCATAACATCTGCACTATAATAATGTGCACAGCTGTACAGATGTTCATTTTCTGTTAATGTTTCTATAATTATATCTGTACATAATCAGAATTTTTTAATCTATATGTCTGTCTGTCTATCTGTCTATCTATCTACATATCTAACCGTCTCTGTCTATCTGTATGTCTGTATGTCTGTCTGTCTATCTGTCTATCTATCTATCTATCTGTCTATCTATCTATCTATCTATCTATCTATCTATCTATCTATCTGTCTATCTATCTATCTATCTATCTGTCTATCTATCTATCTATCTATCTATCTATCTATCTATCTATCTATCTATCTATCTATCTATCTATCTATCTAGTGAAGGGACTGTATATACTGTAGGAGTATAGAATACGGTGGTGTTGAAACACAGGGCTTGTTTTTCTACTGACCCCCCCCCACACACACACACACTGTGATCATGGCCGCACTTTTGATCTGTGAGTAAACGTCTGCAAACACACGGGCCAGCTGTCTGTGTTCATACTGACAGCTGAAAACCTGCAAATCAGTAATCTGTGGGGTCAGGGGGGTGCAGTGGGTTTGCCTGAGGGTACATCTCCACTGCATTAGAAATATGAGCTGCACAGGTTCACACAGACGCCGCAGCGAAAGTTGGTCAGTGAATCACTGGATGAAAAATTCATGACTCATATTAGCAGCCCGTTAAAAAAATGATCTCTTCCAGGAATCAATCATGCACACACACACACACACACACACACACACACACACATACTGTACACCAACATTACACCACCACTCATTGGGGAATAGTCGGGGGGGCTGGGGAGGGTAGCCTTGTGTTCATATTTACACAGCATTAACTTCGTAAACGACAGACTCACTGTGTCATGCAGTTTTGTCTCTGTTAACTATTCACAAACTACAATCAGTGAATCAGTATCCAGTATGAATTATTCAGTACCCACTATGTATCATTCAGTATCCACTCTGAATTATTCAGTATCCACTCTGAATTATTCAGTATCCACTATGAATTATTCAGTATCCACTATTAATCGTTCAGTACCCATTATGTATCATTCAGTATCCACTCTGAATTATTCAGTATCCACTATGAATCGTTCAGTATCCACTATGAATTTTTCAGTACCCACTATGTATCACTCAGTATCCACTATGAATTATTCAGTATCCACTATGAATCGTTCAGTACCCACTATGTATCATTCAGTATCCACTCTGAATTATTCAGTATCCACTCTAAATTATTCAGTATCTACTATGAATCGTTCAGTAACCATTATAAATTGTTTTGTATCCACTATGAATCGTTCAGCATCCACTCTGAATTATTCAGTATCCACTATGAATCGTTCAGTAACCATTATGAATTGTTTCGTATCCACTATGAATCGTTCAATATCCACTATGAATTATTCAGTAATGAATTATTATTATTATAACATCCATGACCATGAACTATCCATAAACTATACATTCTTGTGTGTGTGTCTATATAAATGAATATATATATATATATATAAATGTAGTATCCACTGAATTATTCGTAAAAAACTATAAACTGTCCATAAACTATATATATATATTTATAGATAGATAGTTAGATCAGTATCCACTATAAATGATTTACTATTATTAAAACAGTGGAATAACAGCAGTGATTAATTCCACACAGTGAGTAAATGTGCCTCACTCTGTCTCCTGCTCTCTTGCTCTGTAACTCACCCAGAGAGGGTCCAGGCCACTGAGGGTGCAGAGGTCATCCATCCAGAATCCTTCTGTTCTCCTCCGGCGTCTTCTTCTCCACTGTACACAGATTTCTGCTCAAATTCACACACTTTCCCTCATCCACACCCTCCTGAAGCCACTACACCTCTGTTAGTTTGTGTAGTCTCAGTCTCAATCAGTTCACTGGCCTGTGGGACTCTCTCTCTCTCTCTCTCTCTCTCTCTCTCTCTCTCTCTCTCTCTCCTGTTTGTGCTCAGGTTGTTGCTGCTCTTCTGTTTAAGACCGTCTCTCTCCTCCTTCAGAAGGTGGGCGCAGGATTTGGCTCTTAGGCCCACCTCTTTCAGTCTCTCTCACTCTCTCTCTCTCTCTCTCTCTCTCTCTCTCATGCCAGAGGCCACAACACCACAGACACAGCCAAAGCCCCACCCACACCCTGCTTACACTCTTTCAGGTTCAGCCTCACACACACAAACACACACACACCCCTCACATGGCAGGGGAGAGTGTTTTGAAGGTGGTGGGTTTAACTGGGAGAATGTTACTCCAGTGACTCCAGCTCACAGAGGGGGTGACAAACCCAGTCCAGTCACCCAGTTTCACCTTCAGTAGAACACTGATGGGTTTGTTCCATCCCGAGTTTTTCCAAATCCTAACACTTTCACTTCTACTCCAGTCCATCACCGAGGACAGAAATCTACAGTATCCACTATGAATTATTTAGTATCCACTATGAATATTAGGTATCTGTTATGAGTTATTCAGTATCCACTATGAGTTATTCAGTATCCACTATGAGTTATTCAGTATCCACTATGAAGTATTCAGTATCTACTATGAAGAATTCAGTCTCTACTATGAATTATTCAGTATCCACTATGAAGTATTCAGTATCCACTATGAAGTATTCAGTATCCACTATGAGTTATTCAGTATCCACTATGAAGTATTCAGTATCTACTATGAAGAATTCAGTCTCTACTATGAATTATTCAGTATCCACTATGAAGTATTCAGTATCCACTATGAAGTATTCAGTATCCACTATGAATTGTTCAGTATCCACTATGAATTATTCAGTATCTACTATGAAGTATTCAGTATCCACTATGAATTATTCAGTATCTACTATGGATTATTCAGTATCTACTGTGAATTATTCAGTATCTACTATGAAGAATTCAGTATCCACTATGAATTATTCAGTATCTACTATGAATTGTTCAGTATCCACTATGAATTATTCAGTATCTACTATGAAGTATTCAGTATCCACTATGAATTATTCAGTATCTACTATGGATTATTCAGTATCCACTATGAAGTATTCAGTATCCACTATGAATTATTCAGTATCTACTATGAATTATTCAGTATCCACTATGAATTATTCAGTATCTACTATGGATTATTCAGTATCCACTATGAAGAATTCAGTATCCACTATGAATTATTCAGTATCTACTATGAATTGTTCAGTATCCACTATGAATTATTCAGTATATACTATGAAGTATTCAGTATCCACTATGAATTATTCAGTATCTACTATGGATTATTCAGTATCCACTATGAAGTATTCAGTATCCACTATGAATTATTCAGTATCTACTATGGATTATTCAGTATCCACTATGAATTATTCAGTATCTACTATGAATTATTCAGAATCTGCTACCGATTTCTTTCCTGAGTAGAACACTTCAGCTCCTCTGCTGATGGATGGACTTAGACAGCAGAGTCTAATTTTTCCCGGCAAAGGGCTGCAGGCTTTCATTCCAGACTAACTGGACGAGTTTACAGTAATACCCACGTTTAATCAACTGGCCTCTTGCGTGGTTGGAATGAATACCTGCATCCAGACTGGACACCCATGGATTAAGTTAAGTTCCACCACAGCGAGGAATGATGGTGGTAAAAGTAAGAGTGTCAGAAAAAAAGCAGCAGCTCAAACTACCAGCTCCTTAAACCTGGAGAGGTGATACCGGTGACCTTGCAGAAACATCCCACCAGCCCTCCTTCTGAAGCCACTCCCACAAAACACCAGGACGTGCACGGCTCAACCAGTCACCACAGAGTGTTGGAGAGAGGTTCGCAACGCAGGTGGAGGTGGTGGTTTCGTAAAGCTAGCTAGCTACATCACGTGATATAAACTAACATATATAAACTAAATATACCAATATAAACCAATATATATACCAATAATGCATATCCCAAAATAAATATATATATATATATATATATATATATATATATATATATATATATATATATATATAACACCTTGACAAAGTCTCCGTTTTCTTTCCCTGTTCTGCTGTTGACAGAATTAAAATGATTTAAATTTAAATTTAAATTTAAAGAATTTAAAGGGTTAAAGATGACTGAGGTTGGGTGGATTTTCCAGTGGTGTTTGTTAAAATGTTAGTGTTGTTTCAGGATTAATTCAGGATGTAAAAGTGATGATGAATCCAGACTGGACCTGATTGCTGATGACTGATTGCTGTCTGGGTAAACTCCCATGAGGAGAACTTTGGAGATGTGATGGAGAACCACCAGCACTTTCTGTAGGAGTGTTATTATTAGTGTTTATTCTGATTTCAGTGATTTACTGAGCAGATCAACAGCTTTACACTCTGAACTGCGCCATGTTTATAAACCTCTGCTCTGTAGTGGCTGTGGATGACATGGAGGTCTGCAGTACACTCTGACCCTGTACTGTGTGTGTGTGTGTGTGTGTGTTGGATGTTTTTCTCTTTAATTAGCTGCAGTGCACACTGTTCTGCATGTGGAACACCACTTCCCTGAATCTTTACCATCACCTAACAGGAAACAAGGCATGTTCAGATACAGAGAAAGGAGGTCTGAATAGTAGAAGAGGGTTTTGAGTGTGTACCTTCCCAGCCCTGTCCTCAGGATATTACATACATGATTATGATAAATGGACAAAATTATGATTCATAATGGTTGGATTAATAGAAACGCTCCAAAATAATAATTCATGCTGGTTGGACCAAAAGAAGTGCTCCAAAATTTTGATTCATGATGATTGGACCAATAGAAAAGCTCCAAAATTATGAGTCATGCTGGTTGGACCAATACAACTGCTCCAAAATTATGTTTCATGATGGTTGGATCAATAGAAACGCTCCAAAATTATGATTCATGCTGGATTGACCTATAGAAGGGCTCCAAAATTATGATTCATAATGGCTGGACCAATAGAAGGGCTCCAAAATTATGATTCATGATGGATGGACCAATAGAAAAGCTCCAAAATTATGAGTCATGCTGGTTGGACCAATACAACTGCTCCAAAATTATGTTTCATGATGGTTGGATCAATAGAAACGCTCCAAAATTATGATTCATGCTGGATTGACCTATAGAAGGGCTCCAAAATTATGATTCATAATGGCTGGACCAATAGAAGGGCTCCAAAATTATGATTCATGATGGATGGACCAATAGAAATGCTTCACAATTACGATTCATGATGGATGGACCAATAGAAATGGTCTGAAATCATGGTTCATGCTGGTTGGACAAATAGAAATGCTCCAAAATTACAATTCATGATGGATGGACCAATAGAAATGCTCCAAAATTACAATTCATAATGGATGTACCAATAGAAACGCTCCAAAATTACAATTCATAATGGATGGACCAATAGAAATGCTCCAAAATTACAATTCATGATGGATGGACCAATAAAAATGCTCCAAAATTACAATTCATAATGGATGGACCAATAGAAATGGTCTGAAATCATGATTCATGCTGGTTGGACAAATAGAAACGCTCCAAAATTACAATTCATGATGGATGGACCAATAGAAATGCTCCAAAATTACAATTCATGATGGATGGACCAATATAAACGCTCCAAAATTACAATTCATAATGCATGTACCAATAGAAACGCTCCAAAATTATGATTCATGCTGAATGGACCAATGGAAATGTTTCAAAATTACGATTTATAATGGATGGACCAATAGAAAAGCTCCACATGGATGCTTTTTCATAAATGGACCAATAGAATTTCTCCAAAATGCTGCCCTATGATGAATGGACTTATAGAAATGCTCCAAAAATGAAAATTCCTTACGAACGGACCAGTAGAAATGCTCCAAAATTATGATTTTTGATGAACAGACCAAAACAAATGCTCCAAATAAGAGCTTCACATTACTGCTACTGTGTGTCCTAGTCACAGATCATTCATTTTAGACAAACTGTTTATTTGCTGAATTCAGCATACTGGAAATAAAGAAAGAAAACAGATTATTACATGTTTATCATCTTTGAGCAAGACATTTATTATGTTTAAAAAAATAATGGAGTCAATAGGTCCATGTTTACTATCTGAGTCTTATTCTATTGGCAGTACTTCTCTACAGGGAATAGACAAGCTGTGTGTGTGTGTGTGTGTGTGTGTGTGTCTGCATTTGCACATCTGCAATGGGTGCAACTTAAAGTAGCTGAATGCATTCATTATAGAAGGGGTGTCCACAAATATGTGGACATATAGTGTGTGTGTGTGTGTGTGTGTGTGTGTGTGTGTGTGTGTGTGTGTGTGTCTGCATTTGCACATCTGCAATGGGTGCAACTTAAAGTAGCTGAATGCATTCATTATAGAAGGGGTGTCCACAAATATGTGGACATATAGTGTGTGTGTGTGTGTGTGTGTGTGTTTTATATATAGATGTGAGTGAAATGTGAGTGGATGGTTGTAATGAAGGAGGGTGTGACTGGAGACGCTCGGCAAGTCAAACAGGGGGATTTTAGTTGCATAATGGAAAATGCCTCTCCTCATAATGGGAACCGTGGGCTTAGACTGGCATAGCGGAGTAATCAGAACAGGACCATCTGGAAAAAATGACGGCAAAAGCGTTGGGTTTTAATGACCTCGGGTTCACTGTGTGGGACCGGGTTTAACTGGTTTTATGATGACAAGCTGTCTGCTATTCTTATTCATTTTGAATATGATGAGGCCTGTTTTTGAGCTTTGTTAAAGTCCGCTGCAGATCACACTTAATGAGGCTTAATAAAGAAAATCATATTTGCCAAAATAGTTGAATAAACTGCAAAGAACTGGAAGAGACCAGATTTACAGATTGAAGATGACTATGAAAAGCAGATTCCTGCAGAAAAGTGGGTAATGCTGTTCGTGAGCAGCAGTGTAAAGACTTTACTCTGTATTAAATAAGCCTTTTATTAGTTCTAGGTAAGAAAATAGATGTTATAGTGAATTGGTGATAAACGTGTGGTGATTTTAATCCAGTATGAATCTGAAGTGTGTGTAGCGTGTACAGTGAGACAGTAATAAATGTGGAGCAGTTCTAATCCAGTATGAATCTGAAGTGTGTGTAGCATGTACAGTGAGACAGTAATAAATGTGGAGCAGTTCTAATCCAGTATGAATCTGAAGTGTGTGTAGCATGTACAGTGAGACAGTAATAAATGTGGATCAGTTCTAATCCAGTATGAATCTGAAGTGTATGTAGTGTGTACAGTGAGACAGTAATAAATGTGGATCAGTTCTAATCCAGTATGAATCTGAAGTGTATGTAGCGTGTACAGTGAGACAGTAATAAATGTGGAGCAGTTCTAATCCAGTATGAATCTGAAGTGTATGTAGTGTGTACAGTGAGACAGTAATAAATGTGGAGCAGTTCTAATCCAGTATGAATCTGAAGTGTGTGTAGCGTGTACAGTGAGACAGTAATAAATGTGGAGCAGTTCTAATCCAGTATGAATCTGAAGTGTGTGTAGCGTGTACAGTGAGACAGTAATAAATGTGGAGCAGTTCTAATCCAGTATGAATCTGAAGTGTGTGTAGCGTGTACAGTGAGACAGTAATAAATGTGGAGCAGTTCTAATCCAGTATGAATCTGAAGTGTGTGTAGCGTGTACAGTGAGACAGTAATAAATGTGGAGCAGTTCTAATCCAGTATGAATCTGAAGTGTGTGTAGCGTGTACAGTGAGACAGTAATAAATGTGGAGCAGTTCTAATCCAGTATGAATCTGAAGTGTGTGTAGTTTCTACTTTCTGACTAATCGTTTGGAGTGATTTTAATATAGTATGAATCTGAAGTGTGTGTAGTTTCTACTTTCTGACTAATCGTTTGGAGTGATTTTAATCCAGTATGAATCTGCAGTGTGTGTAGTGTGTAGGCGTGACAGTGCTAATTGTGGAGTAATTTTAATCCAGCATGAATCTGAAGTGTGTGTAGTTTTTACAGTCTGGCAATAACTGTGGAGTGATTTTAACCCAGTATGAATCTGAAGTGTGTGTAGTTTATCCAGTCTGCTAATAGCTGTGAAGTGATTTTAATCCAGTATGAATTTAAAGTATTTATAGTTCTGGTAGACTATTAATAGTAATTGTAAGGAGATTTTGATCCAGTATGAATCTGCAGTGTTTATAGTGTGTACAGTGTGACAGTAATAATTGCAGAGCGGTTTTAATCCAGTATGAATCTGAACTGTGTGTATTTTTTACTTCTTGACTAATAATTTGAAGTGATTTTAATCCAGTATGAATCTGCAGTGTTTGTACCGTGTGTATAGTGTGTACGGTGTACAGTGATCATTGTGGGGCAGTTCTAATCCAGTATGAATCTGCAGTGTTTGTACTGTGTGTGTAGTGTGTACAGTGTACAGTGATCATTGTGGGGCAGTTCTAATCCAGTATGAATCTGAAGTGTGTGTAGTGTGTACAGTGAGACAGTAATAACTTCTAAAAAATGTTTTTTATCCAGTATGAATCTGCAGTGTCGATAGACTGTGAATAGTAATTGCAAGAAGACTTTAATCCAGTATGAATCTGCAGCGTGTGTGTAGTATTTATAGTTTTAATTTACAGATGTAATTTTTAAAATAATTGTTTACTATATATTAGCATTATGTTATACCTATATTGTTGTACCTATATTATGCATACACACACACACACACACACACACACACACACATATATATATATAAATACATTCCAGACATATTATTGTTACATGTTACAGTAGATGTGTTACTCCACACACCATTCAGTCAATCACATCCAGCTCAGTAGGCCTTCTTTACACAACCTCCTGTGGTAAGCTAATCCAGCTCCGGCAGAGTTTAGTCTGGTCAGATCCACCTGAAGGTGTGGAGAGGAAGTACAGCCTGAGAAGAATGCAGCTCCAACCTCAAACAGGACAGGCTTATGTCTGGGCCGGAGAGCGCGTCTATCGGGGGAAGTGTTGAAACCACTTAAGCTCCACCGTGTCTGCCTTCTCTCAACACCTCGTAATGTAGCGTGTCTCCGAGCCGCGTGGCACACTAATGTGTACGTAGCAGGAGCCCGCTTTTAGCAGCAGAGCTCCACACAGCCGATAAACACAGCAGTCTGAACCCCAACCCTGACCTCGGCCTGCTGTCTAGAGAGACCTCGTCTTAAAGGAGCAGTCTGGAGGAAGACTGCGTCCACCCGCTAACCCGCTAACCCCAAATGTAGCCAATTAGCCAAGCCATGTTCAGAGTCTGAGGTCTGCTTCTTGAGAAGATACGAGGCTGTGAGGTGATGTAGCTAGCAGGAAATGGAAGCCTATACCCTCCAGTTAGCTGCTGTGTCCTTTGTCCATGTTCTAGATAACGGTGAGTTTGAATGGAATTAGATTTACATAAGGAGGTGGAGTAATGCAGTCTTACTGCAGGGTGTCTGTACATTTATGGCCAATTAGCACGGGATAAGAAATCTCACATGAGACAAACACAAATGACTTGATCTACACACTGCTGTCCCCTCCAAGAAAGACATCACTGATGAGGAGCATATCAGAGGATGATAACCTCATCTCATAACCCACTGATAATAATAATAATAATAATAATAATAATAATAATAATAATAATGCTGTGATAGCGATGCTAATTCCTTTTTACGTTTTGATCAGATCAGGAACGGGAGCTGACTTTTCTTTGTTATTATTATTCAGAGCGATTTGCCAGGAGAGAGATATTGTAGCATCCGGGCCTGTATCCATAACCCAGGCAGTTACTAAGTACTCCTGTCATTTAATGTTGTTTAAATTATGTTATTTATTTAAAACTGTTCATTTTATTTATTTAAATTGTTATTTTTCTTAACTGTTCATTTTATGTTATTTAAATTTTGTCATTTATTAAAACTGTTAATTTCATTTATTTAAAACTGTTCATTTTATTTATTTAAATTGTTATTTTTTTAAAAACTGTTAATTTTATGTTATTTAAATTTTGTCATTTATTTAAAACTGCTCATTTTATTTATTTAAATTATGTTATTTGTTTAAAACTGTTCATTTTATTTATTTAACAACTGTTTATTTTATTTATTTAAATTATGTTATTTATTTAAAACTGCTCATTTTATTTATTTAAATTATGGTATTTATTTAAAACTGTTCATTTTATTTATTTAAATTGTTATTTTTCTTAACTGTTCATTTTATGTTATTTAAATTTTGTCATTTATTAAAACTGTTAATTTCATTTATTTAAAACTTAATTTTATTTATTTAAATTGTTATTTTTTTAAAAACTGTTAATTTTATGTTATTTAAATTTTGTCATTTATTTAAAACTGCTCATTTTATTTATTTAAATTATGTTATTTGTTTAAAACTGTTCATTTTATTTATTTAACAACTGTTTATTTTATTTATTTAAATTATGTTATTTATTTAAAACTGCTCATTTTATTTATTTAAATTATGTTATTTATTTAAAACTGCTCATTTTATTTATTTAAATTATGTTATTTATTTAAAACTGTTAATTTTATGTTATTTTTCATTTTTATTCAAAACTGTAAAAACAGGAATAAAAAAGTAATCTTCATTAAAATATTAAAGAAATGTTTCACCTTTAACTTTGTGCTTCTCGGAAATCAGCCGATCTTCTACTCAACTATTCACAGTAACAGGCATTTTGACTGTGGGTCCCCAAACTTTTGCATGCCGCTCCATGGTGCAGGTGTTGTGAGCAGACGCATGAATGCTGGCCTTTCTGTAAGGCCTTACCCAACATCAGCTGCTCTAAGCGAAGCGACCCAACAAGTGTGTTCAGTGTGGCGTGGCTCAACGCTGGTGGAGCTGCTGGACTGCTGCCACCCACACACACTCTCAATTGCAGTGTGTGTATATGTGTGTGTGGTTGGATGGGTGCAGACCGCAGAGGCAGCATGGTGTCTGTGCTAGACAGAGCGTAAGCTGGGCCGTGGCTAAACAGGCCCGGGACACTTCCGCTAGCGCAAAAAAGAAAAATACCCGGTCTAGTCAAAATAACGTTGGACTGGTGTTAGTTTGGGTTCCAGTTCCCAGACCGAGGGTAAATATAGGGCGAACACAGCGAGTGTCGGGATCTCCAGCCAGCGAATGAGGTCTTAAATGTGTTAAATGCTGCCAGGTTTAAAGAGCATGTCTTCTGCTACCATGGACTTTGACCTCAGGGCAGGACGGAAGTTTTCCAGAGAACACCTAGACCAAGAGAAAGACATCTGGGACATCCTCCTCTTGGTCTAGGTGTTCTCTGGAAAACTTCAGTCCTGCATTGTCCCAGACATCCTGCATTGTCCTGCATTGTCCCAGACAACCTCCTCTTGGTCTAGGTGTTCTCTGGAAAACTTCAGTCCTGCATTGTCCCAGACGTCCTGCATTGTCCCAGACGTCCTCCTCTTGGTCTAGGTGTTCTCTGGAAAACTTCAGTCCTGCATTGTCCCAGACATCCTGCATTGTTCCAGACAACCTCCTCTTGGTCTAGGTGTTCTCTGGAAAACTTCAGTCCTGCATTGTCCCAGACGTCCTGCAGTGTCCTGCATTGTCCCAGACGTCCTCCTCTTGGTCTAGGTGTTCTCTGGAAAACTTCAGTCCTGCATCGTCCCAGACATCCTGCATTGTCCTGCATTGTCCCAGACAACCTCCTATTGGTCTAGGTGTTCTCTGGAAAACTTCAGTCCTGCATTGTCCCAGACGTCCTGCATTGTTCCAGACAACCTCCTCTTGGTCTAGGTGTTCTCTGGAAAACTTCAGTCCTGCCCTGGTGGGTTTATTTATTTATTTATTTATTTATTTATTTTTGACAGTCAGGGTGTCCTCCTTGCACAACTCCCATAACAACTGATTCAACCTTGTCTGCTCTCTTTCTGATGGTAGATGCTGGACTTTGACCTCAGCGTGACCTGGCGAGAGCTTCCTGCTACCCTGATGAGACATTAGGACTGTTGGAGGCTTCTTTACTCATCTTGAGGTTCTGCTGCTGGGCTGGGCTTGCTAGGACGTCCTGACTTGGTCATGTTGGTCAGCTGTTTCACTTGTAAATGATTTAGAGGACAGTGGAACAGCTGATTCCTAACTTTTTAAAGCCATTTCCAGACTCCTCTGCATCTCCAGCCTTCTTTCCAAAGGCCTTTGTGGAGATCTGGCCATGGTGATCTTTACCACTCTGTATTGACATTTATTCCTCAGGTAGAAGTGAGTGGAGATACGAGGGTTTAAAAGACTTCTATAGAAGCTGAAGTATCAACTGAAGCTTTTTACTCCAGTAAAAGTGTAAAAGTACTGGTTTCAGAACGACTTCAAGTAGAAAAGTAAAGATAATGGAAGGAAAACAAAGACTGAAAGCTTAGGCCGCGCCACAGGGGTCTATAGTGCACTACCCCCCCCCCCCCCCCAAAGAAAACACAATTATTAAAAGCCATAATTATGACGAAACGCTTCACGAAGTGTTTCTAAAGAGAAATGCCTGAAGGCGGCCACAGGAGGGCGCTGCTGCAGTGTGAAAGGAAGCGAAGGTGAAAGAAACATAGGATGCGAACCAAAGAAGAAGTCCTGAGGGTCGCGGGGTCGAATCCCGAGCTTCGTTGCTTTGCCATCAGCAGCAGGAGTCTGAGAGGGCACAGTTGGCTGTGTTCTCTCTCTCTGGGTGGGTAGATGGCGCTCTCCCTCTCCCCTCACTCTTTAACAATGGGGGTCTGTTAGCATTAGCCAGTGTGTGGGGTGGAGCTGGGGACCCGGCGCTTTCTTCGGAGCCGGGCCGACTTCTCATGTATCGGAGGAGTCCTTATTCGTCCAATGTCGGGAGCATTGCTGGTGCTAGGGGGAGCTATGAACAGGTGGGTTAATTGGCAGAGCCAACATTGAGTAGTGGTGGTGGTGGTGGGGGGGGGGCTCTATGACACTATGATGGAGCACAATTGTATAATAAGAACTACATACAGTCATAAAAAAGCGAGCACAGCCCACCATGACTCTGTTGTTGTGTTCAGTGCTCACTCCCCTCCGAACACCACCGGGTGGAGCCGACCCCCCACGCCTCCAAACCCACCCCATAATGAAGCTGACTGAGGCAGACGGGTGAATCTCTCTCTGATTTGTTGTGAAGGTTCATCTTAGCAACAAAATGAGGCTTAAATCGTTTGTTTTATAACTCCAAAGAGAAGCTTTGCAGAAACCTGTTGTTAGACACATCCGTCCCACCCAGAGAACCCTACCGGATTACTCATTCAGACGGGGTATTAGCCTATAATCGGCCTCGGGTGGGTGCTAATGGTTTATCTGCACACGCTCGTCTTCTGCTCCTCACTTTTCTCAAGCTCGGGAGTCTCCTCATTGAGCTGCAGGGCTTTTCCTGACACACGCTGTTCTGACAGAAGCCCAAACGCTCCATTATCTCCTGCAGCTTCTGGACATGAAATGCCGTAATCTTCTCAGACAATGAGAGAGGTGTGGGATAAGTCTTTGAAGTAAACGTGTGGAGAGGACTTTCACAGACAATGAGAAGCTTAGGCTGAGCACCAGCTGCAACGTGGCCTCAGGCACAGCGTTCGGGGAGGGCTTTCAACAGCGTGACGCCTCTCAAAAGTAGAGAAGCACCCGCGGGTGTAGCCAGCGCCTCTGCTGGCTGGTTGCAGTATGATGTGTAGCTCTGCCTGTCCTCATACGTTTCAGTGACTGAACTCAGTTAGTCTCCCACCCTTACTCTGCTCTGTTGTAAGAAGGCGGGGCTACACTTAGGAATGAAGTGATTGACAGACAGACAGCCATGGCTGGAGCAGAGACCGATCGCCTGCAGCAGGACCTGCATGACGTACATGGAGGAGCTGAGCTGAATTGTACTGCTGCACAGCTGTCTATGATTTGTATTTACTGCAGTGGAGGAAAAGTGAATTACACTCCTCAACTGTAGGGGGAGCCCAGGAGCAGAAATACTCATTCCAAAACTCCCAAACTGTTACATCACAGTCTTGACTTGTTATAGTTACACCCCCAACATTCACAGCCGGAGATCTGGTGAACCTCAGGAGGGACGACTTCAGGAGAATATGTCGTTGTTGATGCTGGAGAGCAGCTCATCACCTCCAGACTCTGCTAGTTATGGGAATACGGGTTGCTACGGGAGCCAGGCCTCGTAACCACGGCTTTTCCTGCATCAGTGTCCACAAAGAGAAGCTCAAACTCGGCTAAAACTAAAAATCTGGAAAGCAGGGATTCATGCTAGGCTAAAAGCTAACATCAGCTGATGATAATTTTGACCATCTCGTCCCTCCAACATACACGCCCTCCAAAACTAACTGGACTCCCTCAGCTGAACCAAACTGGAGCTGAACTCACACCAGCTTATATTTTTTACTGGTAAGACTCGAAAAAGACAACACCGGGGAAGCGAGGCTAAAAGCTAACCAGCTACAATCTCTTCAGCTTGCTAACAGCACACTGCGCTGAGAGGACACCGAGAGAGGACAGCGGCTCTATCCGGTAAGACTGGGGAATAACGGCAGTGTTTAAACTAGGCCATAATGTGGAGGGGCTCTGTGAGCTGTAGTACTGCCGTAAACCAGCCAATCAGAGCAGAGCTCATCGTTTTATTGGCTTGATTCAATCTGAGGTCTGATAACAGGGTGGTAAATAGTTTGCTTATCGTTATCTGAGCGTTTTTCACCTTAATGAAGTCAGGTGAACTCATACACTTCCTGTTTATACATCAAATAACCGCTTTTAAATGCAGTAAATTCATTCTATCGGCACCAAACAGGAGAACCAATCAGAATCCGTGTTTCAGCTTGGGCGGGGACTTCCTTCCAAACAGTGAAACCAGCACGAGTTCTGATTCATTTAATGGCTTGAACTAGCTGACCCAACAGCCACTGTTTTTTTAGTGCCACCTCACTATAATAGAGCCCGATGTTCTCCGCAGAACAGTTAGCTAGCACCGTGAGATGTTGGGAGATGCTCTGCCAGAGACGGCGTGTCAGTCGGTTTATCAGTCAGACGGGTTTTACTATTTCCCCCCACAACCACAACACACACGACTTTCACTTTAATGTCCACAGGCCTGAATTATGAGAACAGGAGCTCCAGCCTGGAGCTGGATTCCAGTAGCAGAAGGCCTGCCGGCGCTGTGCGGGCGCTGACATGCAGCTTCTCCTCAGGACAGTGGCATCATGTGCAGGAACCCCGGCGGCAAGATATTCAGCGGCATCACAGAGAAAGAAACTTCCATTAGAAAACATCCGGGGAGCTGCAGGGCGGGTTCGGCGTGTGTGTGTGTGTGTGTGTGTGTGTGTGTGTGTGTGAGCATGTCAGGTGTAAACCTTGGCAGATTAGGGGAAAATTAATACAGAGTAATTAATATTTTTAATTAATAAAAATGTTAATATATAATCATAATAATATAAAATATTATAATGATATATAATAATATATAACAAATGTAAATAACACAGACACGTTGTTGACCAAGAATAAGTATTTTTAAAGTTTATTTTATTATATAATTATTAATATTTTTAATATAATTTCATATTAAAGCTTTTTTTTACCTCATACATCTATAGATTGCACAACATTCTATTTACTATATTATATATTTATAGTATTATTATCTGTACCTATTTATTTTTTATCTCTATTTGATTTTATTTTATCATATTTGAGCTTTAATCCTATATTTAATCAATTTGATCAGATTGTTTCATGGGATGGACAGTTATTAAAGTATTCCACTGTAGTTGTACCGTGTATTCAAGAGTTTATTGTTATGTGCTCAGCAGAAACACAGCAGTTACACTGTACAGTGAAATTCTTACTTTGCAGTTCCTCCATTTACAGACATAATCTTATGAATATTAATATAAAAAGAGAGAAACAGTAAACAGAAAAGTAAAATAAAAAAATAAATATATTTATTATATATAAACAGAACAAAATATTTTTGTGCAGAACAAAAGTCAACAGTATTGTAAACAGCAGCAGTGATAAATGTAGTGGTGTTCAGAACCCTGATGGCGTGTGGATAGAAGCTGTTCATCAGTCTGGCTGTCCTGGGCTTCACACTCCTGTAGCGTTGTATGACTGTGAAGGGGCAGTGGTGCCTCAGTGCTTAGAGCACTGGGCTATTAATGCTAGGGTTGTGGGTTCGATACCCGGGTTTGGCACTCCTTTCACCCTCTCTGCTCCCCAGAGGCCAAATGAAAGACGGAGGCCAAATTCCACCTGTGTCTAACACTAATGCTGAATATGGTTGTGCTGTCCTGTCAAATACACTTTGATTTGATCTTACTCGAAAGAACAAAGTGTACTTCCATCTTCATCCACAGGACGCTGTTTATTTCTATTAAGAGACCGGCAGGAATAAATGATGATGTGAGTTATAGAATGAAACTCTCTCTGCGTTTAATCTGAGCAGCTCTGGTCCTGATAGCTGTGCCACCATGACCCAAACATCCAGGGATGACCCAAAAAAAAGCAGTGAAGGATATACAATAACAGTCCACCTAAGAATAATCACAATAACAATTAATATAATCATATAATAACAGTGTTATTACACTGTAGTCATTAATAAACCACCCGCAAACCCAGCAGCGTCTAACCTGTGAATATTTATTATTATATTATTATATATTATATTTATCTGAGCCAAAAGGTCTAAACTCACCTCTACAGTTTCTAGTAGTGTATATCTGTAATATGTAGAATGATGATGATGATGACGAAGGTAAAACAGTGAATAGAGAATCTCAGCTAATGCAGTTTTCTTTAGGGACTACTTTCTGTAGCCGCACTACACCCTGCAGCATGTATCCCTCCACCATTTTAATGATCTGATTTTAAAAGCAGGTTCTAGAGCCGAACTCTTCTCAGAACTCTGGTAGAACCGTGTCTCAGGCATCAGGCAGCGTCTTCATCACCATTAGGTGAAGAACTTTCTGTGAGGAGCTTTTATTAGAGCTTCAGACGTCTGCTTCCCCTCACCTCCACTGTAGAACCACAGCTCTGACTGGGGGAGCTTATCTAGAACCGAGCATTTCACAACAAACCCACCAGACCCCTCAAACCCCCCAAACCCCCACTCTGGGTGAGTCTGTTTGTGTCTTAACTGTTTAATTATGTAGGAATTTTGAAGAATTAGTGAAATTCCTCTTTATTAGAGTTTAGGTCTTGTGCCTTCTGTGAAACACAGAATCAAACAGAATCGCTAAAAATGTGTTTTATTTATGTAAAAATATTAAATATCAGACACAATAGCGTACTCGTGGTCAGCTTTCCAATTTAACCACTCCTGAACATTTTTGTTGATTTTTCTCTTTTTTTTAATAAGGCAATTAATGTTCATTCAATACATTATTAATCAAATCTAACTGTTTTTAAATAATCTATTTTCACATCAATATGAACATCAATAATCCAGTATGACTGGAGTCGAAGTGAATCCTGTGGTTTATTCGATCCTTTAGAAATGTAGAAATACTCTATTAGGGTTTTATCCCCTAGAGGGCAGTAGCGTCCCTTTAAAGGGGGTGCAGTTTTTGTACAGTGTCAGATATTTTCAGTACACCGGGAAATATCGCCCCAGTCGCTCCGGTTCCGGCACGTGCGAGAAGATGCGAGACAAGCGCGCGCGCGTCACTGTGAGACGAGTTCTTTTTTTCTTTTTTTTACCGCGCTGTGAGATCCGATTCAATTTAGCGACCCGATTCTTTTATACGGTTGATTCTGTGAATCGAAGGTCCGGTTCCTGGGTGGGGAGCGACAATTAATTAATGAATTAAATCAACTTTAATCAATAAACTGATATAAATCAATGAGTTATATACAGAGACTATTGTATATTTACTTATTTCAAAATAATAAGTCATATACATATATATAAGAGAGAGAAAATATTGCAGAGAGAATACTATTACAAAATATTGTTGTATATTTATTTCTTATATATTATACAAACACTCTCTCTTATATAAATATAAATATATTTGCTTATTTCTGTGCGCAAGAAAATAAGCTCGAATTAAATAATGTGTGTGTGTTTGTTGTGACTCAGTTTGGTCGATTCATCGAAAAGAACCGATTCAATTGAGTGAGTTTCGCGGGCGGGAGGTGAAAGACTTTTTGTTGATTATTCTCTTTTTTATATGACAAGTTCACATTATTAATCAAATTTGACTGCTTGTAAATAATCTGTTTTCACATCAATATGATTTGTCAATAATCCAGTATGACTGGAGTCGAAGTTAATCCTGTGGTTTATTCGATCCTTTAAACAGTCAATGTAGAAATGTAGAAATACTCTATTAGGGTTTTATCCCCTAGAGAGCTTATTTATTTATTTATGTGACAAGAAAAGGCTTGAATTAAATAACGTGTGTGTGTTTGTTGTGACTCATGTGAGTTTGGTCGATTCTTCGAAAAGAACCGATTCAAACGAGTGAGTCGTCCATGGCTCGGTCATGGGTATAGGAACTGAGTTTCGCGGGCGGGAGGTGAAAGACACACAAACCGCCCAAAATCCACTTAGCGGGGTTCATCTGTAGCTGTTCTGGAGAGCTGGAACCCGGGCCGATAGGTTCGGTGTGGTCATGAATCCGGATGTATTTATGTTTGGTTTAAACCGGGCGGAACCGGAGAACTGACACCAATCCCAACCGGAACCTTCACACAGGCTAGGCTAGGCTAGGCTAGGCTAGCTACTAGCTGCCCTGCAACAGACTGCAGGAGGTGGGGGGGTCTGCGCGTGTCTGCGCGTGTCTGCGTGGTCTTCTCTGGAGCTTTAGCCTTTTCCACGACTGGACTTTTCTTCCGAGGAAGAAGGGAGGCTCGGTGGACGGAGCTGTGGCGGGGGGGAGCGGATAGACCGCTGCTGGGCGCCGGACGGACCTCACGCAGCTTGCCGGACTGCGGGTGAGTTTGACGGGCGAGAGGCGAGAGGACACACCGCGGTCGGGGCCTGAGACCCACACACACACACACAGACACACACACACACACACACACTGCTATAGCTACATATTTATATAGTTAGCTATATTTATATTTATATATATATATATATGTGTGTGTGTGTGTGTCTATACACAGACTGACAGCTTATTAGTGAGGTCCAGTTATTTTGGGTGTCGTGGTGTTTGCTGCTGGGCAGTGGGGTGAGGAGTTGGTGTGGGGTAAGCTAACTAAGCCCCACCTTAACCAGAGTGGAGTTAAGCTGGAGGCTGGAGAAGTGCCAGCCTGTCTTTTATTAGTTCAATTAAAGCATGAAATATCATCCAGCCCTGTCAGATAGCTGTTTTTAATGAATCCAGTGTTTTAAACACCTGCCATTGCTCTACCTTTACACACGAACAGCTCCTGTTAAGGGTTCATGGAGAAGACCGAGGAGCATCCGCCTGCCTGACCCCTGAAAAACCTCCTCTTTCAGGGGAATCCGTGTAGAAACCTTTTAGCTCTTTTATTTTGGAGCATTTCTGTTAGAAAACTGTCTCTCAGAAAGTGTGTGTGTGTGTGTGTGTGTGTGTGTGTGTGTGTGTGTGAGACATCTGGACGTTACCGTGTCCATTAACTCCAGATCCCGTGAATAAATACAGTAAGAAGGGCTTCATTTGTAGACGCATCCTGAAATCAGTGCGATTAGTAAGGATCTTGTCCTCTATTCTTCTGCAGAAGATGCTGGAGCATTGCTGTGGGGGGATTTGATTGCATTCAGCCCTGTAAAAATGAGAGCATCCGTGAGGTCAGGTACTGATGTTGGAGGATATTTGGATGGAGTTGTGTTGATGAAACTACCTCCACCATGTTTGGAGGTTGTGCTTTAGCCTGGCTAGCTCTCACTGTGAGCTGTTGTTGATGATGAAACTACCTCCACCATGTTTGGAGGTTGTGCTGTAGCCTGGCTAGCTCTCACTGTGAGCTGCTGTTGATGAAACTACCTCCACCATGTTTGGAGGTTGTGCTGTAGCCTGGCTAGCTCTCACTGTGAGCTGCTGTTGATGATGAAACTACCTCCACCATGTTTGGAGGCTGTGCTGTAGCCTGGCTAGCTCTCACTGTGAGCTGCTGTTGATGATGAAACTACCTCCACCATGTTTGGAGGTTGTGCTGTAGCCTGGCTAGCTCTCACTGTGAGCTGCTGTTGATGAAACTACCTCCACCATGTTTGGAGGCTGTGCTGTAGCCTGGCTAGCTCTCACTGTGAGCTGCTGTTGATGAAACTACCTCCACCATATTTGGAGGTTGTGCTGTAGCCTGGCTAGCTCTCACTGTGAGCTGCTGATGATGAAACTACCTCCACCATGTTTGGAGGCTGTACTTTAGCCTGGCTAGCTCTCACTGTGAGCTATTGATGAAACAGGAGGATCTGTGAGGTCCGGTACTGATGTTGGAGGACGGAGGTGGATGTAGTTCTGACACTCTGCAGCGGTCACTTCGTTGAAACCCCTCAGCCTGATGCTGGGCGTTGGGACCTCAGGGTCACTACGTCTGTTGGTCAGGGCTTTTGATCTATGGGGATTATACAAGCTGTGTCTCTCAACAATGGGGGCACCCTACAGTGGCTGTATGCGTTCTTTTATGAAGGCTGTCGGGATGCGTTTGGGCCTGCTGGCAATCTAGCAAAGGCAGCATGTCGACGGTGTCCAGCAGTGATCAGCGCTGGCCGCTGTCCCATATTCTGCATTTTTGTATTTTTTTACATTTGTACTATTATTGTTGCCGAAATATTCAGAAATCACGTTCATTTACCTTTTATCCTCTTTTTTTAAATTCCTTAGAATAAAACTGATAAGACTGACAATAGCAGCAGTGGGCGGGGCTAGTCTGCTGTAGACTGAATAGGTGGATATGTGTAAATGTGTAGGTCTTGAAGTCATCAAACACACTGGCCATGAAAAGGCTTCAGAGGCAATCTGGAGAAACATCTGGCCGATTGGTGGTCAGACTGGTAGACTACTTTGGCTATGGCAACACAAAGAGATGCCCTACTGGTCTGGATTCCTCAATCCAGGCGTGATAACGGTTCGCCAGAAGACAAACCGTGAAGACCTTTTCCTGACTGACCCTCGCTGAGCAGCAACGACACGTTGGTTAATGAAGTATGTGTCTTTAGCTCGACGCCGAAGCTGCAAGACTGATTTCCTGAGCTCGTATGACGTAATATACAGTCATCAAATGAACACCACAGCCCTGAGTAGCTGCTCGGCATGAAATACTTCCCTCCAGGTTCTCACAATGTTTTTACCAGCATTTTACCACCCCGTTACATCTTTGAACTGCCTAATTTACATCATTCATTAATGCAGTATTTTTTTCCCCTTTAATTTAATGGCTAAATAGAAACAGGTCTAGAATTCAGTGTTTTTTTTTAGGAGCAACCTGACACCTTTTCTTTTCTTTTGGATGTATATTGAAGCTGGAGTTCCCCTATTATTTACTTTAGGGGTCGTAGTTACAGTAGCAATGTGTGAAACTACCTTCACCATGTTTGGAGGCTGTACTTTAGCCTGGCTAGCTCTCACTGTGAGCTGCTGTTGATGAAACTACCTCCACCATGTTTGGAGGCTGTACTTTAGCCTGGCTAGCTCTCACTGTGAGCTGTTGATGAAACTACCTCCACCATGTTTGGAGGCTCATGTTTGTAGCTGTGCTCTTTTACGCCACCAAGAGGAGAGTCGTCAGTAATACAGGAGTGAATGCTGGGTCTTCTACATTCACAGTACAGAAGCAGGCTTCAGAGGGAATCTGGAGAAACATCTGGCCGATTGGTAGATGACTTTGGCTATGGGAACCCATGGTGTTGGGTTGTGCACTACTCTGCTGGTTAGCTTCATAGAAGTCCGTTTTAGCCTCGTAGCTCCAGTGTGCAAACTTCAGACCCTAAACATGTCTCGGCTGATCAGACGCGTTTGAGGTAAAAGGAAAAAAATGTTTTTTTGAATCCGCAGCGATCCGCTGTCAGGCTTGTCTTTATTAGCTGGTAACGCCGCTCTCGTTTGTGTGGGTGGAGTATTTTATAGAAGGTAAACCACAAAGCGCTTCATGCAGCTCATGAGAACTTTTCAAGCCCCTACTACAAATGCAAGGGTATTAATTTGAAAAACAAACACACGAAAAATATGCTGTCAGATCTCTCAAGGAACTACTTCCTCTTTACCTCTTTCAGACAGTTATACTGGTCATGGGGAAGTTCTGGAGACAGATGTTAAAGGGGAAATAATAGTAAAAAAGTGCGTCTGTTGCTTTTTCAGGGCCGCCTTGAAGATCTCAGCAGCTCCGCTCCCCGCCTTGCATTGTAGTGAGATCACTGCTGGTTATCAGCCCCCATCTGTGAGTCACATTACTGTGTAAACACCTCGCCATTGTTTTGAAGGCCAGGCCATTAAACTCCCTCATTAAGTGTGGGTTGATTTTTATGTTTTTGGGGTTTTTTTTTTTGTACAGTATCTGCAGTTTATAAATATGAACATTTACATCTGAACTATTGATTAATAATCAGTACTGTGTTTATGAAGAATCACTGCAGAACAGAATCACCTCAATATAACGATATATTATCACACACCTAGTAATGTATGTGCTGTCTGTAAGAGGAAAGGGGTTGGATAGTGGGTGTGGCTTGTTGCAGCTTAGAGGAGCCCATGGCTGCTGATTGTTGGCGCTTTGACGTGCCCAGGGCTGGTGATTTTTTGCTAAATGGAGGAGCCCATGGCTGCTGATTGTTGCTGTTTAGAGGAGCCCATGGCTGCTGATTGTTGCTGCTTAGGGAAGCCCATGGCTGCTTAGAGGAGCCCATGGCTGCTGATTGTTGCTGTTTAGAGGAACCCATGGCTGCTTAGAGGAGCCCATGGCTGCTGATTGTTGCTGCTTAGAGGAGCCCATGGCTGCTGATTGTTGCTGCTTAGAGGAGCCCATGGCTGCTGATTGTTGCTGCTTAGAGGAGCCCATGGCTGCTGATTGTTGCTGCTTAGAGGAGCCCATGGCTGCTGATTGTTGCTGTTTAGAGGAACCCATGGCTGCTTAGAGGAGCCCATGGCTGCTGATTGTTGCTGCTTAGAGGAGCCCATGGCTGCTGATTGTTGCTGCTTAGAGGAGCCCATGGCTGCTGATTGTTGCTGCTTAGAGGAGCCCATGGCTGCTGATTGTTGCTGCTTAGAGGAGCCCATAGCTGCTGATTGTTGCCGCTTAGAGGAACACACGGCTGCAGATTTTTGCTGAATGGAGGAGCCCATGGGTGCTAACTGCTTAGAGAAACCCATAGTTTGAGTAGAACAGACAAAAGTATTGGGACACTTGCTCTTGAATGGTTTCTTTTGAAATCAAGGATATTAGAGTTTATCCTGCTTTTGTAGGAGTAACTGTCTGTACTGTCCAGGGAAGGCTTTAGCAAGTTTAGGATATTGGCTGATGATCACCACCCCTGTAACATCCCCAACCCCTCGACTCATCCCAAAAGTACTGGATGGAGCTCCTCCACCATCATTCCAGAGAACACAGTTCTTCCACTGCTCCACAGCTCAATAATCCTGGGGGGCTTTATACCCCTCTACGCCATGCCTGGCATTAGGCCTGTCAACAGGTTTAAGGTGATCTGCTCCAGAGAGTCCTGTTCTATTGGCAGTACTTTTCTACAGGTACTAGACAGGGTGTGTGTGTTCTTTGTAAGGGGTGTCCACAAACATTTGGACATGGACATTTTCTTACTCTGCAATTACAGAAAATCAAAATTGAAAATAATATTTCATCTTGAACTTTATACCTGATGGAGATAGAGCAGGGGTGCGACCACGTTTTAATGGTACGAGGCAGGTTGGCTAACAGACGTGCTGTTTAGATGGTGTGCGGGTGACGCTCTGAGTGCAGCTGCGTCTCGCTGCATGCAAGTGAAGTTAGAAGGGAAATAAATAGACTAACCACAGATGTTGTCAAGCGGTAGTGTCCAGCAGAGCAGCGTAGACGAGGCTGTGTGTTACTGTGCTTCATTGAGTAGTCTTAAAAGCGGATGTGTGGAGTAATATTGTCAAATGTTTGTGGACACCCCTTCTAATGAATGCATTCAGCTGCTTTAAGCTGCACCCATTGCTGACACAGATGTGCAAATGCACACACACAGCTTGTCTAGTCCCTGTAGAGAAGAAGTACTGCCAATAGAATAGGACTCTCTGGAGCAGATCAACATCATGACCCTATTGGCTCCATGCTGCCTAATAATGCCAGGCGTGGACTAGAGGGGTATAAAGCCCCCCAGCATTGAGGAGCTGTGGAGCAGTGGAAGAGCTGTGTTCTCTGGAATGATGGTGGTGGAGCTCCATCCAGTACTTTTGGATGGGATGAGTTTGGGAGTTAAGGATGAGGAGGTGCAGAATGCTGCTTAAATGCAATCAAATCCTCACAGCAATACTCATCAAAAATCTAGTAGAAAGTCTTTTTTCCTGGACAGTAGAGACAGTTACTCCAACAGAAGCAGAATATATATATTTTCTACTTTTGATGTTAGATGAACCGCTGAATAAGCAGGTGTCCAAATACTTTTTATTTTTAATTACACCCCTAGAACGTCTTAATAGTCTTGTTTACATGAAGATGCAGAACGTAAACAATAGCAGGTGCATGCGTGGCTGTCCGTTTTGGTAGTGTTTGGAGGGTTTGGTGAAGTCTGCTGAAGGAGGTCTTAGTTTATGTTGTTGTATCCAGTGATGTCGGGCTGGGACACGTCATGCTAACATTTTTGCTGCTTAATATAAAGGAGAGTCAGGTTATATCTGCCCAGTATCATTTATTTTGCTCCAGTCTTGAATATACAGAGTTCATTATATATATCAGGACTAGGGATGGACCAATTCATGTGTTTCTGTTCCAATACATAAACTTTGCGTATCGGCCGATAACCAATCCGATACCATGTACTGGACCGACAACTCGTCACAGTGCTGTCTGCGCTCAGGACTGTTATTCTGAAATTCGATGTCTGTGAGACGAAAGAGGAGCGAGCAGCTCCTCCCTTCTCGATGAGCTGGATAATGACAGGTCGAGGGCACCATGTTGGTTAGATAGGGGAAGTCTTGCTGTTTGCTAGGGGATGTGTCTGATGTCTGTAGGTTACTCTGATCTGATCCTGGGTTATGAAGCCTAGAATCCCAGCGGTGCAAGAATCTGGTTCCGGGAATGGATCGGTTCTTTAGATCAGAATAATTGTCCGATACCTGATCCAGCTAATTTTGTTAGTATCGAGGGGTCGTATCGGGTAGTATCGGATCGGTGCATCAGGACGTGTTGGATCGTTGACTGCTGGCTGTAACCTGGTTACAAAAATCCTGAATTTCTTAATATTGCAATAAATATCAAGAAAAAAAATATTGCAATGTTCATTTTTAATTTTTAATATCATGCAACCCTACAATACAATAGAGCATCAGGAATTGTAGAATTCCAGGGATCCTGGTATCGTCACGTCTCCAGTAGGAACTAGTCTTTTCTGCTGAACCTTGAGTTGGTTTCTCAATCCGAGTGACTTCCCTCTCCTCCTCCAGGCTCTTCCGTCACACAAAATTTCCATCATTTATAAATACGAGGCCACATCTTCATTTTAGCGCCGGTCGGCTGCTGGTGGGTTTATTTTTGAGCAAATGGGAAGTGCTGGACGTGACGTGGGCAAACGGGAGGCAGCACCAGGGCTGAGAATCGTCTGGTATCCATATGTGGATATGAGTGTGGTTGCTGTGAAGGGCGACGCCAGATATGACTTCCTCTTTGGAGAGTTATTGTTTCAGAAGCGCTGCTGTACAGTGAGCAGCAGAGGGGCTCTGGCTCTGGTGGTGGTGGTGGTGGTGGTAGTAGCTGTGGTGGTGATGGTGGTTAGGCGTAGGCGCTGTGATGAGATAATGTAATTGTCATGATGTTCTCCTACGCATGTACGTGGACCACCTGATAACTGTCGAATTAACATGTACTAAACAACACCCCTTCCTGCTTTAAGCTGCAGCCTTTGCTGACACAGATGTGCAAATGCACACACACAGCTTGTCTAGCCCCTGTAGAGAAGAAGTACTGCCAATAGAATAGGACCCTCTGAAGCAGATGAGGAATGATGGTGGAGCTCCATGCAGTACTTTTGGGTTGGGTCTGCTGCTGCTGCTGAGTTCTGGCAGCTCTAAAGCCATCTCATCCGAGAGCCATTCCAGGCCCAGTGAAGCTGTGCTCATGTTTATAGTGAAGCATGAAGCTAAACCAGTAGTGATGGTAAGAATAATAATAATAACAGTGATTCTGATGGTTGAAACCACATCCACACTATTCTTAAAGCTGATCCAGACCTGTGGATGTGGTTTCAGCCATCAGCGTCACTGTTATGCTTATTCTCACCATCACTGCTGCCGTGCATGAGTGTGGTTATCATCAGTACACTGGAACAGCGCAACAGCTGCCTTATGGGATGTTATGGTGACATTTTAAAAATTATTAGGGATTCATAAGTGGTTCTGACCAGAGGAGGATGGGTCCCTCAATGCAAATCTTCCTCCAGGTGTCTTCCTCCAGCTCTGAGGGCGTTGGTCCTCGATACCGTGGCCTTTGGACGGCTCCCTTGAGGGTCCGTGTTTTATGTGTTGTGAATATTTTTGTCTTCTGAAGCTGCTTTGTGACGACGGGTGTGTTTGGTTGATTGAGCTGGGTGTAGGCAAGTAATTAGAAAAGGATGTTGGTCTTGTAGTTGCCATGCCAAACATGGGCGCCGATCATGCCCTGGCTGGTTGATTGCATGTAAGGAACGTGGGAAATTAGTTTTGATCTGTTCCATGTTTTTGGGGGGTTTTTTACACAATATTTTTATTGAGATGAGCAGGTATTTAATATACAGGCATCAAAAACAAAATGAGATATATATATATATATATATATATATATATATATATATATATATATATATATATATATATATATATATAGACGCTACTGCCATCTTAACACGCTATGTTTCTTCCATATGGTGTGAGGCCCTGTCTTAGATGAGCAGTAGAACAGATAAATACAGGTGCATTGTTTTTTTTTATGTGGTTCCACTTCTTAAACCCCAGAAAGACAAAATATCATAGTAAATTTGTGCCATTTTTTCCCTACCTGTAGTAGAAATGGTGCACTATTGTCCTCAAAGTGAAAGAATCTCCCTGCAGTGATGACTGAGTTCAGTGATTATGCAAATTACCTAAACTAAGAAGATAATCTTCTAATTTAATGTGTGTCGGTGCTGTAATTAGTAGGAGTGTAAATCCCTAAATCCCCTTAACTGTGATGGTTCAGATGGTTCATCATGAAATATAGAGTTTCATTTGGTTGAGTTGTTTTGAGTGTAATGTGGACGGGACTATTTTACTTAATTCTCCTTCAGACACACTCCTTCAAACACAGCTGACATCAACATCCTACAGCGTGAGCTGAGTCAAGATCGATGCGTTACAGAATTGGATTTGTTTCATTCCTCATTCTATTCCCACCAATACCTTCCCATTCCCACCTGCCCATACCTTCCCATTCCCACCTGTCTAATCCCACCAATACCCACCCATTCCCACCCATACCTGTCTGTTCCCGCCTATGCCTTCCTATACCCACCAATACTTTCCCATTCCCACCAATACCCACCCATACCTTCCCATTCCGGCCCATACCTGTCTATTCCCACCAATACCCACCCATACCTTCCCATTCCCGCCCATGCCTTCCTATTCCCACCAATACTTTCCCATTCCCACCAATACCCACCCATACCTTCCTATTCCAGCCCATACCTTCCTGTACCCACAAATACTTACCCATACCTGTCTATTCCCACCCATACTTTCTCATATCCACCTATACCTGTCTATTCCTACAAATACCCACCCATATCTTCCGATTTCCACCCAGACCTTTCCATTAATAGCCACTCATTCATACGCATTCCCACCCATAGCTATCCATCCCTGTCCTTTCCCACCTACATAAACACATCCCCGCCCATACAAATGCATACCTGTCCATTGCCGCCCATATTCCCCACCCATACAAACACATTCCCATCCATAGCCACCCATACCTGTCCATTTACCACCCATTTCTGCCCATTCCCACTCATGCACCTCCCATTCCCACCCGGATATCACATCTCTAATAAAACAGTGTTTAAACATGAAAGTCACCTTTTTGACTGGTTTGACTGATTGTTTTGCTTTATTGAATATTGATTGCAGTATTCCGAAAATCAGTGCAATTGATCCTAGACATTCCGGTGTCTTTTTAGACCTGTACTATCGATCTGCTCATGTTCTTCTCTTCTCTCCCCTGCAGAGTGCAGTAGCAGAGGGCAGCTATGGCTGAGGTTTCTACCCTCACCCCATCTCCACCGGCGATGACGGAGCAGCCGGTTTCCTCCCATCCCCTCCCTCCTTTAGAGTCCCCTAAAACCACCCCCATCCCCAAATCCGCTCTGTACGGGGATAGGGCTGTGATGGGCAACCCCACCTTACCGACAGGGCTCAGAGAGACGGCCATTTCTCCGTCGTCCTCTGTGGAGGTCACTCTCGCTCCTGCCCAGAGCAGCACTCCTTTAGGAGCGGCTTCAGAGAGCACAGGGGCCACAGGGGCGGAGAGAGGAATACCGGGAGCCTCTAACGAGCCTTCAAATCAGCACAGTGTTGAAAACGAACCCCAAGACACTGCAAAAGAGCAACAGATGCCGTCTTCACCAGGACATAATCCCAGTCCTAATCTCCACCTCAATGTGCTGGCTAATAATCCGACAGCTTCATCGGACGCCCCTCCTCATTATCCCCCACCTCCTGTGCCCACGTCCTCAGAAAATGCAGAAAACGCCTCCGATCCGAACCCCGTGGTCTCAGACCCGCCACTAGAGGGCAATAAAATGCCTTCCGAAGCACAGTCTCCTACAACAGTGAAGCAACCGGATCAAAACCCAAACCACGATCCGTCTCAAGATCCCAAACCCAACACTCCCAGCCCACAAACCCTACCCGAGTGCCCCTTCACCCCCTCCAAGATTGAGCCTCCATCACTGATTGTGCATGATTTGGCTCCCTCTCTCGCCCTGCCTCCCGTTCACACCAGGCCCGCGCCAGACACACTCAGCTACCTGGAGTCAGCCAGCCTGATGTCCGGCACACTGGAGTCTCTGTCTGGCCTCGGGGAGGATGGCAGCTCTGTGGGCTCGGATTCTGAGATCAATGGGCAGGTTTTCAGACGGACGGATAAATACGGCTTCCTGGGAGGAGTGCAGTACACAGACGGCTTGTGGGTTTCTTGATTGTTCGAGAATATTAATTGATTATAATCAGCTGCAATGTCCTAGAATAGAGGCGTCATGCTTGGGGGTGTAACGATACACTTGGACCACAGTTTGATTCGATTTTATGGTTCAATTTTCTCACCGATATCACACTTCAGCAGTGTGATGTCACTCTCTTTTTTTGATGCATTGTTACACCCCTAATCCATCCATGTATTTGATTTGTGTGTGTGTGTATATGTATATGTATTAGAGGCCTGCTCCACCCACTCCCACAACCTAAATATGCCAGCAATCCTTTAGAGGCTACCCAGCATCCAGTATTTGGCCCAGATCAGAGTGTGGTCCCTTCTTGTCTAAGTAGGCGCCCTATTCAGTGTGGTAGTGTGCAGTTTGGGACGCAGCCTACAAAACCGCCATTCATTAATATTCTGAATTTCTCTACATCTGATTGGCTGAGAAGCATCACCTTTGATATGCGCAGCCCGTGATTGGTCTGTGAGTTTCCTGGGCCGCTAAACCTGAACAGTAAGGCTAGAAGAGTTACAGCAGTTAAATTAACATTCAGTAGTTTATCAGTTGTAGGTTCAGGTCCAGGTTCGGATAAGACGGCGTCTGGGTCAGGAACCGGACCACTGTCCACCCATTTGTCACCTCAGCCGTAGTGGAGCCATGGGGTCTGAACACTGATGGCAGTGATTGGTAATTACAGCTGCAGGTTAAAGCTCAGCATGGCTGTGGCCCCTCTGAGTGATCTGACTGAGAGTGTGTTGGGGGGGGGTCATTAATAATTCACACACACACACACCTAGTGCAGAATGAGGAAATGCAGTCCTATCATTTAATCAGCCCAGTCTGAGTTCAGAGGTTCACCAGCATGTTCTCTCTCCCTTCTGTCTGTGGATCTCTCTCTCTCTCTCTCTCTCTCTCTCTCTCTCCCTTCTGTCTGTGGATCTCTCTCTCTCTCTCTCTCTCCCTTCTGTCTGTGGATCTCTCTCTCTCTCTCCCTTCTGTCTGTCTCTCTCTCCCTTCTGTCTGTGTATCTCTCTCTCTCTCTCTCTCTCCCTTCTGTCTGTCTCTCTCTCCCTTCTGTCTGTGTATCTCTCTCTCTCTCTCTCTCTCTCCCTTCTGTCGCTCTCTCTCCCTTCTGTCTGTGTATCTCTGTCTCTCTCTCCCTTCTGTCTGTGTATCTTTCTCTCTCTCCCTTCTGTCTGTGTATCTCTGTCTCTCTCTCCCTTCTGTCTGTGTATCTCTCTCTCTCTCTCTCTCTCTCTCTCTCTCTCCCTTCTGTCTGTCTCTCTTTCCCTTCTGTCTGTGTATCTCTCTCTCTCTCTCTCTCTCTCCCTTCTGTCTGTCTCTCTTTCCCTTCTGTCTGTGTATCTTTGTCTCTCTCTCTCTCTCCCTTCTGTCTCTCTCTCTCTCTTCTGTCTGTGTATCTCTCTCTCGCTCTCTCGCTCTCTCTCCCTTCTGTCTGTCTCTCTTTCCCTTCTGTCTGTGTATCTTTGTCTCTCTCTCTCTCTCCCTTCTGTCTCTCTCTCTCTCTTCTGTCTGTGTATCTCTCTCTCGCTCTCTCTCTCTCTCTCCCTTCTGTCTGTCTCTCTTTCCCTTCTGTCTGTGTATCTTTGTCTCTCTCTCTCTCTCCCTTCTGTCTCTCTCTCTCTTCTGTCTGTGTATCTCTCTCTCGCTCTCTCGCTCTCTCTCCCTTCTGTCTGTCTCTCTTTCCCTTCTGTCTGTGTATCTTTGTCTCTCGCTCTCTCTCCCTTCTGTCGCTCTCTCTCCCTTCTGTCTGAGTATCTCTCTCTCTCTTCTGTCTGTGTATTTCTCTCTCTCTCTCTCTCGCTCTCTCTCCCTTCTGTCTGTCTCTCTCTCCCTTCTGTCTGTGTATCTCTCTCTCTCTCTCTTCTGTCTGTGTATTTCTCTCGCCCTTCTGTCTGTGTATCTCGCACGCTCTCTCTCTCTCTCTCTCTCTCTCCTGTGTCTGTGTATCTCTCTCCCTCCCTTCTGTTTGTGTATATCTCCCTCTCTCTCTCTCCCTCTCTCTCTCTCCCTTCTGTCTCTCTCTCTGTCTCCCTTCTGTCTGTGTATTTCTCTCGCCCTTCTGTCCCTGTATCTCGCACGCTCTCTCCCTCCCGACCTGTGTATGTTTCACTCCTCTGTCCTTCATCTCTCCTCTCTGACTCAGACAGTGCTGAGAGCCGTTTTCTGACTCAGACTATCACACTATCTCCCTCCCTCTCTCTCTCTCTCTCTCTCTCTCTCTCTCTCTCTCTCTCTCCCCCCCCTCTCTCTCCCCCCCTCTCTCTCTTATCTCTGGGCGGGTGATGGATGTGTTTTCCTGCTCCAGCTCTTCCTTTTAGTCTGTTTTCCCTCATAAACCTTTACTTCATGGTGCCTTTATTCTTTCTGTTAAAAATTAACAGTTTTGTCACAGTAGTTTCTCATGTCTGTGTGTGTCTGTGTGTGTGTGTGTGTCTGTGTGTGTCTGTGTGAATGAACTGCACAGCATTAACTGCTGAATTGTAACACAATGTGTCTCCCCCAGTGAGAAGGAGGTCAGTGTGGATGTGGCAAGGCACCGGGAGATGAAGTGGTTGGACATGTTTCACAGCTGGGACAAATGGGTCTCTCGACGCTTCCCTAAGGTCTGTTCATCATTAAAACATCAGCCTAATGAAGCAACATCAAATGATTCCGAAGATCACAGGAGAGCCAACTGTGAAACGTCTGTCATCACAGAACAGTAGATTTTTATTTTATATTTATCGCCATCTTTTCATTTAGAATGTGGTCTGTAATACACTACAGGAAGGGTAGGGGGCGCTCTATAATGCTCTATAATGTTCATATGATCTACACGCTCATTCTGACAGACTGTAACACACTACAGGAAGCGTAGGGGGCGCTCTATAATGCTCTATAATGTTCATATGATCCACACGCTCATTCTGACAGACTGTAACACACTACAGGAAGCGTAGGGGGCGCTCTATAACGCTCTATAATGTTCATATGATCCACACGCTCATTCTGACAGACTGTAACACACTACAGGAAGCGTAGGGGGCGCTCTATAACGCTCTATAATGTTCATATGATCCACACACTCATTCTGACAGACTGTAATACACTACAGGAAGCGTAGGGGGCGCTCTATAACGCTCTATAATGTTCATATGATCCACACGCTCATTCTGACAGACGGTAATACACTACAGGAAGCGTAGGGGGCGCTCTATAACGCTCTATAATGTTCATATGATCTACATTCACATTCTCTTAAGTAGAAAAAACTGTGAACACTGATGACAGGTTGTTTGTGTAATTGTGTGTGTGTGTGTGTGTGTGTGTGTGTGTAGGTGAAATTGCGGTGTCGTAAGGGAATTCCCTCCTCTTTAAGAGCAAGAGCCTGGCAGCTTCTGTCCAACAGTGAGGAGCTCCTGAAGTCCAACCCTGGCAAGTTTGAGGTATCAGCTGTGTTCTCAGTCTTAACTATGTCCTGTGGTATTTGGGACCAAGACTAATGTTAGCAGTCCTGTAAGTTGAGGCGGGACCTCTGTGAGGACAACCCATGAACTGGTGCCAGGCTCATGGGCATATTGGTAACACCCCACAAGACTGTTCTGACCCAGAACATCAAAGTGCGGCTCTTGTCAAAGCGTCCCAGATTCTTGCGCTCGTCCATTTTTGACAGGAGACACTGAAACCAGATCATCAGTAATTTTTCATTTCACTAATGGTGCTAATGTTATGGCTGATCAGTATATAATTAAAATGTATTATTATTATTTGTATTTTTTAAGCTTATTGCTCAGTTCTAACTAGCTCAACCATTTCCTTCCTCCTGTAATCCTGCAGGAGCTGGAGAGAGAGCAGGGAGATCCCAAGTGGCTGGATATCATAGAGAAAGACCTGCACAGACAGTTCCCCTTCCACGAGATGTTCGCCGCACGAGGGGGCCACGGGTAAACAGTGATTTTCTCTTAATGAGGGGAGGAGGCCCGCGTGGAGTCCGATAATTATAGACTTCAGGTGGAGCTGTGTGGAGAAAAGGGTAGCATGTACACCTGTAATACCATCAGCTTCATGAGTCCACCATCATCTGTATATGAGCACAGTGGTTGGTGTGTGGTAATTGTGGATGGCAGTTGTGTTTAGGATGTTTTTTATGTGTGTGTGTGTGTGTGTGTGTGTGTGTGTGTGTGTGTGTGTGTGTGTGTGTGTGTCTATATATACAGACAGCAGGATCTGTACCGTATACTGAAGGCCTACACCATCTATCGACCGGATGAAGGCTACTGCCAGGCTCAGGCTCCGGTGGCTGCAGTGCTGCTGATGCACATGCCTGCAGAGGTGAGAGGTGACAGGAATCCATTAAGACCATTAAGGACAGAGTGTGACCTAATGGGAATGACCAGGACAGAGGAATACATTAGGCTGAAAAGATTACATGCATCATTTAGTTAAAGACAGAACCAGATTAAATGATAAGAGCTCACAGGGAATCGATTGTGAGTATACTATGAACACTGTGTGTGTGTGTGTGTGCATGTAAATACTATAAATATGTTGTAGAGCTGGGCAATATGATGATATTTATCATATTGTGATACATTTTATTATTAATAAGCTTCTCTAATCATATGGAGGAGACTGTTGGTACTTAATAAACACTGATCAGCTGCAGGTTTCATTACTAACAGTGTAATTAGACTGAAGGGTTCATTAGATGAAGAGCAGCAGATGTTGAGGATAAATCACTGTATTCAGTACAGGAGAGGATCTGAATAGTAGACTAATGTTTTTAGTCTGTAGTAATCATGTATCATGATAAATATCGTGTATCACGAAACAAAAATATCCTTCAAATATCGTGATTTAGTGTTTTTAGCGTATCACCCCGCCCTAGTGTGTGTGTTATTAATTATATGTCACCCAGCTATGTGTGTAACATTGAAGTGATGCAAGTTTATTTATGTAAAAACAGTAATATAATAAATAAAATAATTAGTGTTTGTGTGTGTGTGTTTGTGTTGGGCATGTCCTTGTTTCATAATTAGGATTTTACCATACGGTCTTAATAATTAAATTTGAGGGCAAAGGTCTGACTTTAAATTGGTAAAGAACCTTTATAAGGATCAAGTTAACGTTCTTTAAGCCATTAAAAAGTTCTTGAAACGTGGTTCTGTACAGAACCAAAAGAGGTTATTTTATGGCATCACACCTTAGAGAATGATAATTTTTTTTTATTATTGTTGTTTTATATTGGTTATAGTGGTAAGCTCAATAGTAATTGTAATATCCATTGTAATTACATAGTCTTTAAGTAATTAGTCCAAAACTATTTGACAAACCACGAATTTCATGTATTTAAGTAATTATATGTAAGTGTAAACAATGTAAATATAATATTTTTAAATATTAGTTAAATATAGATAGTAGTATTGCTATATTAATGTGTGACGTTTTGGGGATTAATAGTATAATAATAATAATGATGATGGTAATATTATCAATAATAAATGTAGGTTTGCTGTGATTTGTTGATATTATGCAGATGTCATGCAAACATGATGGTGTAAAGTTGAGCTTATGTTGTTCACCCATGAAAACACTTTATTGTGTGTGTGTGTGTGTGTCTGTGTGTGTATCAGCAAGCCTTCTGGTGTCTAGTGCAGATATGTGAGCGATACCTGCCTGGATACTACAGTGCTGGCCTGGTGAGTGTCTGGTCGTGCCGTTGCTGTAGGTCTTAATCTCTGGTTTAATCTTTTTAAGCTGCTGTTTGTTGTTGTTTACTGTCTCTGTACTGTACATGTATTGAAATATTGAGTAAAACATCTAGTAAACAGGTATTTGTGTCTAATTTTGTCAGTCTAAATCTGTATATAATAAATAATCACTGTATATAAAGATAATGCACTTCTAAAAGGCCCATGTGCCACGTGTGTGTTTCTGTCACCCCTCCTGCAGGAGGCGATCCAGCTGGATGGAGAAATCTTCTTCTCTCTTCTGAGGCGCGTGTGTCCCATGGCTTACCGTCACCTGAAAAAGTTTAAGATTGACCCCATCCTTTACATGACTGAGTGGTTCATGTGTATATTCTCGCGGACGCTGCCCTGGGCCAGCGTGCTCAGAGTCTGGGACATGTTCTTCTGTGAGGGTGAGATACTGCTAGAGGGGATGCAGTTTTGAATAGAGGAGAAAGTATTGGATTATCTGGTACCTAGGATTTCAGCATTGGTGTTAGAAAAGGCAGAAACGGAGGACAAGGTTTCATGCCATTTCTAGTTACACCCAAATCTATATGTTATATATATATTTAGGTGCACGTATTTGTCACTGTATAGTGTACAGCGAAATGTGTCCTCCGCATTTAACCCATCTGGTAGTGAACACACACTCACACAGTGAGTAGGGGCAGTGAGTACACACACCCAGAGCGGTGGGCAGCCAACTCCAGCGCCCGGGGAGCAGAGAGGGTAAAGGGCCTTGCTCAAGGGCCCAACAGTGGCAGCTTGCCGAGCCCGGGAATCGAACCCACAACCCTGTTATCGATATCCCGGCGCTCTAACCGCTGAGCCACCACTGCCCCTAATATATATATATATATATATATATATATATATATATATATATATATATATATATATATATATATATATATATATATATATATATATATATATATATGTGTGTGTGTGTGTGTGTATGTATATATATATATATATATATATATATATATATATATATATATATATATATATATATATATATGTGTGTATGTGTGTGTGTGTGTGTGTGTGTGTGTGTTTGGATGGTTAGATTTGACTCTACCACTGGAGCAGACAGGGATCTATAATAATGCAGTATAATAATAATGTCTGTCTGTCTGTCTGCCTGCAGGGGTAAAGATAGTGTTCCGTGTGGGGCTGGTGCTGCTGAAGCAGATGCTGGGCTCGGTGGATAAACTGCGGGAGCTGCAGGGCATGTATGAAACGATGGAGCGCCTCCGTAACATTGCCCCAGAATCCATTAGAGAAGACTTACTGGTTCAGGAGGTCCGTGTCTACACACACTCACTCACACCTCAGTTGACTGTATACATACTGTAATAGATCATACATGCAGAAATAGCCTCCCTACACGTACATACACGCAGGTTTTAATCATTTAAAAATCAAAGCCAGTTTTGATGAAGATCTAATAATCACCATCATTAGTGAAGGTGTAAAATCACAGTGATGTATTAAGCTATATATTCCATAAATATGAAAGTGTGGAAATCTTTGAGAATAATTATAAGAAGCACAGCAGTTTGATTCATGAACCAGAAAAGGACAAACAAAAGCAGGAGCAGAGTGGAGCTCCAGTTCTCCCTGAGACCCACCTTTCCAACAGGAACCCACAATGAATAAGAGCAAGAGGCTACTGTCTACTATCAGGAGCAGAGAAGCTGAATCACTATATATGATATATACCGTCTGTGTATATATATGTATAGACTATATATATGATCTATAAAGTCACTGGGGGGGGAGGGGGGGGTCTGAACCACTGACTTTTTATATATGATCTATACAGTCTGTGTATATGTACAGAATGTATGTATATATGATCTATACAGTCACCGGGGGGAGGATCTGAACCAGTGATTTTTTTTTTAAATATGATCTATACAGTCACTGTGGGAGGTGCTGAACCAGTGACTATATATGAGCTATACAGTCTGTGTATGTATGTACAGAATGTATATATGATATATACATTCTGTAGATATGTACAGTTTGTATAGATGATCTATACGGTCACTGGGGAAGGATCTGAACCACTGACTGTATATATGATCTATACAGTCTGTGTATATATATATATATGTATAGACTGTATATATGATCTGTACAGCCTGTATATATGTACAGTATGTTTATATGATCTGTACAGTCACTGGGGGAGGTGCTAAACCACTGACTGCATCTGATCTATATAGTCATTAGGTGCTGTGTGAGAGCTGAACCACTGACTGTCATAGACTCATTCACATCTCTCAGCTTCTTAAGCTCTTTGTTACCTTTAGTACTTTTTTACTTTTTTAATTTATCCCCCATCCTATTTATTGTTTAGTGTAATTTTCCTTTAGCTCAATACTGTAAATAATCTGTGTTCTGTGTTTTTGTTACTTGTCATACGTGTTGCTCTCACCAAGACAAATTCCTTGTGTGTAACATACTTGGTGAATAAAGAGATTCTGATAAGCAGTCATTATAGAGGAACATAAATGTTCTGTTGAACTGCTGCTGCTCTCACTGGCTGTCTCACTGGTGATGAAGAATGCTATGTAATAATGAAGGCCGTTGTGTCCACTTCCACATCTCTAACAGTGCACTGCTATTACATGAGCTCTACTTTTTACTGTCATTAAGCTTGATGAATTTGTTTGACAGTACTAATATAACTAATTATCATTTAATCTTTTTTGTATTGTTCTCAAAAGTCTTGAAATATTGAATAAAGCGTCTACTACTATAAAATGATCTGACGCAGGGACCCTCTCTCTCTTGCTAGGTGATTACTCTCCCGGTGACGGAGGCTCTGATCGAGCGAGAGAGCAGCGTTCAGGTGCGGAAGTGGCGCGAGTCCCGAGGTGAGCTGACCCACCAGCCCGGCCGACGTCTCCATGGTACGAGGGCCATTCACGAGCTGAAGCGGCGTGCTGCCTCCATAAGCTCTGGGGGCAGCCTATCATTTCTGGGCAGCTCCGTGCCGCCCCCCGGCCCCCTGCGTGCCTCCTCCAGCCTGCTGTCCCTTCCTGGCTTCCGCAAGTCCAAAACGCCCTTCTCTCAGGCCAAGAAGGGCTCCTTTTCAGGGGCTTCGGGCCAGGAGGCCTTTTCCCTGCGAGGTTTTGGAGGAGGAACATCAGCTGTGGCTTCACCTCCTCTACCTGGAGCCTCCAGGCCACCGCCAACCACAACAGCGCCACCTGGCAATGTAGTAACGGCGAGACCGCTGGTCCATCACGGGCCGAGTCCACTAGCGACAAAATCAGACGCAGCAGCAACAGCACCAGCACCAGGAGCATCGCCTGGGGCGTCTGAAGCACCTGGACCACAGCCTGGGCCGGCAGTGTCCGCACACACTTCTACCCCAAACACACTCCAGCCTACCCCAAAAGTGGTCTCAGAGCAGGTGACACCCACCATCCCCTCACCCACTGCCAACAACGCCCCTCTACCACCCTGCACGGTGGACGACGAGGGCAGGAAGAAGAAGAAGAGCAAAGAGGACAAGAAGAAGGAGAAGGAGGAGGAGAAGCAGAAACTGAAGGATAAGAAGGAGCGGGAGAAGGCTGAGAAGGAGAGAGCCAAGAAGGAGAAGGACAGGGTGGAGAAGGAGAAGAAAAAGGAGAGAGGGGGGAAGAAGAAGGAGAAAGAGAAAGGAGGAGGGGCGGAGCCTGGGGAGAAAAACGGGGCAGCGGCTGCAAAAGATTCGTAGTTCTTGGGCTTCTTCCAGGGACATGGGAACAAAAGAGTCAGGCAAGGGTGATGAATCGAGAAGAAAAGAGATGGATAGTTGGACAGACAGATAGAGGATCCCGTGTGAGGTCCATTTCATCTCAAGAAAATAACTGGATCACGCATTATGGGCCATGCTAGTATGTTCTTGGCCTCAGGCTACACCTCCCCCATTGACTCAGTGCATTCTGCAGCGATGTGTCCACAGTTGTGTGGTTTCTATAGGGGATATTTAACTACACGTACAGTCCCACATACACCTGTGCTAGTTCTTTTTTTTTATTATTATTATTATTATTATTGTGGTCTTACGAGGGAAGACGGTGACCTCCAGGATAGAGCAGCTCTATCTGAGTAACTGTTTGTAGGTCTGGGTGCTGCAACAGTGTAAATAGGTCAGTTTGCTTGTTGACTGAATGACCCTGGTCTGTGCCCATTTCCTCTGTACTGTAGTGATACAGTAGGTCACCTAGGAAACCCTGGATGTCTAAAAAAAAATATCTAAAAAAATTTCAACTCAGAAAATCAGACCCCCCCCACTAAAGCAGGCGGAGACTGTAGTGATTGTAGTAGAAATCATAACTAACGTTAGTAGCGGCTGTGGAGGGAGTTATATTTATTGTAAAGTGCTGTTAGCCTGTGCTTATATATGTGTGCGCGCGTGTGTGTGTGTGTGTACATGTTTGTGCCTTGGTAGTGTAGTGTAACGTGTCGTAATCCGTATTAGTGTTGCAAAAACTGCTAACCGCTCTAATCTCTTCTGCCCTGAATTCTCTCACTCCGCTTAGCCTCCGTGGCTCATTTTCTTTTCTTTTTATAGCATTATGTGGGTTTGGCCACTAGGGGGAGCTGAGAAGCCAGAAATTGCAGTATGAGAAACGTTACAAATGGTACTATGGTCAGAATAGCCTGCTGTTGGCGTCCTGGGCGGCAGGAAGATGAGGGAAAAACCACCTTTTTGCAGCAGAACCACATTTTAAAGCGTCTTTGACTTCAGGCGGTTTTCGATGCTCCTAAAGGTGCCCGAAATTCTTTACGTTTACAGTGGTTTTGAAGAAGAATCGCTTGGATCTCCTCTTTCTTTAGGCAACTTTTGGCTCAGTTTTGTCCCCTAACTTAATCTCCTCACCATCTGTCTAACTCTATATCGTGTGGTATGGGCTGAACTGGAAAAGAATAATAAAAGGTGTTAACAGCTTAACTGTGACTGATGACACATTAAAGGGGAGAGTTTAGTTTACCTGACTTTGCTCAGACGTGTGACTTTATTTATTTCTTAGATTATGAAGGATTTAGTCTGATGTTGCACTGAACCCTCCTTACTTTTTTTTTTATTATTGTTTAGTTTTTAATTTTAGAGCACCACTAATTTTGACCGCTTCGATGTATAGCAGTTGACTCTCGTCCGGCCGTGACGTGACGTGGCGCGGCACAATGCTCTGTTGTAGCTTGTTAACTTCGAAGGCTTCGCCATTTTTCCGGGCTGTAGTGTTTTAATGTACAAAGTTTTGTTAATTTAACCAGATGAGCAGTATATTGTCTATTCCTCCTGTTCTTTATCTTATTCTTATTCTTATTTTTCTATGCAAGAATTCAGCAGCCTGGTCGACTGGAACAGCAAAGGCTTCTGGGAATGAGGTTTGTTTGAGAGTATTTTAAATGAATCTTTGGAAAATTGTATTTTTTTTTGAAGTGCTGAAAGTTATTTTTGCACATTTCCTTTCTCCCCACGTCCCGGAGATCAAAGCCAAGCAGTACTTTATTTATTGTAGTCTCTTAAAATCACATTTTCTCCAACAGTGTTTCATAGCAGGGCTGGTTCACTGGCTTACTTCTTCTTTCTCAGCGGTTCGGATCGTTTTGTTGCCCGGCTCTGTATGTCTGTTAAGGGGGTAATTATTGTTGTGATGATTATTTAAGGTGGAGCAGCAGGAAGTGTGGTCCAAAACTGTACTGTAAAAGAAATGGGAGGCGTTTGTGTGTTTTGTGAAGAATCCCCTAAACTCCGCGAATCTCATCCTGAGCACTCCGACTGGAACATTTGGGTGAATCTGAATGGACAGCAGTGTGATGCGAGTTAAACGAAATCTGCACTGTAGTCAAGTGTAAACTAACCCCACCCTAATGCACTCACTCCTCAGTATTAAGTAACGAACTGAAACGCACCAAGACGGCACCTCGGGACCTCTCTGGAGGTGCTGTCCATGTACTGTAGACGCCTACAGCTCTCTCTAACAGACACTGCTTCACTGGCACGTCGGTAAGGAGCGCCTCTGACATTGTTGATGCTCACTTCCCCCCCCCCCATGTGTTTATTTTTTTTTTGTTTGTTTGTTTCTATTTAATCTTCTGGTCCAAGCTGCTGTTCGTCTTACCTCCTCCTAGCTGCAGGTGGCGCCCTTTCATAGAGAATCTAATGCTTCCTCCAACGGCGCTGCTTGTCAGGCTGAAGGCGAACAAAGAATGTCTATGCAACCCCCCCCTCGCCCCCCTCCCAAAGGCTCCTGAAGGCTTCCCAGGATCAGAGACCTCCACGTTCCGACCACCAGTGACTGAAGGTGCAAAGCACAACCGACACGCTTCACTCTGCTGATTTTGGGCTTGCACTAAACACCCCACCTCCACCACTGACACACACTGGTGTACTGGTGTGGTGTGGTGTGGTGTGGACCCCCCTTTCCCCCTTCCACTTCAAAAATAAAGACAACTGCTGAGCAGGAAGTTATGGGAATATTTCTGCAACTGCTCTACGAGTCCGTTTGTCTTAAGCATTTCTGCTTCGGCCCCTCGTCCAGTGTCGTCTCGTTCTTTTGGTTCTGAGGTTCTCCGTTGGATTAATCATTTTAATTGACTTCTTATTTTATTTGGATTGTTTTTAGTAGTTTGGTCTCATTCCATCCTGCAGTGCGTCTTTCTCTCTTTTTGTACGTTTACATGCAACCATGCAACCATGCATCCATTCAAAATAAAATAAAATCATGCATAGTCATTCCTTCCACCCAGAAGAGGAAACTGTACACAGTGTATTTAATTAATGATTAAGAAAATGACAGTTGTGATGAATAATAAACCGTAATATATTAAATCACTCCCTTGAACGTGTGTGTGTGTGTGTGTGTGTGGGTGGTTAGATCTCATTAGGTGTGTAAGACATCGAGTAGCTCTGCTATATTCAACTCCTCAAACATATTCTATTATTAACCTTAAGAATCCAGTATCTACTATGAATTATTCATTATCTGCTATTAATTCTTCAGAATCTACTGTGCATTACAAAGTATTTGCTATTAAATTATTAGTATCTACTATGAATTATTCACTATCCACTATGATTCAGTATCCGCTATGAATTATTCAGTATCCGCTATGAATTATTCAGTATCCACTATGAATTATTCAGTATCTGTTATAAATTATTCAGTATCCACTATGAATTACTTAGTATATACTATAAATTATTCAGTATCCACTATTAATTATTCATAATCCACTATAAATTATTCAGTATCTGTTATGAATGATTCAGTATCCACTATGAATCTTTCACTATTAATTATTCAGTATCTACTATGAATTATTCATTATCTGCTATTAATTCTTCAGAATCTACTGTGAATTGTAAAGTATTTGCTATTAAATTATTAGTATCAACTATGCATTATTCAGTATCAACTATGCATTATTCAGTATCTACTATTAACTATTCCGTATCCGCTATAAATTACATAGTATCTACTATGAATTATTCACTATCCACTATGATTCAGTATCTGCTATAAATTTTTCAGTATCTGTTATGAATTATTCAGTATCCACTATGAATTACTTAGTATATACTATAAATTATTCAGTATCCACTATGAATTATTCACTATCCACTCTTAATTATTCATTATCCACTATAAATTATTCAGTATCTGTTATGAATTATTCAGTATCTACTATGAATCATTCACTATGAATCTAATGTGCATGTTCTGTAGTTGTTGGAGTGGGGAAATGAGATGCTGACAGGTATTTTCTAACATAAGTATAGACTAATAAAGATGACTGATCAGTGCTACTGTAATTTGGGCCATAAGCTAGGCCCGGGAACAGGGGTTGAAAGAGTTCTGTACTGTTGGTTAGAGCTAAAGGCTTATGGTTAAATACACAGACTAATGAGGGGTGGTGTTACTCGCCCTGTGCTTTAATAACGGTTTCTGTTGAAGGAAGTGAGAAGGTGAGGGAGTTTCCATCGTGAACTCGGCCTGGGGTGATAATCCACGGTTCAGGGTGTTCTGGCATGTTTCACTACTGCTTTCAACACACCCTCATCTACTTCCCCTCAGGGTGTGTTAACACCTATATTACACCAGTGTCCAGTCGCAGGCCGGCACCGTCCGTTCCAGGTGATGCAATTTCCTCAGAACCTACGTGTAGAGTGACCACGGGCATTCCTGGACAATTTGATTAGTAAACTGATTTGGTCGAGTATAAAATGATGCCATTAATCACAAGTAACGCTAAACATAATTAGATGAGTTAAGAAATGATTGAACTCAAACACAATATGATGTCAAAAGAGGCAGCCAATCCCTGTCCAGGGGGTGGGGCTTGTGACAGTACAGGTGGAGAGGAAGAAGTGCAGCTGGAGGAGTCTTGTGTTACCAGGAAGTGGGTCGTGTTATTTATATTTCAGCAGAGTGGAGGAGTGAGGCTGAAACAGGACACCTGGACGACATCCCACAATCCACTGCACAGGCACACCTGAGGATGGACAGAGACGGACGGGCAGCAGCAGCAGCAGCAGCACACAGCCGGGCCTCTGAGGACAGAGTGAGTAGAAGCCGCTGGGTGATGTGTAGAGAGAGCGAGGAGCTCCCTGAGCTGAGGTCAGGGCTGAGAGTGATGAAGAGGGACGAGTTAAACAGGTTAATACAGCCGGCTGCTTCAGCCAGACTAGAAAATCCACTCAGTCTGTTTGTGTGTGTGTGTGTGTGTGTGTGTGTGTGTGTGTGTGTGTGTGTGTGTGTTTACATGAATACAAAAGACTTAGACACCTGAGAAAATGACCTGCAAAAAGCTGCTTTTCTCGACAGTAACAGTTTATTTATTAAGAAACACTTCAAACAGGTAGACACTCTCACTGATCACTGACTTTATGTTTATTTGGGTTTATTCTGATGTTATATAGAGTTAATTACAGGTAGACACTCTCACTGATCACTGACTTTATGTTTATTTGGGTTTATTCTAATGTTATATAGAGTTAATTACAGGTAGACACTCTCACTGATCACTGACTATGTTTATTTGGGTTTATTCTAATGTTATATAGAGTTAATTACAGGTAGACACTTTCACTGACCACTGACTTTGTTTATTTGGGTTTATTCTAATGTTATATAGAGTTAATTACAGGTAGATACTCTCACTGACCACTGACTTTATGTTTATTAGGGTTTATTCTAATGTTATATAGAGTTAATTACAGGTAGACACTCACTGATCACTGACTTTGTGTTTATTTGGGTTTATTCTAATGTTATATAGAGTTAATTACAGGTAGACACTCACTGATCACTGACTTTGTGTTTATTTGGGTTTATTCTAATGTTATATAGAGTTAATTACAGGTAGACACTCTCACTGATCACTGACTATGTTTATTTGGGTTTATTCTAATGTTATATAGAGTTAATTACAGGTAGACACACTCACTGACCTGACTTTATGTTTATTTGAGTTTATTCTAATGTTATATAGAGTTAATTACAGGTAGACACTCTCACTGACCGCTGACTTTCTGTTTATTTGGGTTTATTCTAATGTTATATAGAGTTAATTACAGGTAGACACACTCACTGATCACTGACTTTATGTTTATTTGAGTTTATTCTAATGTTATATAGAGTTAATTACAGGTAGACACTCAGTGACCACTGACTTTCTGTTTATTTGGGTTTATTCTAATGTTATATAGAGTTAATTACAGGTAGACACTCAGTGACCACTGACTTTCTGTTTATTTGGGTTTATTCTAATGTTATATAGAGTTAATTACAGGTAGACACTCTCACTGATCACTGACTTTCTGTTTATTTGGGTTTATTCTAATGTTATATAGAGTTAATTACAGGTAGACACTCAGTGACCACTGACTTTCTGTTTATTTGGGTTTATTCTAATGTTATATAGAGTTAATTACAGGTAGACACTCTCACCGACCACTGACTATGTTTATTTAGGTTTATTTTAATGTTATATAGAGTTAATTACAGGTAGACACTCACTGATCACTGACTTTCTGTTTATTTGGGTTTATTCTAATGTTATATAGAGTTAATTACAGGTAGACACTCACTGATCACTGACTTTCTGTTTATTTGGGTTTATTCTAATGTTATATAGAGTTAATTACAGGTAGACACTCACTGATCACTGATTTTATGTTTATTTGGGTTTATTCTAATGTTATATAGAGTTAATTACAGGTAGACACTGTGGGGTGTATAAGCTGGTTCATTTGTGGTACTTTTTTTTTCACAGTAAATTAACAGACTAAACCTGGTGCCTCCTGCACTCAGTGCCCATAGCTCCACTCCAGGGGGCGCTGTGATGAAGATCCATGAGAAGATTCTGACACATTTCCTGTCCTGCACGTCACCTGTGGATAAAGAGGGCTATCTGTACAAAAAGGTGAGTTCAGGAACACAGGTCTGTGTGTTCTCTCATATTCAGTTCTACCTACTGTCCAGTTCTGACCCGTTATCACTAATGCTGTGTAATATATAGAGTGAGCTGGAGATTCACAGCTAATAGACCTACAGTCTATGAAACTACCTCTACCGTGTTTGAAGGCTGTACTTTAGCCTGGCTAGCTCTCACTGTGAGCTGTTGATGAAACTACCTCCACCATGTTTGGAGGCTGTGCTTTAGCTTGGCTAGCTCTCACTGTGAGCTGTTGATGAAACTACCTCCACCATGTTTGGAGGCTGTGCTTTAGCTTGGCTAGCTCTCACTGTGAGCTGTTGATGAAACTACCTCCACCATGTTTGGAGGCTGTGCTTTAGCTTGGCTAGCTCTCACTGTGAGCTGTTGATGAAACTACCTCCACCATGTTTGGAGGCTGTACTTTAGCCTGGCTAGCTCTCACTGTGAGCTGTTGATGATGAAACTACCTCCACCATGTTTGAAGGCTGTACTTTAGCCTGGCTAGCTCTCACTGTGAGCTGTTGATGAAACTACCTCCACCATGTTTAGAGGCTGTACTTTAGCCTGGCTAGCTCTCACTGTGAGCTGTTGATGGTGAAACTACCTCCACCATGTTTGGAGGCTGTACTTTAGCCTGGCTAGCTCTCACTGTGAGCTGTTGATGATGAAACTACCTCCACCATGTTTGAAGGCTGTACTTTAGCCTGGCTAGCTCTCACTGTGAGATGAAGCTTATGTGCCTCAAAACTGTGCTCTATGACGCCACCAAGAAGAGATTCAATAATAATAATACAGGAGTGAATTCTGGGAAGTCTACACGCACATAAGACATCAAGCACAATAAGCATGAAAACACACACTGTTATGGGACAGTTCCCCAGACTTGATGGGGAATCACACAGCTTGTCTAGTCCCGGTAGAGAAGTACTGCCAATAGAATAGGACTCTCTGGAGCAGATCAACATGAATGTGGAGCAGTGGAATTGTGTTCTTTGGAATTATAGTGGTGCTCCATCTGGTCCATTTGGAGAGGAGGTGGGGTGGTGATCTTCATCCAACATCCTGACCTCACTAACGCTCATGTCGCTGAATGCAATCAATCAAATCCTCACAGCAATGCTCCAACAAAATCTAGTAGAAAGTCTTCTTCTCTGGACAGTAGAGACAGTTACTCCAACAGAAGCAGGATCAGCTGTTTTAATAGCTTTCTTTTAGAAGAAACAAGGTAAGAGCAGGTGTCCCAATACTTTTGTCCATGTAGTGACCCTCTACATAATAAGTCCATAAGTCCATAAATTTTCGTCTGGAACACAGAGCATCACTCAGAAGCGGTCTGACCTATTTCTGCATTAATAACACTAGACTAAGTTTATAATTGAGGTCTTTCACATCATAATGAGTCTAATAATACTGTATAATGTGTGTATGTGGTGTGTGTGTGTGTGTGTGTAGGTGTGTGTGTGTATCTCCAGGGTGGATCTGCATTTCACATTCCATAAAACCTGCTGTGTTTTTGCGTCGTCACTGAATGTTTTTCAGCACGTCTGTTCAGTCACGCTTCTGTAAGTTTAAACGGCTCAGCTGGGTGGGACAGATTTTAGATGGTGGTGGTGGTTGAGGTGGTGGAGGAGGTGGTGGGTTAGGTGATGGTTGAATTAGTGGTTGAGGTGATGGTTAATGTGGTGGTTAATGTGGTGTTGAGGTGATGGTTAATGTGGTGGAGGAGATGGTGGTTAAGGTGATGGTTAATGTGGTGGAGGAGATGGTGGTTGAGGTGATGGTTGAATTAGTGGTTGAGGTGATGGTTAATGTGGTGGTTAATGTGGTGTTGAGGTGGTGGTTAATGTGGTGGAGGAGATGGTGGTTAAGGTGATGGTTAATGTGATGGAGGAGGTGGTGGTGGTGGGGCTGTTTTCTGCTTTCACAGTTGTCCTCAATATTGATTGAGATATTGGATGATCTGACACAGTAGTACCAATAACCCTTTATTAACCCTTTAATAACACTTTATTAACCCTTTAATAACACTTTAATTAACCCTCTATTAACTCTTTAATAACCCTTTATTAACCCTTTAATAACACTTTATTAACCCTTTATTAACCCTTTAATAACACTTTAATAACCCTTTATTAACCCTTTAATAACCCTTTATTAACCCTTTAATAACACTTTATTAACCCTTTAATAACACTTTATTAACCCTTTAATAACACTTTATTAACCCTTTAATAACACTTTAATTAACCCTTTATTAACTCTTTAATAACCCTTTATTAACCCTTTAATAACACTTTATTAACCCTTTAATAACACTTTAATTAACCCTTTATTAACTCTTTAATAACCCTTTATTAACCCTTTAATAACACTTTATTAACCCTTTAATAACACTTTAATTAACCCTTTATTAACTCTTTAATAACCCTTTATTAACCCTTTAATAACACTTTATTAACCCTTTAATAACACTTTAATAACCCTTTAATAACCCTTTATTAACCCTTTAATAACCCTTTATTAACCCTTTAATAACCCTTTAATAACACTTTATTAACCCTTTAATAACACTTTATTAACCCTTTAATAACACTTTAATAACCCTTTATTAACCTTTATTAACCCTTTAATAACACTTTATTAACCCTTTAACAACACTTTAATAACCCTTTATTAACCCTTTAAAGGTGTGAAGCTGGGTGTTGATCCTGCAGTAAAAGTACAGTTGTGGGGACTCTGAGTGGCTCAGCAGACTAAGACGCTGACCCTCTGGCCTGAGGATCGAGAGTCTGAACCCCGGGCCATGGATGGGTGGAGGGCGCTCTCTGTTGGCTGATGTATCAGAGGCAGGGATCCAGCGCTTTCCTCAATTGGCTGCTTAGAGATGCTAAGCTTCTATTCTGACCATTCAACCATCTACACTACATGTCCAAATGTTTGTGGACGCCCCTTCTAATGAATGCATTCAGCTACCCATTGGTGACACAGATGCACACACACAGCTTGTTTAGTCCCTGTAGAAAAGAAGTACTGCCAATAGAATAGGACTCTCTGGAGCAGATCAACATCATGACCCTATTGGCTCCATGCTACCTAATAATGCCAGGCGTGGGCTAGAGGGGTATAAAGCCCCCCAGCATTGAGGAGCTGTGGAGCAGTGGAAGAGCTGTGTTCTCTGGAATGATGGTGGTGGAGCTCCATCCAGTACTTTTGGGATGAGTTGGGGATGATGAGGTGGGGTGGTGATCATCATCCAACATCCTGACCTCACGAACGCTCTTGTTGCTGAATGCAATCAAATCCTCACAGCAATGCTCCTTCTCCAAAACCTAGTAGAAAGTCTTCTTCCCTGGACAGTAGGGAGGCAGTGCAGTGTTTGCGGGGAAGGTGGTTAACAGGGCTATGTTGTAATTACAGATTATTGATTGTCTCTCGCCCCTTAGAGAGAGCGGAACACCTCGTACCTGCGCCGCTGGTTCGTTCTGAAGGGGAACCTGCTGTTCTATCAGGAGCGTCCCGCTGACCGCAACCTGCTGGGGGTCATCGTTCTGGAGGGCTGCGTGGTGCAGGCCGGAGATCCGGACGGACTGTTTTCTTTCTCCTTAGCGTTTACTGGACCGGGCCTGCGGACCTACAGACTCGCCGCCGAGGACCACCTGAGCCAGGAGAGCTGGGTCAGAGCCTTACTGACCGCCAGCCACATCTACATCTCACTGCTGGTCAAAGATCTAGAGAGACTTTACAAAGGTCAGTGAAGCAGCATTATTTTAGAGCTTCATACTGGATATTAATGTTATTAGAGATTCATTGCTGAGACTAATTGGATCCTCATGCTCTCTCTGATCTGTCTGTCTTTATCAAACAGAAGCTAAACAGCAGAAAAGTCTCACTGGCTCCTCCCACACGTCCTCTGTGACTGCGTCGTGTGTTAGGGCTTCCAGCACAGCCATGGCGTCCTTCAACACTGGCCCACCCTTCTTCATCCAGGGAGCCTCTGCGTTACCCAGAGAGAAGAGAAGCTACAGCGCTAGCGCCGCTCTGCAGAGTCCAGCCATGCCCATCACCATCAGAACCACCAACAAGAGATCCCCAAAACTATGGCCAAAAAGAAACGCCCACGTCACTCCTCTAAACGGCCCCGCCCCACCACATGGGGAGTGGCCTTTGGTGTGCTTTGATCCACTAGAGGAGTTCAGTAAACTGCACGAGTATTATGGAAATGAAGTGAAGCAGCTGAGAGCTGATTGGCTGAAGAGCAAACGGGAGGAGGAGGGGCATGTGGAAGAGGACCTGATTGATTTAGGATAAAAAAAAAAATCTGCCGCCTTTTTTTCCTCATTTCCCTCAAATTACCCCAAATCCACTCAGTCAGCCAGGACATGTTTGGTTTGCTAGAGCTGCAAGGCTAATGTGGCAAGTAATGGAAGAATATAGCCACCAATTAGCATGGTGTTCATCACACATTCTCCTCAAACTATGTGGAGTTCTAATAACATTAATATCCAGTATGAAGTTCTAATAACATTAATATCCAGAATGAAATCATTATAACATTAATGTCCAGTATGAAATTTAAATAATATTAATATCCAGTATGAAGTTCTAATAACATTAATATCCAGAATGAAATCATTATAACATAAATATCCAGTATGAATTTTAAATAACATTAATATCCAGTATGAAGTTGTAATAACATTAATATCCAGTATGAAATCCTTATAAAATAAATATCCAGTATGAATTTTAAATAACATTAATATCCAGTATGAATTTTAAATAACATTAATATCCAGTATGAAGCTCTAATAACATTAATATCCAGTATGAATTTTAAATAACATTAATATCCAGTATGAATTTTAAATAACATTAATATCCAGTATGAAGTTGTAATAACATTAATATCCAGTATGAAGTTGTGATAACATTAATATCCAGAATGAAATCCTTATAAAATAAATATGCGGTATGAATTTTAAATAACATTAATATCCAGTATGAAGTTCTAATAACATTAATATCCAGTATGAATTTTAAATAACATTAATATCCAGTATGAAGCTCTAATAAACACCTACTATTAACTTTTGACAAATCATTTATATACTGTAACTGGTAAAGTAGGTAAAGTAAAGTCAATATTAGTTCCTATAATTACGTAATATGTATTTAGTTAAAATTGCATGTATAATTCAATTTCTTTTCTACATTAAAATAGCAAGTATTTCCAGACGTCTGAACACTGGACATGGCTACATTTATATGATATATTTGGACGCCGACATGTCTTGGCCGATCAGTGTATTTTGGGTAAGGGGGGCGGGGTGTAAATGTAATTGTATGTAGATTAATATTAAGCCATATGGTGCATTCTATGTTAGTCTGGAGGGAACATGCTGTCCTCCTCATCAAACGCTGACTGTGATTCCAAACTGAACTGTGCAAATGAAGTGTTTTATCCTGTGGGAACTCAGATCAGGATGATCTCTGCTCAGCAAGGGACAGTTTCAGTGTGACTGGTGTTGAACGTTTCCCATAAACTAAACCCCCGAGTTCTGCCCTGTTCCTCTTCTGTTCACCTCGCTCCACTACACTTCTTTATTTCTGTCACAGGACGAACAGGAACTGAGATCAGCAGCTGTAAACACACCTACCCACCCTCACACACTGCTCAGTTCATTAGAGCTTAACAGGGCTTGTGTACAGAGCATGGTGCCAAAAGGTTCATGTTTACGATCTATTCTATTGGCAGTACTGTACTGAATGCATTCATTAAAAGAGGTGTCCACAAACCTTTGGACATATAGTGTACCTCCACCATGTTTGGAAGCTGTAATATACGGGGAATCTGGAGAAACCTCAGACAGTGTTGCTATGGAGACGTGAGCAATTGACCAAAAGCACGTTCTGCTAGAGGAAGCTGAACTATACATAAAGTCTGTTGAAGCTGACCGTGTGTTAACTGGTGGCCCGCACTCCCTGCACAGTGGGTCGCTATGCGGGCAGTAGGATGTCCTGTTTGTGGCCACGCAGCCACAGAGTGTCCTCAGTGTGACATTCGCTCGTAGTGTTGGATTTAACACCTACAGCTGTCAGTCTAATCCCACTGCAGTCTGTAGCTTAGGGAGGCCCAATCTTAAAGAGGATCAGATCGATTTTAGCTACACCCCCTGACGCCACCAAAACATCTCTGACCCGGCGAGGCATGGACTCTACGAGACCTCTGAAGGTGTCCTGTGGTATCAGGCATTACACACTCCTGCACCTCCAGGTAACTGCAGTTAGGACACCTCACACAGTTTCACAAACCCAGTTCCAGCTTCCCACTTCTGCTCACCTTCCTCTTACGGCAGATCACTCAGGTCACGCTGATCCGGCTCACTGTGTTGCCGCTGTTTAAATGTTCAGCCCTGCGATTACAACACTGTATATCAAATATTCAAGTATGATAGATTTGAGAATATGATTACTCATGAAGTGCTTTTGTTAAACACAGACACTAGGGGGCACTGTGACTGTCAAAGAAATGCAATTATTTGTCATTTGTAATATCATGCTTCCATAGTCAAATGCATCCATACCCCTTCCAGTCTATTCATACCCATCTATACCCATCCCTATTCATATCTACACCCATATCTACACCTATTTATACCCATTCCAATACCCAACTATACCCATCTCTATTCACATTTACACCCATTCGTACTTATCTATACCCATCCCTAGTCATATCTACACCCGTTCATACCCATCTATACCCATCCCTATTCATATCTACACCCATATCTACACCTATTTATACCCATTCCAATACCCAACTATACCCATCTCTATTCACATCTACACCCATTCGTACGGATCTATACCCATCCTTAGTCATATCTACACCCGTTCATACCCATCTATACCCATCCCTAGTCATATCTACACCCATTCATACGCATCTATACCCATCCCTAGTCATATCTACACCCATTCATACCCATCTATACCCATCCGTATTCACATCTACACCCATTCGTACCTATCTATACCCATCCCTAGTCATATCTACACCCGTTCATACCCATCTATACCCATCCCTAGTCATATCTACACCCGTTCATACCCATCTATACCCATCCCTAGTCATATCTACACCCATTCATACCCATCCCTAGTCATATCTACACCCGTTCATACCCATCTATACCCATCTCTATTCATATCTACACCCATTCATACCTACCTTTACCCATCCCTAGTCATATCTACACCCGTTCAGACCCATCTATACCCATCTTTATTCATATCTACACCCGTTTATACCCATCTATACCCATCCCTATTGATATCTACACCCATTCATACCTGTCTACACCCTTGTCTTTTCATATCTACACCCATTCGTACCTATCTATACCCATCCCTAGTCATATCTACACCCGTTCATACCCATCTATACCCATCCGTATTCACATCTACACCCATTCGTACCTATCTATACCCATCCCTAGTCATATCTACACCCGTTCATACCCATCTATACCCATCCCTAGTCATATCTACACCCGTTCATACCCATCTATACCCATCCCTAGTCATATCTACACCCATTCATACCCATCCCTAGTCATATCTACACCCGTTCATACCCATCTATACCCATCCCTATTTATATATACACCCATTCGTACCTACCTTTACCCATACCTAGTCATATCTACACCCGTTCAGACCCAACTATACCCATCTCTATTCATATCTACACCCATTCATACCCATCTATACCTATGTCTATTCATATATACACCCACTGGGTATGGGTATAAATAGGTGTAGATATGAATAACCACACCCATATTCATCCATACCAATCCATACACATCCTTACCTATACTCATTCACATCCATCCAAACCTGTGCACACCATACCCATCTCTATCCATATCTATACATATCTGTATACATTCACACCCAACCATTCCCCACTACTTCACATAATCCTTTGTTTATATTCTTATTTTTTATAAATCCATCCGATTCTCACTCTGACTCCAACAATAAGGCCGTAAAGTTGAATCGGGCGGTGTGAAGACCGAGCTCCAGGGGAAACTGGGCAGATTAATGGTCTGACAGTAACCTATATCACAGCTGTGAGAAGAGAAAGACCAGCTCCGAACGTCTTAAATATCGGGAATCACCCCGGAGCTTCTCACTTCATCCGTGAGCTTTCCCAGAGTGCACCTGTGAAGGCCCGACGCAGACGTCCGCCATGTCCAACTGTGTGCATACCAGTCATCTTTGCACTGATAGATGGGCGTTCTGGTGATCTGACACACAGGGTCACTTTACACTCGACATACGTCGTATGTATAGACTCACACACACACGCACTGATCTGTATGTTAACACCTGCAGAGAAAGATAAACAGAACGGCGGCCTGATGACATGCAGGTCAGGTTAAATAGCTGAGCGTGATAAAGGGGGGCGGTTTTTCACTGTACGTCACTGTAAACTGCAGCCGGGAAAACAAAAAAAACTCATTTAGTCGAACAATTTATTCTTAAACTTAGGCAAATTGTTAATTTTTCTATAAAGTACGACATATAATCTGCAGTTCAGGATCAAAAAGTTCATATTTGCCGAGAATTTGTTATTTTATCAAGTTTTTTTTTAAATTATTTGAGTCAATATTCAGTTTATTCAAAAATTAATAAACCTGAAATAAGCTGAAGCTGCCCGAATGCCTTTAAGTCAATGTAATATCTTTATTTATTGTAGACATACCATGAAAACCTGTGTAAATTAGAGATATTTAATATGTAGACTTATAAAATGACCAAACTGTACCATTCACTCCAGCCCATACAGCCCTGAGTAACACAAAACACACAGATATGAATAATATTCGCTCTATTTCTGAGTAAATATTCAAATATAAGTGAGCGTGGGACACTGACCAGGTACAGGCCTTTTTATATAGGCAGGTCAGATGTGAGTCTGATCTCCTCCACTGAGACTGAAGCTCAGACGACTCTCGGGTGGGTCTGATCTGCTCATCAGAGCATTTCCTTGGAGCACTTTTGGTAGGTATGTACTGACCACTGCATACTGGACTGAACACCCCACAAGACCTGCTTGCTGATGTTCTGGAGATGTTCTGACCCAGTCATTATCTAGAACATCACAGTTCGGTTCTTGTCAAAGTGTCTCAGATTCTTACGCTTGTCCATTTTTCCAGCTCCTTCATCACCTTCAAGATCTGACTGATCTTCACTCACTGCCTAATATGTAGATCCACCCCCAACATACAAGAGCCACTGGACCCAGGTCATTTTATCTGCCAGTGGTCTTAATGTAATGGCAGATTGGGGGTATATAACCTGTGCACGCTTTTCTCTCCTGTTCTTATTTTGTTTTATGTTTTAATGAAGAGTAAATTGGACGTAAAGAGTCTCCTTATAGAACCAAACTGAACAGCCACCACAGCCCCCCACAGCTCATGACCACATGACTACCCCAGCAGCATATAAGGCCGAGGGATGGGGGGTTAAATATACACCCTCAGTGACGTGGGTTTCAACTTTCACTCATTCACTGAAATATTCTGAACATATTATTATTATTCATAACACACTGAATAAATTACAAATTAAAAAATGTTGAATATATTCAATTTTGTACAATAATAATATTCTTTTAATTTTTTTTATCTGATGCACAAAATTGTTACTTAACATTGTGAACATTAGAAGCACAGCTATGGAAATATACAGATATGGAAATACACACACACACACACACACACACACACACTTCTAAAGGAAAGAGAATTCTGGTACTGAACAGTCCTAAAATTAGAGAAAACCCTCTGTCCAGTAACTGAGGACCCCCCTGACACAGTGCAGCAGGATTTACAGCAGATTGAGGGGTCAAAGGATAATCACTGAGGCCAGAAGTCACAAACAGTGAAAAACAGGGGCCACACACATCTAAACCAATCAGAAAGCAGGACAGGACAGAGAGCAGCGGCGGTGACTTATATAATATAAATATAATAAATTTAATTATCTAAAATTGAGTGTGAAATTTTCATGGTTACCCAATCCCACTGCACTATTCACTTCCATAGTTACGCCACATTAATTTCCATGGTAACCCTACACCAATAGCCATTGATAAAATTCAAGGCTACATCTGTTTCCATGGTTATGCTATGCCCATTTCTATGGGTAGCTACGGCAACTTACATTACACTATATCCATTTCCATGGTTACACCATAGTCATTTCCATGGGTAGCTACACCAATTTACATTACACTACATCTATTTTCATGGTAACGCTACGTCCGTTTCCATGGTTACTGTACACAAATTTAAGTCACACTATATCAATTTCCGTTATAACACAACCCTACACCAATTTACATTACACTGAATTAATTCCCATGGTTACGCTATATTAATGTCCTAGGATACCCTCGTCGATTTACATTACACTGTATCTATTTCTATCGTAACACTACTTTCGTTTCCATGGTTATACTCAATGGTTATCTACACCAATTTCCACTGGTAAACTCCACCATTGCCCCTGATGTGATGCTGGACTGGCTCCCTGTCCAGTGGCTCACACTGACCAGTACAATGACCAGTCCCTATACACTGCCATGTACACTGACCAGTACACTGACCTGTCCCTATCCACTGACCAGTACACTGACCTGTCCCTATACACTGCCATGTGCACTGACCAGTACACTGACCAGTCCCTATTTTCCTGTCTTGCACCGCATGATTCCGGATAGCCATTGGGGCAGCCATCATCCTGACCAGGACGAAGCGATGGTTAGGATACACCAATTTCAATGTTCCTGCTACACCCGTTTCTATGGCCACACTACATCCGTGTCCATGGTTACACCAGGCCTAATGAAGACACACCACAGTCTGAATGCTGCCGTGTTGAAGATGAGGAGACGTGTGGAGAAGTGACTGATGGGACGAGAGGATGAGCCGTCCTGTCAGCACTTCAGGGCCGCTGCACCGTCCCAGCAGATAAGTGAAGAACCTCGTCATGTCCTGCACCTCTGAAACCAGAACTGAGCAGATGTGGAGAGGAGCTGCGGGACAGGAATGCAAACAAAGCAGCAGATCCACACCAGAGAAGGAGGAGAAGAAAAGACCAGTACCGTTTGCTATTTTGGTTCCCCTCAGCTGTCCCATCCCAAACACGCAGCACCTCCTCGGCCCCTCAGGAACTTCTCCAGTCACACACACACACACACACATCTCCTTCACACACTTCCTCATGTCCCCTACAGCCGCGGGCCGCTTGTCCAGGATAATCCCCCAGCCGGAGAAGAAGGAAAGAGGCCAGCTCTCACACAGCTGCAGCACCGCAGATCAGCTTACACACACTGGGAGAGAGAGAGGGGGAGAGAGAGGGGCTCTCTGGATATGGACTTGGCTGTGGGGGGGCTCTAGGATCATTGGTCATCTCTATAATGGGAAGGGTATTAAAACCTATTTTTGATTGGAGCTGACAGCAGAACTGAAGCAGAGCTTCAGTAGAGGGGTATAAAGCCCCCCAGCATTGAGGAGCTGTGGAGCAGTGGAGGAACTGTGCTCTCTGGAATGATGGTGGTGGAGCTCCATCCAGTACTTTTGTTTGGGATGAGTTGAGGATGATGAGGTGTGGTGGTGATCATCTTCATCCAACATCCTGACCTCACCGAGGCTCTCCGTCACTGAATGCAATCAAATCCTCACAGCAATGCTCCTCCTCTAAAATCTAGTAGAAAGTCTTTTCTCTGGACAGTAGAGAAGCAGCAGCAGGAGAAGCTCTTTTAATTACATTGATTTCAAAAGAGGCTATGAATGAGCAGGTGTCCCAATACTTTTGTCCATGTAGTGTATTAGCTACAGGATTTCAGCTGCATCTGTTCTCTCCTGGTCAGTCTGGCCACACCCCTCTGCAGAAGTATTATTAATAGTATTTCCTGATTAAAATGAGAAAAGAATATTAATTATTTAATGTATTAATTAATTATTAATCATGTTTCATTCTTGTAAACAGAACAGTGTTATTGGGGTAGTGGAAGCCCTCAAGTAGGATGTACCAGGCCAAGTAAACTGACCAGTACACTGACCAGTCCCTATATGTTGCCAAGTACACTGACCAGTACACTGACCAGTCGCTATTCACTGACCAGTCGCTATACATTGCCAAGTACTGACCAGTACACATACCAGTACACAAACCAGTACACAAACCAGTCTCTGTACACTGACCAACACATTGATCACTCTCTGTAGACTGGCCACTAAACTGAGGAGCACAATCACCAGTACACTGACCCGCCCCTATACTTTACCAAGTACCACAAGTGACCAGTCTCTGTACACTGACCAGCACATTGACCAGTCCCTATACACTGACCAGTGTCTATACATTGCCAAGTACTCTGACCAGTACACTCACCAGTACACAAACCAGTCTCTGTAGACTGACCACTATACTGAGCAGCACGATCACCAGTACACTGACCAGTCTCGTTACACTGACCAGCACACTGACCAGTCTCGTTACACTGACCACTATACTGAGCAGCACGATCACCAGTACACCGACCAGTCTCGTTACACTGACCAGCACACTGACCAGTCTCAGTACACTGACCACTATACTGAGCAGCACGATCATCAGTACACTGACCAGTCTCTGTAGACTGAGCAGGAACTGAAGATGTCCTGCAGTGTTACTAATCTTACTGCAATAATAATAATAATAATAATATCATGTAAATAAACCTGTTCAGGCTTTAATACTGTACATTCCTCAGACTGACCGCTGCTGTCCACACATCAGAGACCCCCCCCCCCCCACCCCATTCCAGTGTAATCTGTTGGTGTATGATATCTGCATATTCCACCATATAACCTCAACACAGGACCTTCCTCTAACACGCATTTACGTTAACTCTATTCCAGGCAGTCTTCCGAGGGGTGAGTGAATGGCAGGACATAAGTGTGGGCAGTTAGATGCGCTATGTCGGCCTTTCAGGGTAAAAATACGAACTCGCATTCGTCCGCAATGCTGAGGACATAAACCGTGGTGTCATTAAAAGGTAAAGCGCACATCACAGCCCTAAAATATAGGATCCACCAATATGGCTCAGACCACAGCGATGGAGAGATTGGGGGGGGGGGGGGGGGGGGGGGTCAGTAGGGGTCAGTAAGTGGATTGTGTGGACAGTTACCCAACTTGTTATGTCCATATTAGTCCACGTGGGACGGCCACTATATCTCTGGAGTATCAGATTCACTCCCATTCCAAGACACGCGGCTATTTCGGAGCGTCCGTAAGGCGATAGCGTCCCTCCGTCTGTCTCTTCTTCACCCCCCCAACACTCATACACACTCATACACCCCCACACACCCCCCACCCCCCAAATCGTTGCCTCCATCTTTCTGCTTCTCAGTGTCCGTCATTTCTCCCAAGCCAAACTTAAGGCTGCTGCTATAATTAGTGGCGGGTGGGAGGTATATAAGCCCCTGGATGAAGGAGCCAAACCGCGGCTTCACACTCTCTTCTCTTCTTCGAGCTTCTTACACTTCACACATACCGTCTCAGCATGGTGAGTAGCAGCCGTACCTGACCGGGCCTTTCCTGACCTCTGAACACAGCCAGGTGTGCACCTGGAGCTCAACCGGAGGGGACAGTGGTGCTTACCCCGGGGTGGCCCGGTGCTTTCAGCGGGGTTAACGCTTCTTGGATGGGTTGCTCGTATCTCTGGACCTACACCTCCTTAACCAGGACACAGTGGAGAGTCTTCTAGGACTGTTCCTGTTAGATGGATGTGACTCCAGTTAGATTAGCGTGGCCAATGTCCAGAAAATGGGGGAAAAGGTCATGGACTGTAGTTTAAAAGCTGATTATCTGGGCAGAAAAAGCTCTAATCCAAATAATATTTACATACAAATCAGATGAGTAACCATTCCCAGCGCTCTCACCGAGGAAGGCCAATACTCCTAGTTGTCCTCCAGGACCTAATTGACCAAGTTTAAGGCCTTCGGGAAAGAAAATCAGCTGAGCTGCTCGTAAAACTGAACAAATCCAGGCAAATCTGGAACGTCTGTATGAGATCTGGCTCGATATCAAAGTTATTTGTTTATTTAATGATAAATTTGATATTATTTTTAAATTATTTAATATTTTCTGGCTAAAACGCATGCTTTAAACTGTGTGTTTAGGTGTATAAGACTTTTGCATTATGTTTAATGCTAAATAATTGAACTGAAGGCAAATTAATATATATATATTTTCATTTTAAACTGAATTATTTCCTAGAAAACAAGGATTTCTAGTAGGTTGTTGTGATAAATAGGCCACGATTTGGTCGTATTTTAATCATAAAGTAATATTTCATGCGCAAAAAAACTCCACCAAACTGGTAAAAGTGGTGGGTGTGTAGCATACTGTCTGTGTGTGTTGTGCTAAATGCTGTCTGCACTCACCTTCAGGCACCCAAGAAGGCCAAGAGGAGGGCAGGAGGAGGAGAGGGATCCTCCAACGTCTTCTCCATGTTCGAGCAGAGCCAGATCCAGGAGTACAAAGAGGTGAGGATGATTACAGCCCACACTCCACTTTCACACCAGAGGCCCACCTGCTACCAGCCACCAGCCCACAGGGGGTTCAGTCAGTCCCACTGTACAGCAGCTAGGCGCGATGCTAAGAGTAAACACAGCGAACAGCACAGGATCCCACAGATACGGCCTGAGGAGAGGGGAAGTCTGGCGTTTGCTCGGTTTCAGAAGACGAGCGGGACGAATCTCAAACCCGCCCTTAATCCTCTTCACCTCCTAAAGGTGAACTGGGACTCTCAGCCCATTAATTAGGGTCAATTATTCAGAAGCAACTCTGAACTGTTCAGTATCTACTAGAAAATTCTTAGTATCCACTATGAATTATAAAGCATCCCTATTAATTATATATATAAATATTACTTCATAAATTATATTCATAATTTACTAAAAATGATTCATAATTACCTTATCCAGTATGAATTTTCACTATTCACTATTATTCCGTTTCTATTATGAAATTGTTAGTATCCACTATGAATTCTGAGATATCCACTATCACCTTTTTTAGTATACACTATGAATGATAAAATATCGACTATAAACCATTTTGTATCCACTATGAATTATTCAAAATCTACTATGAAATGCTTAGTATCCACTATGAATTAAAATGTTTCCACTATAAATTATTCAGTATCTGCAATATGATATAAGTTTCATAATTCATAATTTACTATAAATTATGCATAATTCCATATCCACTATGGAATTCTATTCTATTATTCAATATCTACAATGAATTTCGTAGTATCCACTATGAATTCTGAGATATCCATTATCACTTTATTTAGTATCCACTATAAATTATAAAGTATCTACTATGAATTATTCAATATCTACTGTGTATCCACTATAAATTCTAAGATATCCACTAATAATGTAGTTAGTATCCATTATGAATTATTCAGTATTTATTCGGAACAGCTGGGTGGAGCTTATACAGGTTCACTGTCACTCGTCCAGCTTCTCTTCAAAAAGGAAAGAAGGCCCAGCGTCTATCTTTAGCTGCTTTGGTTGGGCATTAAAACGGAAGGAATTATGGCAGCGCTCACACACACACACACACCTACACACACACACACACACACACACACACACACACACACACCCACACACACACCCACACACACACACACACACACTCAGACTCAGCTGAGTCAACAGGAATGAATGACTTGATCCCTCTCTCTTTCTTGGCCGTTAATAAAAGGAGGAATGTCATTAGCCCAGCCTCCTGAAATCCCCTTCACCCTCTCCAGCTCTCATCTGTTCACTCACTGCTCCACTCCGTCCCTTCCTAATCCCACCGGGGCAGCAGCTGAGGGGGCTTTAGTGCGTGCCTGAGACACATGACTGAGAGAAAGAGAGAGACAAATTAGTGATGCCTGGGTAGGAAATGAGGAGACAAAGAAGGGGACGAGAGAGGAGAGGGAGGCCTAATGAGTGACAGCACAGCTAAAGAGGGGTGGTGGAAGGAGGGTGAAAGAGGAGAGGCCTGAGCTGGTGGTCTATTTCAAGCTAAGTTAAAGGGGCATGTGGCTCACAAGTAGATGATAAATTATTCTTATCATGAGAAATCACATCGGAGATGGATATCAGTGAGCCGGGCATGCAGCTTACACTGACCATCCATAGAGAGTGGGCAGCAGTAGAGGAACTGCAGGAACTGCACTGTAACAAGCTGCTATTACATCAAATTCACCCCTTACAAGCTGTACCACCCCCTAAAGCTTCTTACTCCATAACTACAGTGACTACAATGCTACCAAGCTGGCTTATGCCCATTCCTAAAGTTATAGAAGTTTGGAGATTCAACTGTTAAACCCCTGGTGGATCCTGAGATTGCTAATATTGTCAAATAAAAACATGTAAAGTAATTCATCTTGCTTAGTTTTAGTTTAGTTTAGTTTCTATTTAGAGATTTTCTGTAAACAAAGACTCAAAAATCTCAAAAATGCCAATTTTACAGTAGAAGCCAAAAACCTTCTTAACTTTTCATTGAAGTCAATGTGAAACGTTATGATTCCAAGTACTTTTGGAGCATTTCTGCTGGTCCATTCTTCATGAAATTGTAACACAGTGTAGATTAACTGCCAGATTTACATTATGTGGGAAAATGAAATTTGCATAAATATTAAGATGATATACATATATATACAGTAATGAACTGCTCAGCTGGTGGAGAGGGCGTTGCTGTACGCTGTGTGTAAACCCACACTTCTTCACTTTCATAACTGCATTACTGTCATAATTAATAGCAGCTTCACAGGCCCTACAATAGAGCCCTGTGGGACTCCACAAGATATGCAAAACCAAGCTGTTACCAAACGGCCTAATTCACAATAGCTTCTGTATTACGATTATTAACTATATAAAACATGTTGAGAATTTAAAGGGTTAACGTGATGCTCACTCGACCACTTTCTTTGGAAAAGTCTCAAACAACAGAAATGGTTCAAAAGTTATGCTTTTGGAGATAAGAGGTTATATCTTTACAGTGATAATGTAATGCCTTTAGATTTACATTTATGGCTCTCTGTATTTATTCATACGTAAATACAGAGATACGTCCAGTTTGGCTCCTTCTGGTTTTGACCGGAGGTTCAAGCGGGTGGTCAGATGGTGGCCTTCAGTGGGCTCTTCAGCAGCAGCTGAGTTTAGCAGAGGCTGAGGGACAGATGATGGATAGTAAGATGAAAAGTGTGTGAGTGTGTTAGGGGTTAAAGAGTAATCTTCCAGGCTGTGGAATCTATTATGGTGAGCCAGGCCCGAGTGTATTGGTGTGTGTGTGTGAGCTAAGTTAGGAGACGCTGAGGTGTCCTGGAGGAGCATGTGTGTAAGCGATACTGGAGTTAAGGAGCTACAGTGCGACAGCCTGGGCTTATCTGGCACACTGAGCTGATGGACAGATGCAGGGGAGGGAGTGTGTGAGTGTGAAGGAGATGATGGAAGGCGGCGCAGCTGTTGCCGTAAGTTCAAGTGCGCTGGGTCGTCTAGGGTTTCCTAAAACTGGGGAAGGAGGCCTCGAAGAGAACCACGGGGGTTTTTTAAGAAATCGTCTGAAATACTTCTGTACTGTGATTAGAACTATTTATGAATTATTATTTTATAATAATTTAAAACATTTACAGCTTCAGTGGCTGATTATTACAAATAGATTTTATATATATATACAGTATTATGTATAGATATACAGAGCATTATAGATAGAGCGCCCCCTACGCTTCCTGTAGTGTATTACATTCTGTCAGAATGAGCATGTGGATTATATGAACATTATAGAGCATTATAGAGCGCCCCCTATGCTTCCTGTAGTGTATTACATTCTGTCAGAATGAGCATGTGGATTATATGAACATTATAGAGCATTATAGAGCGCCCCCTATGCTTCCTGTAGTGTATTAGTCTGTCAGAATGAGCGTGTGGATCATATGAACATTATAGAGCATTATAGAGCGCCCCCTACGCTTCCTGTAGTGTATTACAGTCTGTCAGAATGAGCGTGTGGATCATATGAACATTATAGAGCATTATAGAGCACCCCCTACGCTTCCTGTAGTGTATTACAGTCTGTCAGAATGAGCGTGTGGATCAAATGAACATTATAGAGCATTATAGAGCGCCCCCTACGCTTCCTGTAGTGTATTACAGTCTGTCAGAATGAGCGTGTGGATCATATAAACAGTATAGAGCATTATAGAGCGCCCCCTACGCTTCCTGTAGTGTATTACAGTCTGCCAGAATGAGTGTGTAGATCATATAAACACAACAGAGCATTATAGAGCGCCCCCTACGCTTCCTGTAGTGTATTACAGTCTGTCATAAACATACAAGCAAATTATCAACAACCACCTCTAACAACCTCTCTCCTCTGAACTCACAGGCTTTCACAATCATTGACCAGAACAGAGACGGTATCATCAGCAAGGATGACCTGAGAGACGTGTTGGCCTCAATGGGTACGATACTTATCTCCACTGGCCACTTTATGAGAAACACCTACCTTGTGCTTCCACTCATTTGACACTCTTACTGATGCTCTCTCTCTGTGTTTGTAGGTCAGCTGAATGTGAAGAATGAGGAGCTGGAGGCCATGATCAAGGAGGCTAGCGGCCCAATCAACTTCACCGTCTTCCTCACCATGTTCGGAGAGAAGCTGAAGGGTAAGACAACAGAGCTTTGCCCACAGATACGCCTCTAGAAGATCTACAGCCTCGGAAATGAGGACTTTTTTGTAATTCCGCCTCTTCCTGCCTCGTCCAGGTGCTGACCCCGAGGACGTTATCTTGGCCGCCTTCAAGGTGCTGGACCCAGAGGGCACAGGCACCATTAAGAAGTCTTTGTAAGGAAACTAACTGCTCTTGCGTTTCTCTTTGTCCACTCTGATCATGTTAACTGTGTTCACTTTCCTGTAACTCGCCTCTTTCGTTCCTCCACAGCCTGGAGGAGCTCCTGAGCACCCAGTGCGACAGGTTCTCTCCTGAGGAGGTGAGCTCACAGTGACCATTATGTTCATCCAAGGCCAACCTAGAATGTTTTAGTTAGTGAAAACCCTTTTAAAAAAAAGGCGAGGATGATTTAGGCCAGATTGGGACATCTCCCAAACATCAGGCAGATCTTGTGGGGTGTTCCCAGTAAGCAGTGGTCAGTACCTACCAAAATGAAGGACCACCCTGCTCCAACAAAGGACAACCACTGAACTGGGACAGGGCTCAATGATGCTCATGGAGTCCCCGTCCACGGGCGTCCAGGGCTCAGTGATGCTCATGGAGTCCCCGTCCACGGGCGTCCAGGGCTCAGTGATGCTCATGGAGTCCCCGTCCACGGGCGTCCAGGGCTCAGTGATGCTCATGGAGTCCCCGTCCACGGGCGCCCAGGGCTCAGTGATGCTCAGGAAGACCCCGTCCACCCCACAACTGCTGCTAACGTTAGTCTTGGTGCCAGAGACCACAGCAGGCCACTTTCAGAGGTCCATGACTCTGGTACTAATGTTATGGCAGATTGGCGCATATGGAACCATTGCCTTACTTTAAAGTCAGCGTAGGACATTTACACGTGCATTTGACTTTCCACCGAACTTTGTCCCTAACTCTTCTGTTCACTCCCTCAGATCAAGAACCTGTGGACCGCCTTCCCCCCAGATGTGGCTGGCAATGTGGACTACAAGAACATCTGCTACGTCATCACACACGGCGAGGAGAAGGAGGAGTAAAGACGAGAGGTGAAAAGAGGATGAAGAGATGACCTGGCATCCCTCGCTGCCCTGCCCCACCCCGCCCCGCCAGTCTTTGTCCCCTGTCCCGCCTCTCCAGCACTCGCTCCCTCCCTCGGTGTCTCCTCTTTTTCCACATTCATCCAGAAAAGACTCGTCTCCTAGAGACTCCAAGAAGAACGGAGAGGCTAATGTCCAACGTGGTGTCCGTCAGCGGAGAAACAGGGCGATACGGGATTGTTTTCAATAAAAATGATCTTTCAACATCATCTCCATCTCTCCTGCTATCTCTCTATCTCTCTCTCTCCACCTCTCTCGCTCACGCCTCTCCTCTTTCCCACACTTCTTGCTTTAGGCGGCTCTTTCCGGCCTAGGCTGCAACAGCTGAGTAGTTCGATCGCTCTGGAAGAGCCTGGCGCTCTCGCTCTGGGCGGGGGGGGGTGCGGAACGGAATGGAGGGGTCTCTTTCTACAATAGAGGAATCCAATAGTCTGAGCCCCCTGTTTTTGTTATCCGGACCCTCGCTCGTCGCTTCCTTTACCTGTAGAAATCGGAAAGGATGAGAAAAGGGAGAAAAGGAAGGCCCCATGAGACAGCCTGGCCTCCTAAAAGCGATGGCTGGCTGTGTCGCTGAGGGAGAGAGAGAGAGACAGAGAGAGAGAGTGAGGGAGGAAAACCCTGAAGAGGAGGGGAGAGCGGCGACGGAAAGAACCCATTTCCTTCTTCCCTCCCCCTCCCCCCTCCTCTGTGTCCCGCGTCTTCTGTGATCCATCCTCACCTGGGCTTTGCTTTGCTCTGTCACCAACTCTTCTGTAACCAATAAAAAGAGAGAAACTGTGAATAAAGCAAACTGATCTTTCGTACCTCTGCGTCTGTCCATACCGTCCTGGCTCGATCACGGGGAGTAGAGGCGTAGGTCTGATTGGGTGAGGTTGGGTGAGTTAGCTCTGAAGCTCAGTCCATGGTTTTGTGGTCCCTCTGAGGTCACTCTGAGGTCACTGTCAGATAGCAGATGATTCAAAATCCAAATACAATCCAGTATGAATGAGACCTATGTCTACTGAGAAGCTCTGAAAACATCAGCAGAAGCTCAGCGGGTCAACACTGTCGGTGGTGGTCACTTCCCCGGCAGCAGGCGACGTCGGGCCCAAATGAGGGGCACAGACCATGCACTGCATGCAGCAGCTCCTCGGTCAGCGCTCTGATGGCCACTGCTGAGATGATTTGCAGGTGATTTTGGGCCAGGGGCGTCAGCAGACCCTATATATTTGGACCCCCCCCCCCCCCCCCCCCACACACACACACACACACACACACACTAAAACACAGGGGTAAAGAGTCAGCTGAGCAGACCTACAGGACACGGCATGCAAATCCACTACAGACACTCCCCATTTCCCATCATGCCCCAGCATCTTCCCAAATGCTGTCCGTCAGAGCCAGTGTTTTGGTTTGTTTGAGCGAAGTAATGGACACTCGTACGTAACAAACACAGCTACCTATTACAGCACTGAGGCTAAGGCGTTAGCTAATTAAACTAGTGCTAGCAAAGGTAGCAGTTACATTAGCATTAACAGACTTTATTAATTATGCTAGCTAAATTAGCCTTAATGACAAGCTTGCAAAATGATATATATATATATATATTCCACTCAGCTACAACACCATGTGGGAAACTGGGGTTCGATTCCAGGTCTGGGTGACTATGCGTTGCTACACCAATAAGAGTCCTTGGGCCAGACTCCTAACACTACACTGACCCTCCTCTGTGATACGAGGAACCCTGTAAGTCGCTCTGGATAAGAGCGTCAGCTAAATGCCATAAATACATTATTATTATTTATAACATTATGAACATGTTATTATTGTCATTTTTATTATCATAATTACTGCTGTTGTTGCTATTATTTTTATTAGTGATAATAAATAGCAATATAATTAGGCAACTGGACTGTATTTGGCCCAAAACAGGGGCCTAGCAACTGGTTGTACTGGGGCACACACTGAACGTAGCTGTACCCCTCTAAATTCTATGTGTGTCCCAGTACAACCAGTTGCCCCCCCCTCCCAAACACACACAGTGACTTTCAGCACACATGCCTAGAGCAGTGGGAGCGCCCAGGGAGTTCAAGGGCCCGAAATCAAGAGCCCGGGTATCGAACCCACAACCCTCTCATCGAAAGCTCTAACCGCTGAGCCACCACTTCCCCCAAACTCGGCCCACTAGAGAAACACAACAGATACTTCTACAGAATATGGAAGCGAGGCTAAAAGCTGAAGCCAGAGGGGGGCCAGCTGGAGCGTCAGCCAATGAAGTGGCTAAAAGTCAGTGTGTTTCACTCTCAGGTAAAATAACAGGGTGGTAAACAGGCAGGTAAAACTGCACCTGAGCATTTTCACCTCACCCAAAGTCACACACTTACTGTCTACCTTAACTGAAATATTAAATTCACACATTTTGTGGCTCCTTTGTGGCTCAGAGTGGAATCTGACCAGTAGAGGTCGCTCCTCCAATAGTGAGCTGTGTGAGTTGAGTGTCTGCCACCCAGTGGCCGCTCGTGTGTATTGCAGCTTGCTGGAATATCCTCGGTGTTGTAGTCTGCAGTCCGGCCTCTCACAGCGTGGTAATAAATAGTACATGAGTAAAGGTGCGCTGTATTCAGGGCTGTAGGGGGTAGAACTGTTGAAATGGAAATTAATTTCGAATAAAAAAAAAATCATATTATTATATGAATCGCTCAGATTTTGATGCTTCTTCTGCAGATGAACAGGTGTGCTACAGGACACCGTGCAGGGAAAAAGAAAGAATGGCATAAGAGTAAAACATGTAAATCTATGTAGCTACAGAAACGTCAGAATATTTTTAGATGATTATTCATTACAAACTGAACACGTGAGTGGTGGTGGCGCGCTGTCTCCAGCAGGCGGCGCTGTGAGGATCCGCGCTCAGCAGAAGGAGGAGGTGCTTCCGCTCAGCGGTTGAATGGCGCAGAGGGAAAAATCAACGCCAGCATAAAAGGTAAGCAGCGCGTTATACCGCGTTATAAACACTACACTGACCGAGCGCTACACGAGGCAGCGCTCAGCCAGACGTTATACCAGCTAGTGGAAGCAAACGGCAGCTTTCCCCGTGTACATATCCGCTGAAGCTGCACAGACAGGCCACTCAGTGATGTAGCTTAGCACAAGCTGCTAGTGCTAATGACCTGTGATCAGAGTGTCTACCTGTAATTAACTCTATATAACATCAGAATAAACCCTAATAAACATAAAGTCAGTGGTCAGTGAGAGTGTCTACCTGTAATTAACTCTATATAACATCAGAATAAACCCAAATAAACAGAAAGTCAGTGGTCAGTGAGAGTGTCTACCTGTAATTAACTCTATATAACATTAGAATAAACCCAAATAAACATAAAGTCAGTGGTCAGTGAGAGTGTCTACCTGTAATTAACTCTATATAACATCAGAATAAACCCTAATAAACATAAAGTCAGTGGTCAGTGAGAGTGTCTACCTGTAATTAACTCTATATAACATCAGAATAAACCCAAATAAACAGAAAGTCAGTGGTCAGTGAGAGTGTCTACCTGTAATTAACTCTATATAACATTAGAATAAACCCAAATAAACATAAAGTCAGTGGTCAGTGAGAGTGTCTACCTGTAATTAACTCTATATAACATTAGAATAAACCCAAATAAACATAAAGTCAGTGGTCAGTGAGAGTGTCTACCTGTAATTAGCTCTATATAACATTAGAATAAACCCACATAAACATGAAGTCAGTGGTCAGTGAGAGTGTCTACCTGTAATTAACTCTATATAACATTAGAATAAACCCACATAAACATAAAGTCAGTGGTCAGTGAGAGTGTCTACCTGTAATTAACTCTATATAACATTAGAATAAACCCAAATAAACATAAAGGCAGTGGTCAGTGAGAGCGTCTACCTGTAATTAACTCTATATAACATTAGAATAAACCCAAATAAACAGAAAGTCAGTGGTCAGTGAGAGTGTCTACCTGTAATTAACTCTATATAACATTAGAATAAACCCACATAAACATGAAGTCAGTGGTCAGTGAGAGTGTCTACCTGTAATTAACTCTATATAACATTAGAATAAACCCACATAAACATAAAGTCAGTGATCAGTGAGAGTGTCTACCTGTAATTAACTCTATATAACATTAGAATAAACCCAAATAAACATAAAGTCAGTGGTCAGTGAGAGTGTCTACCTGTAATTAACTCTATATAACATTAGAATGAACCCAAATAAACATAGTCAGTGATCAGTGAGAGTGTCTACCTGTAATTAACTCTATATAACATTAGAATAAACCCAAATAAACATAAAGTCAGTGGTCAGTGAGAGCGTCTACCTGTAATTAACTCTATATAACATTAGAATAAACCCAAATAAACATAAAGTCAGTGGTCAGTGAGAGTGTCTACCTGTAATTAACTCTATATAACATTAGAATAAACCCAAATAAACATAAAGTCAGTGGTCAGTGAGAGTGTCTACCTGTAATTAACTCTATATAACATCAGAATAAACCCAAATAAACATAAAGTCAGTGGTCAGTGAGAGTGTCTACCTGTAATTAACTCTATATAACATTAGAATAAACCCAAATACACATAGTCAGTGGTCAATGAGAGTGTCTACCTGTAATTAACTCTATATAACATTAGAATAAACCCAAATAAACATAAAGTCAGTGGTCAGTGAGAGCGTCTACCTGTAATTAACTCTATATAACATTAGAATAAACCCAAATAAACATAAAGTCAGTGGTCAGTGAGAGTGTCTACCTGTAATTAACTCTATATAACATTAGAATAAACCCAAATAAACAGAAAGTCAGTGATCAGTGAGTGCCTACCTGTAATTAACTCTATATAACATTAGAATAAACCCAAATAAACATAAAGTCAGTGGTCAGTGAGAGTGTATACCTGTAATTAACTCTATATAACATTAGAATAAACCCAAATAAACAGAAAGTCAGTGATCAGTGAGTGCCTACCTGTAATTAACTCTATATAACATTAGAATAAACCCAAATAAACATAAAGTCAGTGGTCAGTGAGAGTGTATACCTGTAATTAACTCTATATAACATTAGATTAAACCCAAATAAACAGAAAGGCAGTGGTCAGTGAGAGTGTCTACCTGTAATTAACTCTATATAACATTAGAATAAACCCAAATAAACATAAAGTCAGTGGTCAGTGAGAGTGTCTACCTGTAATTAACTCTATATAACATTAGAATAAACCCAAATAAACAGAAAGTCAGTGGTCAGTGAGAGTGTATACCTGTAATTAACTCTATATAACATTAGAATAAACCCAAATAAACATAAAGTCAGTGGTCAGTGAGTGTCTATCTGTAATTAACTCTATATAACATTAGAATAAACCCAAATAAACATAAAGTCAGTGGTCAGTGAGAGTGTCTACCTGTAATTAACTCAATATAACATTAGAATAAACCCAAATAAACATAAAGTCAGTGGTCAGTGAGAGTGTCTACCTGTAATTAACTCTATATAACATTAGAATAAACCCAAATAAACATAAAGTCAGTGGTCAGTGAGAGTGTATACCTGTAATTAACTCTATATAACATTAGATTAAACCCAAATAAACAGAAAGGCAGTGGTCAGTGAGAGTGTCTACCTGTAATTAACTCTATATAACATTAGAATAAACCCAAATAAACATAAAGTCAGTGGTCAGTGAGAGTGTCTACCTGTAATTAACTCTATATAACATTAGAATAAACCCAAATAAACAGAAAGTCAGTGGTCAGTGAGAGTGTATACCTGTAATTAACTCTATATAACATTAGAATAAACCCAAATAAACATAAAGTCAGTGGTCAGTGAGTGTCTATCTGTAATTAACTCTATATAACATTAGAATAAACCCAAATAAACATAAAGTCAGTGGTCAGTGAGAGTGTCTACCTGTAATTAACTCAATATAACATTAGAATAAACCCAAATAAACATAAAGTCAGTGGTCAGTGAGAGTGTCTACCTGTAATTAACTCTATATAACATTAGAATAAACCCAAATAAACATAAAGTCAGTGGTCAGTGAGAGTGTCTACCTGTAATTAACTCTATATAACATTAGAATAAACCCAAATAAACATAAAGTCAGTGGTCAGTGAGAGTGTCTACCTGTAATTAACTCTATATAACATTAGAATAAACCCAAATAAACATAAAGTCAGTGGTCAGTGAGAGTGTCTACCTGTAATTAACTCTATATAACATTAGAATAAACCCAAATAAACAGAAAGTCAGTGGTCAGACTGTGCTGCTGGTCAGTAAAGTTATGGAGATGTTGGTCAGTAGATCACAGGTTCGGGTGCTGATCTTCTCTGTGAACTCCAGACACTGTATGGATGTGGTCAGTTCCACCAGCAGCTCACCTGATCAGCTGGACTGAAGGGCTGGTTGGATGAACTGGGTGTTATGTAGTGATTCACACTGCAGTACATGAGAGGGGATGTGATTGTAATTCCTACATGACTCTTAAACTGTCTTCCAGGATGTCGAAAAGAAAAGTCACATTCGAGGACGGAGACGGGGAGTTGAGTTTGGATGATGACGTCCCAAAGAAGAAGGTACGTTTCTGCTTGTCCATTAACCCGAACACAGTCCACTGAAGGGCAGCAGAAGCTGGTGACCGTGTGATTCGTGATTCTGAGCACATTAACACCGATCTCAACCGGCGTAAAGTTCGTGATTGTGGTCTCCGCTGGCTCAGATCTGACCACCCTGCAGTTACATGATTATTTAAAGGGCTTAAATTAGAGAAATAGAGTAATAATAAATACAAATAATAAGTACAAACAGATCCCTTTGGTGGCAGTGGTGTCTCAGCGGTTAGAGCTCCGGGCTATTGCTGACAGGGTTGTGGGCTTTAATACAGGACAATCAGTCCTACAGTGCTTGTTTACATATGTCAGTCTTAAAGGCACGGTGTGTTTAATTCTGAGTGATGAGACGAGGTTGGGGAAACGTGTAAAATGAAATAAACTGCTTTTATATTTAAAACCAAAAAAGTGTTTACTTATTATAAATACATAAATAATAAAATAAAATAAATATTGCACATGGGCCCTTTAAATTTGCATGGGCATTACAATAGTAGTTTGCCCCATTACCTAGGGCATAGTCGGGGGAGTCTGTGCCAACCTCTTTATCCTTCAGAATTTAACTATTGACTATTTTTGCACCTTCAAAACTGATCTATGTAAATAAGATCTAGTCTGATAGGCTAACCTGTATTGATCCTCATTCAAAAAGCATTTGGAGCTGAAACACTCCTTATAACGTCAGTGTGAATGGGTGGAGCTAAACGGTCATAGGCTGAATAGACAGATATACAGTATAATTAAATGTGTTATGTTAATAACATCACAAAAATCAAAGAATTCACTACAGGCTGTTCGTTTTTTACAGTTCTGCAGTAAAACAGTGTATCATAATTGGCTCCCTTCGTTAATCACAAGGGCAAGTTCCATATTACAGCAGCGTAAAGACCGTGAACATGAAAATCTCAATTAAATACAGGAAATTAAAATCTTAAAATAAGATAAAAAAAAATAATAATAATTAAGAGTGCACCAACAGATATTATACAGAAGTCATGTGACCTCCGGAATAATGTGGAATAATAAAGATGTAGTGATTGTAATGTGTGCTGGGTACACTCACACACACTCCCATGGTCTAATTGAGGTAGTTGTAAGTTACAGTATGTATGTAGCTCATGCTGGCTCTGTTTCCGTGCAGATGTATGACGAGGTGAGTGGTCCGGGCTCCAGGTTTAAGGAGAAACACTCTCTGGACAGCGATGAGGAAGACGAGGGAGAGGAGGGAGAAAACGGCAGCAAATATAACATACTTGCCAGCGATGATGTTGAAGGTACGAGGTTTTGCCTGTCTGGGCGTGTCCCCTGTCTCTCTCAGTGAAGAGAAAGAGAGTGTGTGTGTTCTCTGACTGTCTTTGTCTCTGTGTAATGTGTGTTTACTGGTGTGTCAGTTTGGGGGCTGAGCTGGGGACATAGTGTCTTAGTTAGAGCTGGGCGATATTTGGCGATGTTTCATCGTATCGGGATAAATTTTCTTATCGTCATAGACAATATGCTTTTCTAAGCATATCGAGGATATTAATATATATTATATATGCTTAAAGACAACAGCTGCACGTTTCATTACAAACTGTGTGATTAGACTGCTTTAGTTATATATAGGGGAATTACTTCATCAAGGACAACTGGCTGGACAACACTGACTGGGTATGCCTGCTTTAGTTATAGAAATAATAATAATAATAATCAAGGACAGCTGGCTGGACAACATTGACTGGGTATGCCTGCTTTAGTTATATAAATAATAATAATATTAATAATCAAGGACAGCTGGCTGGACAACACTGACTGGGTATGCCTGCTTTAGTTAGATAAATAATAATAATAATATTAATAATAATAAATCACTGTATTCAGTACGGGAGAGTATCTGAACAGAGGTTTTTAAGAACCTGTCGCTACTGAATGTTTTTAGTCTGTAGTTACATGTATGGTGATAAATATCGTGTGATACAGTATTTATACCATATCGCACAGCTTTAGTCTTAGTCCTAATCCTATTCAGATGCTTTAGTGTAGGGATGGGCATTTTAGTCTGAGGTGATGTTCTGCTAAACCTGTCATCCCGGCAGTGTTTACATGTTTGCAGGCCTCTGTTGGGTGGCTTACAGATTCGGAATATTATTATTATTAATAATAATAATAATAACTTATTTGTTCGTTCCAACTTCTAACTAATGTTGTGACGTGGTATATTTAAAACATCTTGATGTGCCTTGATATTATTTTCATGCAGGATCAGAATTAGAGAGTTTATCAGTGAGGAGACATGTGACATTTTCATTGCAGACGTCCCACTAGTGGACATATCCAACCCCAGTAGGGCTAAAGAAGCACCAGTAATCATGTTCATATTCCCTAAAGGATGTGGGTGTGTTTGATAGTTTGATTGATTGATTGATTGATTGATGATGAATGATGTCTGTGTGGCTGCAGGTCAGGAAATGGCGACGATCGACTGTGATGAGGGAGTTCCCATCACTCCCTTTAATCTGCACGAGGAAATGCAGGAGGGGCACTTTGACTCGGAGGGGAATTACTTCATCAAAAAGGAAAAGGAAATCAAGGACAACTGGCTGGACAACATTGACTGGGTACGCTTGCAGAGTGCTTGCTGTAGGACACCAAATTCAGAAAATTCAGAGTACTGATTTCTACACAGATAATAGAATTTTTAGTGTAATGCTTTATTAACTGCTGGGGAATAGCTTACTGCATTTGGGTGGACATTTATTATTGCTATTACATGACCTGATCAGACCTGTTCAGAGCCGGCCCAAGGCATACTTGCTTAGAGCCCCCAACGTCACCAGGGGGCTCCCAAGAGCACCAGGATATCATGACAAAAAATGATATTTTAAAAAAAATACATCAAATAATAAAACTAAATGGATTTCTGATGATTTTTATATTAATATATTTTCATAGTCTGCACACCAATACTAGGTTAATCAATTCCAGCTGTCGGCTGCTGCCACTGCTGGGCAAATGCAGATAGGCGCCGTTTGGGTGGTGGATAAAGACCCGGGAGCTTCAGTGTATCGCACAGTATCTCACTCCCTGCAAATCGCTCTGAGAAAATTAAAAAACAGATACGTCAGAACTTTGTTCAACAACAAAAGGAATTAAGCTGTTTAACTTGTTTACTGTAAATGCAGGGTCTTGTCTGCTGATGGTACTTTCAAATAGTTAAATTAATATGCTGTGTCACTCACATTTCTTCTCTCGTCACTCACAGTTTTTTACAATCTGTAAGGTTAAAAACAATAGCCAGAATGACAGCGGTATGACATAAGCTAATTACAAATTATGGCAATGGTAGTGGGTTACACACACACACACACACAGTGTAGCCTATGGAATGATAAAGCATATGGAGCTGGTTTGGGGGGCCCAAATGGAAATCTGCTTAGTGCCCCATAAAGGCTTGGGCATGCCCTGGACCTGCTGTCTCACTGTTTTAAAAATAAAGGTTCCTACGTGGTTCCTGGTTTTGATATTCAGTTCTAGGAAACCTTCCTTAATGCATAAAGAACCTTTACCTTATACTGGGGTTCTTTTACATGAAGTATTTTATGTGAAGTATCTTACCTGGAACTGTATGTTCTAACAGTAGCATCAAGAACAATTTGTGAGGGACGTGAGATGAAAACTCAGGACACCTCATAGAAACCTGTCTGTTTAAACATCTGGATGTTTGATCTGCATGTGATCGACACTGAGAGATGGAGGTAATATAAGTCAGGGTTCGTACGGGTCACTTACTATAGTCCTTGGAAAATAACAAAATTAAAAAAGTACTTAAAAGTAATTGAAAGTATTGTAATGAGCTCCTGCATCATTTTATATAATATTATAAAACACAAACTTTTATAGTAGCATATTTTTTCACATGACCAGTCGCTGCCCGTATTTCATATGACCATGCACAGTTTTGGTCGTGGGATCATGAGCGTGCATTATGTTGTTAACTAGCTAGCCTGGGCAGTCATTCGGCTGCTAGCGTGGACCAAACATTGCTGGAATGTCCTGGAATTTTTCATGTTTTGGTACTTGAAAAGTCATGGAAAGTCCTTGAATTTGAAATTGGTTAAAGTGTATGAACCCTGTTAATTAACTCCCACAGTTTTCATGGGGTGTCCTAACTTATTTCACACAAGGCATACTAGGTCCCATGCTAATTAAATATTTTCCTACAACTGCTACAACTAGGTCTCTAACCAAGAGCAGTGTAGGAACCTGTATTCACCAGTCTGTCCTTCTTTGCAGGTAAAAATCAAAGAGCAGCCAGTGAAGAAGAAAAAGAAGGGTCTCTCCGCCAAACGGAGACGAAGAGCCGGAGACGAGGACGAGGCGGAGGAAGAGAGAAAGAGGGAGGAACAGCAGGAGGACGAAGAAGAGGAGGAGCAGGAGAAAGAGCCGGAGGAAGATCCCTTGGCCACGTACAGCCGCTATCAGCTGATGGAGGCTGTGGTCGGCCTGCTGCAGCCTGGGGAGACCGTTTCAGCTGCTCTCCGCCGGCTGGGGGGGTTAGGGGGCCGGAAAAAGAAAGGACGACTGAGGGACGGCGCGGAGGAGGAGAAGGAAGAGGCGACGAACAGAGACACTGAAAAGCTGGAGAAGCTGACCGCTCTGGCAGATAGACTGGTGGGCGCGGGGGAATACGAAATCTATCAGCAGACGTATGAAAAACTGGCCTACAAGATGAAGAGCACGCAGCGGGGAGCGGCGGCACAGCAGCGGGGTGGCAACGGCGAGGAGGAGGAGGATGAGCTGGACATGTTCGCTGATAAGTTTGATGAGCAGCATGGAGCGGAAAAAGAGGAGAAGGGAGCGGATGACGACAGAGGTGAAAGTGGGCTTAGTGGATGTGTTGAATTCTGAGAGGGGGCTGTAATATTAGGCAGGATCTTAAGCACGGGATTAGTTTTACAAGGGGGGGTGGAGTAATGTAATTTTACCACAGGACGACTGTAAAATGTATGATTGATTCGTACGGCATAAGAAATCTCGGCATTAAAGCTTGAGATAGGAGGGACTACTCCATTTACACACTGCCGTCGCCTCAAAATATGTGATAAGGTAATTATAGTTACATATCATACATATCAAGCATCATGGTATCTGTGTCATGCACCACAAAACTCAGCGCCTCCTCTAGCGCCTCAGTATCTGAGAAAAGCCATGGAAAAAGCCCACAGTGTGTGACTGACTGTTGATTCTCCCTGGATTAATAAAACCTGAGTTTTTTCACGGCTCAATTTACAGAAGGTAAAAGGCACCAAAATCTAAGGAACACAGTCCGTAAAAATGACTGACGTGGCACAGCAATCAGACATGACTAAAATCACTGAGGAACTCAGTAATAATTACATAACCCCACCTCCCTATGGAAGACTAATCTCGGCCCAACAGGGCTTTAATCTGGCTAATGAAGGCCACAGCCTGACCAGTTTGGAGCTATTCTGGACCTATACCATAGCTTTCCTTCATGCATCCATACCCATTTCCATATCCATACTCATTCATATTCATCTTTATCTAGAACTATCCACATATCCCATATCTCTGTTCATACTGATCTGTTTTCATAGCCATACAAACCCATCTCCACACCTATCCTCATCTATACACATCCATATAAACACCCAATCATATCCATATATATGCCCATCAATAACAATACCATATCCATCCATACCCCTACTGATAAAATCAGGACACCTTTTACGATTGTGGGGAGCCTTATTGTCCTGCATTGTGGGACAGACATAATCGAGCCACTGACTGGACAGACCTTCTTGCACAGTTTTGGCAGCGTCTGAGTGTCGGTATGTGGTGTGAGTGAAAATGGGGAGCAGATTTGATCTAATTACTGACTGAAATTCCAGTGTATTGGAATTGCATCAAGGTTTCACACATATAGTCAGCTAAAACAGTAAAATCCAGGACTACTCCACAGAGCATAGAATATCACCTAGCCAAGTTCATTGGAATTGTTTGAGTGTGCGTCTGGGTTAAGTGCTTTAATTTAAGATAATATTTAATGCTATTTACCAGAGCTGGGCAATATGATGATATTTCATTGTTATCGTGATGACAAGCTGCTTTTCTAAGCATATGGAGGAGACTGTTAGTGCTTCATAAACACTGATCAGCTGCAGGTTTCATTACTAACAGATGTTGAGTATAAATCACTGTATTCAGTACAGGAGAGGATCTGAATAGTAGTTTAGAAGAATCTGATACTGATAATGTTTTTAGTGATAAATATTCTGTATCGTGAAAAAAGTCTTTAAATATTGTGATATCGTATTTCTACCATATCGCTCAGCCTTACAATTTCGTTGATTTAGCTGGATGATGAGTTGCTATAGCACAGAGTACATGTTCTTCAGATTCAGGTAATCCGTATTAATAATATTTTCCTATATTTGTCGATGTGAGTCACACCTGTGGGCTTTGTATTGTTACAAGCAGGAGGCTGAGACAGGGAGATAATGGGAAAATGCATGAACACATTAACGAGTCTCCTGCTTTTACTGGGTGGAGGAGGTTAAATCAAAGGTTAAATATTCTGCCCATCAGAGGCAGATTATCCTGAACTGTTTGGTTCACCTTAATCTGATTAAATTAACTTTAAAGGATAACATGTGGATTTGTGTTGTGAGGCTGTTTCTGAACCTAAGTGTGTTAAGTGTGCAAGTTGTGTTTTCTCTGCAGTGAGTGACGAGGTGATGTGGGAGTATAAATGGGAGAACAAGGACAATTCGGAGCTCTACGGACCGTTCAGCAGCCAGCAGATGCAGGTCAGAATCACACACCCTGTCTCACACACACACACACACACACACACACACACACACATATCACTGACCCACCAGAAATGATGGCTCAGACTTAACTGCCATATTTATATTAATTTCTATTAATAACTTCAAATTTATTTGTATTATTATTATAACTTAATTTATGTGTTTTATCTTCATCATTTAAATTTACATTTATGGAATTTAGCTGATGCTCTTATCCAGTGCGACCTACAAGGTAACCCGTATTACACAGGTAGGCCAATGTAGGTGTTAGGAGTCTTGCCCATGGACTCTTATTGGTGTAGCACAGCCTAGTCACCCAGACCGGGAATCGAACCCCCGGTAGTGGTGTTATCTGTTGCATCACACCAACCAGTGCCATCAAAAGGCAGATCAAATTGATTCACTGTAAAATATAATAAAACATCAAGCCGTGTATGTAAAACAATACAAATAAAAAAAAAGAAAATGTAACATAGAATGAAAATAAAATGCATAAATGCATGAAATAAGATCTGGAGTAATTAGAATAAAGCCTAAACCATTAAGCTCATAATAAAATTAAATTTATTTATAAACCGTTTTTACAACCACAAAGCAGCTTAACAGAGATCCAGATCCGGGTCAGAGCGGGCCAAGGGTGATGGTGGCAGGAGAAACCTTTAGAGGAACCAAAACTCAAGGGGAGCCCATCCTCCACTGATCAGCTAGAATTAATAAAGGCTGAGCTGATGTGAGCTACATGCTGGTGGTGCTTTTTAGGCCCGTTTTAAGAGGTTCTTTAAAGAACCATAAACAAGAGGTTTTCCATTTGACCATTTTGGATTTGTCAGGGTTTCGTATGCAGTCGTTGTCTTTATTCTAGAACCTCTTTTCTAAGGGTGCTTTTTAAAAACGCGTGGTTCTCATTTCCCGCCGTTTCTCCAGGACTGGGTGGATCAGGGCTACTTTAAGGACGGCGTGTACTGCAGGCGGATCGACCAGGAGGGCGCACAGTTCTACAACTCCAAGAGACTGGACTTTGAACTTTATACGTGATTGGAGAACATGTTTAAACCCTTATGGCTTTTCCACATTTGTCATCTTGGAGTGAGTGTTTCTGAATCGGCGTTTGTCTGGTGTTTCTCTGAAGTTCCTTCATTTAGAAAACCCTGATTAAGAGTCTTGTCTAACTGTTTGATACCTGATCATGTACCTTTTATTTTAGAATAAAGACTTTGGTGACTCAGCGAATCTCTCTGGCCTTCAGTTTTGTCATTTTCAATTCCACTCACTATCTAGGACCCCCTCCTCCTCTTTTACACCATGGAGTGATGCCTCTGAAAGCTCCCTCAGAGAACGTTATCACACCAAACAGTTAGGAATAAGGAGGCTCAGCTGTACATGCCAATGCCATAACAGTGCCTCCACCATGTTTGACAGATGATGTGGTATGCTGTTGAATCATAGTCATAAGCATTCTCCTTTCCTTCACCATATTCAATTTAATCATAGTTTTATCTGTCCAAAGAATGTGGTTCCAGACCCGGTTGGACCTTTAGATTATTTTTTTTTTTTAATTGTCATTTTTAAAATGACACAACATTGACAAAAGTATTGGGACACCTGCTTGTTCACCGTTTCTTCTGAAATGAAGGCTATTAAAAAGCCCCGATCCTACTTCTGTTGGAGTGACTGTCTCTACTGTCCAGAGAAGAAGACTTTCTACTAGATTTTGGAGGAGGAGCATTGCTGTGAGGATTTGATTGCATTCAACAACAAGAGAGTTGTGAGGTCAGGATGTTGAATCATGATCACCCAACTTCCCTACTCATCCCTTCCATCATTCCAGAGATTCCACAGCTCAATGCTGGGGGGCTTTATACCCCTCTAGCCCACGCCTGGCATTATTAGGCAGCATGGAGCCAATAGGGTCATGATGATGATCTGCTCCTGCAGAGAGTCCTATTCTATTGGCAGTACTTCTTCTCTACAGGGACTAGACAAGCTGTGTGTATCTGTAACAATAATAGAGGAAACTTATAAGTAGCTCAGTGCAGTGTGTCCACAAATATTTGGACATATGGTGTATTTCTAACACACAAAGACACGCAATGACTCGCATACCCTCCCTGGCCACATTATCGGAAACCTCCCCCTTGAAGCTCCAGTAGAGAGAGAGAGAGGTAGTGGGGGGGGGGCTACAGTGTGCAGCTGCATGGCTTTAACAGTGTCAGTAATAATAGTGGACTTATACGGTAAGCAGGCCTCTCAGGCTGACCAGCGCGCCGGACCGGACTGTAAATATTTTGCTCCACTGCTCGAAGTTCACCCAGGGACAAGTGTGGGAAGGGGCGACTTGCTGCGTAGCCATTGGCTGCTTGCCCAAAACAATCTAGATACTGCAACCGTATTGGCCAGCTCTTCTAGGCGCCTACGTTTCTATTGGCCAGGTCGATCAGAAGGCGGGCTGTTTTGGAGTACGCTCTTTCGTACGGGGCTCTGATTGGTCGCCGCGGTCGGCGCTCTGTAAGCTACGGAGCGGGTTGAAATGGCGAAACTTGGGCGGCGTGGAAATGTCATACAAACATCCACTCGGAGCCTTTGAGAAAATAAACACCGAGACCGAGCCGAAGTTGGGTTTTAGCGAGGCTGGATGCGCACTGGAGGCTGCGGGTATGTGCGGGCTTTATTTGTTTATACACACCGCATCACCGGCTGCTCCAGTTATAGCTACACAGTTTTACTGGGAATGCTCAGTAAGTAAGCCATGTATCCTTTGTTACTTTAATTGTGAGAGTTTGATTAATATAAATGCGATTTATTTTAAATAATAAACCAAAATATGTTATAGCTTTATTTTGTGTAATAAATCCGTTTTCGTGTATAATGGAGTCCCTATTCTATACTGGAGCTATATGGTCCCTCTCATGGTGCTGATTGGCTTGTCTGACTCCAGAAAGTCCGGAAAGTACGACTCCAGCCCGGGATTTCGCTCCAACTGCGTGGATAGCGCCGCTGCAGCTGAGCGGAGCAGCCAGCGTAGCCGTCCCAGCAAAACCCCGGGGTGGATCTTTACATCCTGGACCTGGATTTGCCACCGCCGCATTTGCTTTATTTCGTGGGACTAATTTCTCCACAGTTCGCCCAGAAAGACGAAGAAAATGCTGTTTACACATTTTATAATATCAAATGCAGTAAATTCACGCTGTTTTTCTTTTCACAGTTAATCGCCACGTAATATTAGTGCGAATAATAATAATTCAATAAAAATATTCAATGCAGCACGGTTTAGTAACATAAACACCTTGATAAAAACATCGATAAAAATCCTAAATCTGCACTTTTTAGTTTTAATCGTGTGTAAAAATGTGCCCTAGTGCAAATACTGTAGCATAGCTACGCGGTTTAACTGCAGGGCAGCCGCCGGCTTTCGGCGCCCCAGCCTTAGACACTGCACGCAGTCCGGCGTTAGCTAGCCACCGATGCTAATCGAAGTAATCATCGGCAAAAATCGCTTTATTAGCACCTAAATCTGAAACCGCCGATATAATTCACATGTACAACAACCTTACATCTAAGTTACTGTGCAATGTCTCTCTAATTCTCCCTCTATCTGACAATGCGCTCATTGTTTTTCAGCGAATGCTAGCTAGCTAGTTAGCATTAGCATGAGCTATGCTAGCTAACGTCAACGTTTCTAGTTACGGGTAGCCAGTTAAGATTAAAATATTAATCGTAAATAAACAGCTAGTTAATTATATAGTCATAATTTTAAGCTATTGTGAGCTGCTTTTGTAGAAAAACCAGATTTCCATTAAGCTAGCTACGTTTGGTTAAATTAATACAATTAATTATTGCATTTGTAGTTCGTTGTTTAAGCTAGATAAAGGTTATTATATATTTACAACGGACGAGGTAAATTTGTAATATCATATTTGGTTAAATATGACTACTGTAGTGACCATTTTATTTCGCACGCGCTGTGCTCTGCTGCGTGTTGTATGCATGTGCCATTGCACACATTCTCTTCCATAGACCCTCATAGACTTTACTAAGTGTCCAAATGTTAGTGGACACCCCCTATCTGCTGAATGCATTCAACTACTTGCACTTGTACAGATGTGCAAATGCACACAGTCAGCTTGTCCAGTCCCTGTAGAGACGTGCTGCCAATACAATAGAACTGTCTGGAGCATGAACCTACTACTTAACTACATGCACTAAAGTCCTGCAGAAGTCCTCATCATACTTGTGCAGGGTCCACTGAATAATCTGTAGAACACAGGGACTGAATGCAAGTGAAATGTGCACTGTAAACAGTCTTATACGTTTAAAAGATGTATGATATAGATGCGTAAAGAGGCGGTGCAGGGTGGACGTGAGACATGTTGTAAAGTTGTCCCGGGACAATGAAGAGGAGTTCAGTGTGATAACTGTTGGTGCAAACTATTTCCTGAACGTCTGTTGAAATTACAGCTGTTTAGAACATGTGTAAATGTGTAATAATAATAAAAAAAATACATGAATAAATAATAGTAATAGTAAAAGAAAATGTCAGGGCTAAAGGCAGCAGTCTGATTGTACTGAGTGGACCTTGCTCTTCTTGCAGGTTGAGGTGTACAAAGGGATACTGCGGGGGTCATGCTGACCTCTTCCCAAGAGCGCATCCCTCAGAGTGTCACGCCAATGGAGGAAGATGTCCTCTGTGCCGTCCGTCATGCTGAACCCCGACCCCACGCTGTCCGTCGCTCCTCTGTTTTGCACAGGTGTGGCCTGCATGTTTCACTGTTTACATTAAATCACTACATTTATAATGTCACACACCTGAACCGAACTGTATTGAGTCAGTCGTGAGTCGAATCATTTTATTGAATAGTGATTATGTCATAAACTCTATTGAGAGTCGTATCGTTAGAGAGAGAGAGAGAGAGATTGACGTTCTTATTGCTAACCAATGCTGTGGTTTCTCTGCAGCTGTGGTGATGGTGGGTCGTCTTCACGCAGAAGAAGCGGGCGGCTTCTCCGGGGCAAAGACGAGCCTGAGAATAGTGCCAGAGCACCAGCGCCGAACACATCCCTCATCCAGAAGGAGAGGGAAAGCAAGGTCTGTTCTTGTTTTATTACCCTTGTGTTTTTAGTAGTGTAATAAGATAAGATAATCCTTTATTAGTCCCGCAGTGGGGAAATTCTTAATGGTGTGTATATGTAAATAGTGTGTGTATATATATATATATATATATATATATATAAATATTTAATTACACTATTTAATAAATGATATTACATTTAATATTTAGTCAATAATAATACATATAATATTATATATAGAATATAATTGCACAGTCTGTTAGAAAAAATAAACACAGCTCTAATATGCAAATTCAGTGTGTCTAGGCTGGGTACGGGGTGGCTGTGTACTACACGGATCAACAGTTAGTTGTTTTGGGATGCTATTGTGTTGAAGTGGAGTTTATGATAAATTAATGACAATAATAATTCTGAATGTGCAAAAGATTTGTTCAGTAAATAAATAAAAATATTGGATTTTTCTGGAAAGTATTTATTGAAACCAGTGAAACCTAATGTGAACAGATGTGTCCAGACTTTTGCACAAGACTGTATAAAACAAAACAGCTGATGCAGCCAAACATATTAATAATAATTTTCCATCATGATTCATTAAAGCTAGAACAGGGTTGAATGGCCCTGGTTTGCTTCACTGGTTGCTTTCCACACGGGCAGACGTTTGTCTCCGCCGGAGAACAGAGGATTCCACAGGTCTGTCAGCGCTGAAGAATGCAGGGCAAATCTCCCCCACCCGTGTTTCACTGTCCCACAGAGTGTGTGTGTCAGATCCTGGATATATGACCGCGGGCTGTAGCTCACACTCGCTTGTCTGGGTTTAATCGAGTGATCTTATTCAATCTTCATGGTTCAGTGCACAGATTCACAGGTTCAGACAGATGACTGTTTCTGTTGCGTTCCTGCTTGGCTTTAGTTGTAGGACATTCCTGCCACTTTTACACTCAGTTCAGAAGTTTTAGCTCCCTCATTAGTGAGAGAGTTTTACTGCAGAAGCTCCAGATCTCCTCAGAACAGATAAAGCAGCTGAACATAAATCCAGTAAAAAGGAGAAACAAGAGCTTCTCATTCTGAAGAAAGAAAGTAGTGAGATCTTGTCGGTGAGCTAGTCTGAAGAACAGAGCTCGGTTCCTCCAGGTTTCTCCTGGACGCCCCCCAGTCCAGCCAGCACAGCGTGGAGGATGTGTTCAACTCCATCAGCAGCAGCAGCAGCTCATACCATCATTAAGCCCTGATTTACCATCAAACCAGGTGTTGATCTGAGGAGAACTCTAAATAACACTAGACTCCATGAGGAGAACTCTAAATAACACTAGACTCCATGAGGAGAACTTTGGATATGTTCTAGTGATGAACACAGTGATGGAGAACCACCACCACTTTCTGTGGGAGTGTTAATAGTGGAGACTGACACTTGCTGCCCAGATCAGCATTTAGTTTAGTTTAAAATGATGTAAAATCACAGTCAGAACAGAATGCCTAAATATTGTATCTCCAAAATGGTCATTTTACAGGAGGTGAGAACATTTCAGTGTTAATATTGCCCAATTTTGGTCCCTTCTTATGAAAGTTTGACATAATGTAAAGATCAGTTGGATTTTTTTGTTAATACAGTTTAATTAAAAACTTTGACATCCTAAATGATGCTTTTTAGATGTTCTCAGTGTAAAAAAGTCACACTGTAGCACAATCTCATGCATGATTACTGTTTGGTTGCTTAATTTAGCATATATAAATTACATATTGTGATATTAAAAATGCTTGGATTTTCACCAGGTCAAAGATCCAACATGCCACGATATTAATAATGCACTCTGTGAATCACATTTTGGAGTAAAATCAATTATATTGGGCCAATATAACCTGTCTTTGATGTCATGGAAGATGAGAAGTATGAATTTCCCTTTTGTATCAAACATCAAAGACGGGACGTTTATTTCAAATTGCCTTACGTGACACTGCATGTGCTTTGATGTTAATATTGTGCTGAAGATGCTGAACCGATATATTGTGCAGCCCTAATTTAAATGTTTTTAATGTTCAATTGAGCAAATTATTATTATTATTATTATTATTATTATTATTATTATTATTTGTTATTTTTAATTGGTTTATTTATTTTATATAAACTTACAGAAAAGCCATGAAGATACTGGTGAGATTCAGTGGCCTGGGTGAGTTGATTACAGGGATTTTTCTTTTATTATTATTATTATTATTATTATTATGATTTGTATTTTTATTTTCTTTAAAAAATGTGGTCTGTATTTTTAAATTTGATAAATTGGCATGCACTCCCGTTCTGGATCATTTGTGGATTATAATTTGTCACTTGTAGTTTTTTTATTATTCTTTTTTTTAAATATATATATAAACCTATGCCCTTCTTTCATTTGCTTTGATTGCAGAGAGAAGACCGTGAGAGGCTGTAAGCGGAAGTTGGAGTTGCCCTCTATAACCACGCAGTCGCACGTCTCTAAAGATTCGACCGCTGTTGAAGAGCACAGCCTCACTTCAGTGGACTTTGAGACAAAATGCACAGGAAGTCCTCCACCAGCAAAGAGATGGGTGATCGGCCCCCTTCTCCAGTCATTCAAGTCCAAAATGGCAAGCTTCACTGAGATCGTCATGAGTCCTGTTAGACTTTTCAAGCCCAGTGACTCTTCGCTCTCAAACGCCCTACCTAGCCATCGTGAGCAGGTGGCTGGGTTCAATAAAGACAGTTCATCCAGAACAGAGGAGGGACGAGCTGATGTAGATAAGGATGGGACAGAAGAGGTGTTCTCAAAGGACGAGACTAAATATACCCCTCAGAGAGAGTCCACAGTTGTCCAGAGACTTCGGTTCAACACAAACTCTGGGAATCTAAGCGACTCGGACGACAATAAGGTCATGCAATCAGAAGGTCAACAAAGAAAGGATGGTCTTCCAGATTTGTCCCAGTCCTTACCACAGGACGGTTCTTCAAACACCACAGATTTGTCGTCCAGTGGGTCTCGAGAACCATTAGGGCCTTTAAGTGTCCAGGAACAGATCATGTCACATGATGAACCAGCATCTGAAAAGGAACTCTATGAAGCTACCTCAACGTCTGAACAAAGTGACCGGTCTAATTTAGCTCAGGAAACATCTGGATTTACCAAACCGAGACTCCTCGTTGCATTAACAGACATGGCACACACCCTTGGCATAAGGTCGCCGAGTCATGAAGCTACACATCAAAATACCTCATCTTTTTTACCACTCGCTTTGACTGAAGACGGAGATAGGAAAGGCCTGTTGGACAGTAAGGAGCCAAGTTTGAGGATGCCCATCAAGATAAGCCCTAGAAAAACATCAAAACCTCCATCAGAAGAACTGCCCCTTGTGAAATCCGTTAAGAAAGCATCTGTGACTTTGTCTGAGAGATTGGATGATGTCTCAAAATCAGGAAACGTCTCAAAGTCAAAATCTAACAATAAAGCACAAATTCAACCTTTGTCCAAAGCCAAGGAAGTTCTGACTCCAGGCTGTGGGACTGGGAGGAAAAGGAAAGACACGCCGAAGACGAGCGTAGTCGGAGAGTTGAGGAAAGAGGAACTGGCCAAGAAGGCGATGAGTAGTTCCAAAAGGACCAGGATGGACAGCAGATTGGGTGTGGAGGAATCCCCAACTCTCACTCTAGCAAGAATGGACGGGAATGTGGCGTCTGTTGGTAAACGGAAGAAGGTCCAAGCCTCCGAGAACTTATCTATAGGTATTTGTAAAGCTCAAGTTGTTCTGCGGATGATGGGACCCATCCCAGAGAGGCCGGACCCTTGTGCATCGGTGGAGAGACAAGAAAGAGCATCTCGGAGTAAAAGTCGGAGAGATGCTCAGTGTAGACCACCGACAGCCTTGGGGATCCAACACAGCACCAGCGACCACTCGTCTTCTGCAGACGCCACGAAAAGTGCCTTGATGGATAACAGTTTGCAGGGTAACGGTGCAGACCTGGTCAGCACGAGTGGCCAGTGTGCTGATTTCGCCTCTGTAGAAGCTGGCAAGTCCATAAAATCCACGAGCCCGCAGAGGATGGTTGGCGACGAGCCTTTGGGGAAGTCCACTAGATCTCAAAAGACGACAAGACGGTGCAAAGTGATGCTGTGTAAAGTAAGGACAACTGAGGACTGGGATAGAAGAGTGGAAGCCCACTCTGTAGCTGGAAAGGCCGGAGAACCTTCAGCCACAGTTGGGCACCGAGATCCTGCGGAATTGAGCGACGCCATCAATCAGGAATGTTCGAAAATTACTCGGAGAAACAATGTTCGCCAAGCTGCGCAGAAACCCGAGGCTGCCAGTGCCGCTCCAGGGGCTTCTTCAATTGGGCCGCATACTAAAAAGTCAACGGGCGACGTCAACCGGTCAGAAACCAGAGCAGCTAAAAGAACTACTGATGCAATTGAGGAGCCGAGGGTGTCAATGTCCTTTACTCTGCAGGTTGACACGGAAGCCGACGACCGAAATGGGGCTCTAATGCTGCCGCCTGTAAACTCTGCTTCTACAGCCCTGTGGCCGACAGCAAGACCAGTCCACAGCAGGGTAACAAGAAGGTTGGGGAAAATGGGCACCCCTGCTGAGGAGAGAAATGGCACCTCCTCTGTGTCCAAGTCAACATCCATGCACCTTCAGGCTTTAAATGACCAGGGTGATGATGATGATGATGATGATGATGATGGACATTTGGCAAGAAAGGAGAAGAACCTGAAGGTGGACCGGCAGAGGAGACGGTGCATCTCCTTGGCAAAGAAGAAAGCTGCTCAAGAAGATCAAGATGAGCAGACTCAGAATCTCGAGGAATCTCAAGCGGCGGCAGCGGTGGCAGCAGCGGTGGCAGCAGCGGCGTCAGGTAGCGGCTCCAGTCGTCTCCTGCGAAGCTTTTCCTGTCCCGACATCCCGTTCCTCTTGCACAGTGACCGCACACCTTTGCTGCCCTTGCATGACCCAGTTCCTCCTTCTCCGCCCAAAAAGTCCTGCCCCGCACCACCGCATACTCCTCATCCTCACTCTCCGTCCAAACGTGCCCGCAGACACACTGTGTGTAGCGTGGAAATAGAGCGGGAGATCGCCCCCTTGTGCCTCCGCAAGGAAGTGTGCCCGTATTCGCACTCCAACTCCCTCACAACCCTCGCCTCCACCTTTTTGTCCAGTCCCCTAGCCTTCCTGTCCAAGAAGTCAAGCCAAGGACGTAGTGACGATGGCCATGGCCTCGACTGTACCTCTCCACGTAGTTTAACAAAGTCCTCATCACCCTCTTTCCTGAAATCCCCCACCTCCCCAACCCTCACAGCCATTCCTGCTTTCTCCGCCAGTGTCCCTCACACTCCTGAGCAGTCCTCTGCCTCTGTATCATCTCCATGCAGGTAATCCCCCACATTCCCACATGCTTCTTCCAAAACTCACGCCCAGATGTTGATGTATGTTTGGATAGACCGCTCTGCCTAAGGGCTTAAATTATTAAATGTGCCAAATTCTTCAGTTCCTAAGACGGTATTTAAAATGATTCAAATTCATGTTGCCTAACCTTTAAGTGGGACGGGATATCCTGGACTGGAATGTATTCAGCTCTGCAAAAAATTACAATTTTTTTTATAATTTAATTTAATCATTTTATTATTTAATAATAATAATTACTGTTTAATTCCAGACATTTCATCAAACAAAGCTGAGTTTCCTGAATCTGCAGACTATCAATGGCATAAAGTCTCAACAGCAATGTGAAAGACTAGTGGAAAGCCGGCCGAGACATGAGAGCTGTGATTGGCCGTCGAGGTTATTATTTCACCATAGTGATTTCTGAATGCTCTCAGAGTTCAGATATTAGTACTGTGTTTAAATCTGAATAATAACTTATTTGCATAATAATAATAATATAATTAAGCATTTCGTTGCGTTTTTTATTTTAGCAGAAATGTATAAATGCTATAAATAACATTTTTATTTTTATTTCTATTGGGAATTTAGAGGAAATTCTGTCCATGGTTTATGAAATGCAACACAAATGTTAACTTCCCTTAAACACATTGCCTATGAATAGTAAACCCAGAGACGGTGGTAGGGTGGTAGTTTATTTTTTCCAGAGCTTTATGTGCACTAGCATTCAAAAGTTTGGAATCATTGAAACTTCAGCAATGCAGATTTAAATACTTTTATATATAGTAAAATGTATTTATTTATTTAAAGTATTATAAACTATAATAAAAGCCCAATGCCTTTTCCTGTTAAAATCTAAAACCCAAGCAATAAAATCACAACAAAACAAAATTCACAAAAATCATTAAAAAAAGGGAGTCAGTAGGTGTTTCTGCTTCGTTTGTATTTAACTTTTTTATGTTTTGACACACTCTGGGTGGAGTCTCAATATTGCTGAGCCACAATATCATCAACCCTTTGTGGAGTGACCAAGTGACCAGCTGATTGGCCCTTTTTGTTAAAAGGCGGGTCTTATTTGTAATCAACCACCATGTTCAGCGAGAGCTCTTTATCTCTTTATAACCTCTCTGGGGGACTTACCTGAAGAGTGCTCCTGTGTGCACTGAGACTCATGAGACTCCCACTCCTCCCACTAGTAGAGCTCTGCTCTCCACTCAGACACCAGAGTGATGGAGCTGCAGGTGTGAGGCTGTACTCGATGTGTTGCCTTCTGGCTCTCATGGCTCAGTGTTTACAGACCGTACAATTGTATCCTCACTAATGTCAGCTAATTTGGTCGACGATTTTAGCCGACTATGTTGATTAGTTGTTGCATCCCTGGCCTTTAAACTAAATTGATTCTGAGCGGTCGAGTGCTGGTGTAGGTCTATATGTTATAAAAGTAATGTACGTTCAGACTAGCCCCCAAAACAGCAGACAGGCCTCCCTCCATCACTTGTTTTATTCACTGTAACCATAGAATTCTTTAGATAAGAGCAGAGAATTGCACTAATGACTAAAGCTGATGTGTGATCTGAGCTGTGAGCTACAGGATTTGTTGGCGGGTGCCAGTTTTTGTCAGGTAGTGAACAACTAAGCGATTCGGTTTTCCCCCTGTCTTCCTCCAGTGTGTTTGAGCCTGTTCCAGTGGAGGCTGATGGAGTGGTCCAGCGAGAATGTGAGGAAGATGAGCGACCCAGCTTCAGCCTTGAGCTTTCATCCAGAGCAATATCTGAGGAGAAAGCTTTGTCGGATTCTGAGATCAAGGTGACCATCATATAGTTGGTGATCATATAGTTTGTCCCTGTTTTTAATCTTAAGTTGACCGTTTACCAAACAAGTGTTTCAACGAAGCTAATGTAGCTATGAACAAGCTAATGGAAACATATAACCTGATGATGGTGGCCTTTTAGTTACTTATGTACATTAGTAAAAGTGAAGAAGTAAACTTCTTGACTGATCCACTGCATTTCTAGTAAAAGGGGAAGTTGTGGATTTTATTTATAGTAAATAACGTTTAATTATTAAAATAGCTTCTTTTATAATGCCCCAATATACTGTTTTTCATTTTTACCTTTGCATGGTACCAGTCAAATGTTTAGACAAACCAGTCTGCCTAAGGGCTTGTTTTTAAATCCGCCAAATTCCTAAATTCCTTAGACGGTATATAAAATTTGTTGTAGATTTTATTTTTGTAACTAATTTTTAATTATTAAAATCATCATCTTTTATATATGACCCAATATGCGGCCAATAGAATGCTGGTACCAGTCAAATGTTTGGACAAGCCAGTCTGCCCTAAGGGCTTATTTTTAAATACGCCAAATTCTATAATTCCTAAGACGTTATATAATTTTTAATAATAATTAAAATCAGCTTCTTTTATAAATTAGTCAATATGCTGACAATAGAATGCTGTTTTTATGTGACTCTTTTCAGACTGATGACAAACAAGTAGAGAGAAGAAAAGTGTCCTCTATCCGCATCCGGAAAACTCTCCCCAAACCCCAGTACAACCTCACACCAATGGGCCTCCCTAAGGCCATCAGGTCTGTCACTGCATGCTGTGTTGAGGCAGAGTTTATGCTTCCGTGTCGAGTCTATGGCATATTCTGCCCAAGTGTCCACACCGCTGTTTATACCGCGTCTGCATCGCACTGCAGCCAAAACACCGTTCTTAAAGCAACCATGTTGACTTACAAACAGCGGCGACTGAAACTGAGGCAAAAGAGGAGGAGGGAAGCTGTTTATTGTCTTTCAGTGTTCCCATGATCCATGTTCATCTAACTGCAGTTAAAAATGGTGGTAAAGGTGAGAATGATGCTGTGGTCTGCTTTGCTGCAGCACGTTGTTACAGTCCTGGGGGTGGGGGGGCTATGGCATAGATTCGGCGCAGAAGCATAAATCTGGCCTTTAGTGTGAGGTTTAAAAGGAGGTGTGCTGTTTGTGTTTCTCCAGATTCAAATATTTTGTTTCTCCAGGATAAAGAAAAAGGATTTCAGTGTGGAGGAAATCTACACAAACAAGAACTTCAGCAAACCTCCTGAAGGGTGAGTCTGATGACGCGCTTCACACTCTTGGTGGGAGTGTAAAGTGCCAAAGGGGGTTGGGTTTCGTTGTCTAACAGATTTGCATCCAGTAATATTAGGTGTTCAATAAGATTTCTCACCATAAAAGTATAATAAACACACAAAATAATGAATATAGCCTTTCTCTGAGTCGTGTAGGTTTGATGAGGCTTTTAGATAAGATCCTTTATTAGTCCCACAGTGGGGAAATTCAGTGTCCCAGCAGATGAGGCCTAGCTTATCTACTTGATAAACTTGACTGAAGAATTATTATTATTTTTTTTATTATTATTTCAATATTATTTACAGATAAGCTTAATGTTTATTTTTTTGCATGAAAGACCAGCAGCTTCCTTGTATTTGTAGACCTAGTCCACAAATTACATGGCAAATGGCAATCAGCAGGGACCAAGCATGACACACCATGAGCCAGTAGAGCGTAAATAATATAAGACCTTTATTTTTAGCAGATCTGGGGTTTTAAAGGTGTGTGTGTGTGTGTGTGTGTGTGTGTGTGTGTGTGTGTGTGTGTGTGTGTGTGTGTGTGTGTGTGACTGCATATATTATATGCATATTGAATTTACTGACAAAAACATAATATTCTTATTAGATTGGTCTTTATGTTTGGATTGCATTTTAAAGTTGAGTGATAGACTATTTACAGGTAAATGCAAAAAATTGGCACTCCAGGTTAAAATGAAATCCTGTACAGAGACTCCAGGATGTTTGTATTACTTATTATTATTTTTATAATTTTTTTATTTATTTTCTTTCTTTCTTTCAAAGTCAACATTATTGTCAAAACTGCAACAACAAACATCAGCATTTAAAAAAAAACATTAAACAACTGTAAGCATAAGATTAGTCATTTGGGGAAATGTAAGAGTAAAAAAGGTAAAGGTGCAAGTATTTGTCACTATACACTGTACAGTGAAATGTCCTCCGCATTTGACCCATCTGTGGTTGTGAACACACACACACACCCAGAGCGGTGGGCAGCCAACTCCAGCGCCCAGGGAGCAGAGAGGGTAAAGGGCCTTGCTCAAGGGCCCAACAGTGGCAGCTTGCTCAGCCCTGGTATCGAACCCACAACCATGTCATCTGCAGCCTGGAGCTCTAAGCGCTGAGCACCACTGCCCCCTGTATAAGTCTGTGTAAAGTGTTTTTACAAATAAATAGATAGAGGTCCCTGACTTTGACTTCAGAAGTAAAGTGGCATTTGCAGCACTGTACTGATCCTGTAAAGAGTTTGTTCTTATTTTTCCTGAAAATCAGCTTTATTCAAACAGCCCTGTTAGTTGGTGATTTGGTGGCATTGCTGCCCGCATCAGATTCAGAACCCTGACTCTGGTCTACAAAGCCAAGACTGGACCAGCCAGCACCTCCGTACTTGATGGTGATGGTCAAAAGCCGATCTGCACCGAGAGCCCTTCCAGCTTCAAGTACGGCTCGGCTCGACCACCATCCTTTAAGATCCACGGAAGACGAGCGTCCAGACTTTTTACTGTCCTGCACCGAAGTGGTGGAACGAGCTTCCCCTGGGTGTCCGAACAGCAGAGTCCAACGCTCGCTGTCCTCAAACCCAGACTGAAGACACTGGGTCTCAGTCGTGACTCTGCCGTTCGGACACACAGGGGAAGTTCGTTTCACAGCTTCAGTATCAGGACAGAATTTATGTCCTCCAGCTTATTAGGTTGAACAGTACATATCTGTCGAGCCTTCGTTTGAATAAAAGCCGGCTGGTGCCGACGACCTTTCATTAATAATAATAATAATAATAATAATAATAATAATTAATGAATTTTCAGACTGGGTTTAGGTTTAGTCCATGTGTTGCTTCTCATTGTCAAGACTGTGTCGCCGTTTCGTCCTCCAGGCGTTTGGAGACCATATTCGAGGTGCCTCTGAGCCGGCGGGACGGTTCCCAGTCCCTGATTGGTCAGAAACGGATGAAGCGCTTTGTTGAATTCCCCGAACTGGGTGTGGCCAGGAAGCCCAGAAAGCCTCTGGTTGGTTCAGCAGGAGTGGGCGCAGCTCAGAGGAAAGCAGCAGGGAATTCTGGGGCAGGCAGAACGCGCCGAGGTGTTTGGGCCTCCTCCAGGGAAGAAGATGCACTTACTCTGCAGGACCTCGATTCACTGTTGTGCTCGAAACTGAGCGAGCTGGACTCCTGGATGGCGCGGGAGCAGGTGGCGTACTGAAGCCTTTCTGTGTACTTTGCAAAAGTCATGTGTTTTTTTCTTCTCGATTGTTTGTTTGTTTGTTTGTTTGTTTGTTTTGTTCCTTGTTGTACAACCACTCACGAATGTTAAGCACCTCCAAGTAATATTAAAACCCTCCAGAAATGTACATTTGTGAACTTGATGCGTACATGTACTATATGTTTGTATATTTGTATAGGGATGTCATAGTGAAGTGTCATTATTCATGTAAAAAAAAAACAAAAAAAAAAAAAAACCTGGGTTGTTTTTGTTGCTGTTTGTGATGATGATGTTTATATTCTTATTGTCGTTTGAAAACTTTACCTCCTTCACTGTTTTGTCGTTTTCCATTTAAAACAATCAGCCTCACGTCATATATATACAGCCTCTTTATCCTGGACTGAAAAATGGTCCAGAATTATTTTGGATAAAATCTTTTTACATTTAATGTAAATTTAAGCCGACGTTTTCGAGATTTAAGATTTTTTTCATATAACAGTAACTGCTTATGATATAATATGATACATGACTAATATGGAAAAGCTTGGGCAGCCTAATGTGTTTTTTTTTTCATATATATATATATATATATATTTCATATATCATACATATTTATTTATATATACATATATAAATAATATGTATGTCTTTGTACACACGCCTACATACACACATTATATATATGTGTGTGTGTGTACAAAGACATACATTTTATTTATATATGTATGGGTTTGGTTTGTTTGCTAAATTTAACATTTGAAAACAAAATGCAGCATGTACAGAAATTCTGGCAGATTTTGTGTTTTTAAAGATGTTAAATTCAGTAAATAAACAAAGTGCATCTAAACTTTTTCTAAAATACCATAATAATAATAATAATTTCCTGTTGAATACTGTAGTACACATGAGCACAGGAACGTCGAACAGGGCAGCCCAAACGTTTACTTCATTGCTGTCGCATTAAAATCTTGTATCTGCTTTTCTCTTACCCTTCTTATTTTCATTATTTAAATAAACAAATGATCTATTATTAATAGAAGGACCAAAAGAAATGGTTCAAAATGATTAACTTTAATAATTCAAGTGTTTTAAAAACTTGAGATACAAGGCTTTCTTATGACAGCAACACAGCTTACCACTTTACTGAAGGGCAGCAGTTCTAAGGCTGTCTGACCCCTACATTAACCTCCATAAACCTTCATAAATTCTGCCTTTGCCAATGTTGATGATCTTTCACCTTGGAAAGTGTTTGTTTGACTGACGTCTGATGGAATACGCCTTGTTGATCTTTATAGAGGTTTATGTAGGTGTGGTTTGTGGTGGTGGGGGTGGGGCGGTATGACCTGATGTTTATTATTTTAATGATTTATTTATTTACAAAAATAAGTGCAGACGATTTCTGTAGGTAACATTTCACCCACTGCACTGAACTACGCCCAACTAATCCACTGCAGGTCTGACCGGGTCCACAACATATCCGGAAAAACATTTGGAGCCCGGCTGCTGACCCTCTTGCATAAATATTATGGGAGTGAGATAATTAAGATAATTAATTAGATAGTTAAGTTGTGGCCACTACTTAAGTAAGATGTGGCCATGACTTGTTGTTGTTGTTGTTGTTGTTGTTGTTTATATATGTGGGATGTCACCGGTGGAGCTCCTCTAATTAGTACCTGTACCTGTAATAATACCTATAAACATGCTCATCTTGCCCAGCTGTAGGTCTTGTGTGGCTCCGCCCCCTCAGTACAGGGCCACTGATGTTTTAGTGGACACTCCTATAGGCTCTATTGATTTATTTAATCAGACTCCTGGGATTATCCTGGAAGAGCAAGTGTTCTTCAGCCCAGAATGTCCAGAATTCCTGGTTTGGATCAAATTTAAAGGTGCTGAAGGTCCCAGTTGTGACCAGTCGTGTGGTCAGACAGGCAAATGTATTTGTTTAAAAAAATAATTATAACAATAATAATGATAAATTGGGCTGAGTGCAGAGCCGTTCTGGACGCTGGTCATGAAGTGCCTTCCACGCTTCACTCTCTCGGGGTTCTCAGGGTGTTGGTATGGTTGCATAAGGCAGCAATAATGTTCCAGCTTTCTGAGACAGGATGTGTGTTTGGGGTTCGGTGGTCATGGAAATGTTGGAAAAGTTGTGGTTGAGAAAGCGATGTTGTTTGTGAAGGTTGCTGGTGTTTGGAACTTGGTTGATGTTTTATATGATTTCTGTCATTTTCTTTTTCTTAAGGAAATTATTACAGAAGCCACAGACTGTTACACACTGTTTTCTTAACAAGCTTTTGATGTTTATGGTACAAAAATACAGAAGCACAGTTTAGCATGAATACACTTTTATAAAAAAAATCATAAAAAATAATGTAACAAGCTTTTTTTAAGACGTCCTTTTTGATCATAGGTTTTGCAGAAGCGTTTTGAGCACCGTCTCGTTTGTCCATCTTTGATGTTTACTGTCCAGAAAGCAGAGAATAAATAAAATATTTCACAGCAGTAAGCTTTGACTGTCTGAAGGCACTTCCGATTCTTTTATACAGTGTGCAACACTGAAAAGTCAAAAGGCAAAAGTATGTGGACACCTGCTCTTTCAGTGTTTCTCCGTAAAATAATTATCAATAGATAATTATTGTCCGCCTTCTCTGCTGTAACAGCCTCTACTCCTCAGGGACCTTTTATTATTCTTTTTTCCTACTGGGTTTTGGAGCAGCATTGCTGTGAGGAGGATTTGATTGCATTCAAGCCCATTAGAGCGAGAGCATCCGTGAGGTCGTGTACTGATGTTGGATGATGTTGGTTATGCCACTCCAACTCATCACAAAGCTCAAAGATATCATCATCACTCTGGAGAGCCCCACAGCTCAATGCTGGGTCCTTAGGGTCTTAGGGCCTTGGGGTGATCATGTCTGCTCATGAAACGCCTGTGTCCCCCAAAATGTCTTTTTGACCTTATTGTGTTAGATAAGCTTTGTAGCTTCAGTGTGAAACTAAATAAAAGCACCACACGTCGTCACTGATTGACTACATTTGAAGTAAAGGAATAACTGTAGACAAAAGTATTGGGACACCTGCTCATCCACTGCTTCTTCTGAAATCAAGGGGATTAAAAAGACTGTAACTGACTCTAGACTTTCTACTTTTGATTGAATTCTGCAACATTAGTGAGGTCAGGATGTTGAATGATGATGATCAACACCCCCCCAACTCATCCCAGTTCCTCCAGAGCTCAATGCTGGGGGCCTTTATACCCCTCTAGCCCACACCTGGCATTAGGCAGCATGGAGCTAATAGGTTCATGTTTACTATCTGCTCCAGGGAGTCCTATTCTATTGGCAGTACTTCTTCTCTACAGGGACTAGACAAGCTGTGTGTGTTCGTAGTAGTGAAATGCATTCATTATGAGGGGTGTCCACAAACATTTGGACATATAATATAAGCAAGACTAAGCATAGACTAAACACCAGCCCATAGCATAATAGACTCTTAACAGTAAGGTTCTACAAAGGGTTCTTTGAGTGATGCCATAAAGGAACCACTTTAAAAGGTTCTTCCTTGGCGTCACTCAAAGCACCTAAAGGTTATCAGTGTCTGTAGATGCTGTAACACTGTGAGGTCCCTCAGAAGTGCAGTAAATCCCGGCCTTAATGGAACTCCTGGCCTTTAATGCAGTACAGTCAGTTTCCTGGAAGCTTTGGTATGACCTGAGGCAGACGGCAGATGGTCAGCTACAGTTCTTTAGAGTTCTTCAACTGTATGCGTAAAGTTCACAGTGTATATCCGCACATCTTTCCAGAAACGGTCTCCATAGCAACAGGAGACCTAGTTTCAACTTGGTTTTCCAGTCTCCAGCCTTCCAGCTTCTGTCAGTCTTTTAAGGTCAGGAGGTACGACACCAGTCCCGCTAGTAGAGGGAAGGCGATCAACATGCCCGCCCAGAGTAAGATGGCCAGTATCCCGTACTTCAGAGCTTTCCTAGAATACTCCCTGGCCTTCGTCTCCCTGTCCACCTCTCCTGGGTTAAGCTTCCCTTTGTTCATCGCCCGAGCCTGGCAGGGGTCAGGAACGGAGACATGAGGTCAGACAGGATCATGATTAGTTATTAGAAACCCCTACTCTTGTGCTTCCACTCACTGGCCACTTTATTAGAAACCCCTACCTTGTTCTTCCACTCACTGGCCACTTTATTAGAAACCCCTACCTTGTTCTTCCACTCACTGGCCACTTTATTAGAAACCCCTACTCTTGTGCTTCCACTCACTGGCCACTTTATTAGAAACCCCTACTCTTGTGCTTCCACTCACTGGCCACTTTATTAGAAACCCCTACCTTGTGCTTCCACTCACTGGCCACTTTATTAGAAACCCCTATGGTGTGCTTCCACTCACTGGCCACTTTATTAGAAACCCCTATGGTGTGCTTCCACTCTCTGGCCACTTTATTAGAAACACCTACGGCGTGCTTCTAATAACTGGCCATTTTATTAGAAACAACTACCTTGTGCTTCCTCACTGGCCACTTTATTAGAAACCCCTACCTTGTGCTTCCACTCACTGGCCACTTTATTAGAAACACTTACCTAGTCCTTCCACCCACTGGCCACTTTATTAGAAACCCCTACGGGCATGCTTCTAATAACTGGCCACTTTATTAGAAACACTTACCTAGTCCTTCCACCCACTGGCCACTTTATTAGAACCCCCCCTCTTGTGCTTCCAATAACTGGACACTTTATTAGAAACCCTGACCTTGTGCTTCCTCACTGGCCGCTTTATTAGAAACCCCTACATTGTGCTTCCACTCTCTGGCCACTTTATTAGAAACAACTACCTTGTGCTTCCTCACTGGCCACTTTATTAGAAACCCCCCCTCTTGTGCTTCCAATAATTGGCCACTTTATTAGAAACCCCCCCTCTTGTGCTTTCAATAATTGGCCACTTTATTAGAAACCCCCCCTCTTGTGCTTCCAATAATTGGCCACTTTATTAGAACCCCCCCCCCTCTTCTGCTTCCAATAACTGGACACTTTATTAGAAACCCTGACCTTGTGCTTCCTCACTGGCCGCTTTATTAGAAACACCTACTGTGCACAAGGTAGGTGTTTCTAATAAAATGTCCAGGAAGTGTATTATCAGGTATGAATGTCTGAGTTACCTTCACAGAGTAGACCAGGGACAGAAGCCCTATGCAGGAAAGGCCACAGATGATGCTGCTGATGGCCAGAGTCCTGTAGTCTCGGTTCTTGCAGTCTTGAACCCCGGAGGTAGACTGGGTGCCACGCTCGACATCGTGTGAGTTACTCATCTTCATCTCACTGAGCAGGACTTCGCAGGATTGCTCAGACTGTGATTGGGACATCTCTGCAGAGACAGAAGAAACGCCACAGTGACCGGGCAGCTCAGGCTGAGTGTGTGGAGGTGTGGTCAGCGTCAGCTACAGCACGTGTTGAGCAACAACCCTCAAACCTTCCTTCCTCACTTTAAACACAGGTCAGCCTTTTCATCACAGCCGTAACCATTCACTGCTTTCATCAATCAGCTCCATCCTGCCCGGCAACAGAGCTACAATGACTGTGAGAGCTCAGTGTGAGTGGTTAGTGTGAGTGGTTAGTGTGAGTGGTCAGTGTGAGTGGTCAGTGTGAGTGGTTAGTGTGTTAGTGTGAGTGGTTAGTGTGAGTGGTCAGTGTGAGTGGTCAGTGTGAGTGGTTAGTGTGTTAGTGTGAGTGGTTAGTGTGAGTGGTTAGTGTGAGTGGTTAGTGTGTTAGTGTGAGTGGTTAGTGTGTTAGTGTGAGTGGTCAGTGTGAGTGGTTAGTGTGTTAGTGTGAGTGGTTAGTGTGTGAGTGGTCAGTGTGTTAGTGTGAGTGGTCAGTGTGAGTGGTTAGTGTGTTAGTGTGAGTGGTCAGTGTGAGTGGTTAGTGTGTTAGTGTGAGTGGTTAGTGTGTGAGTGGTCAGTGTGTTAGTGTGAGTGGTCAGTGTGAGTGGTTAGTGTGTTAGTGTGAGTGGTTAGTGTGTGAGTGGTTAGTGTGTTAGTGAGAGTGGTTAGTGTGTGAGTGGTCAGTGTGTTAGTGTGAGTGGTTAGTGTGTTAGTGTGAGTGGTCAGTGTGTTAGTGTGAGTGGTCAGTGTGTTAGTGTGAGTGGTCAGTGTGTTTAGTGTGAGTGTTCAGTGTGTTAGTGTGAGTGGTTAGTGTGTTAGTGTGAGTGGTCAGTGTGTTTAGTGTGAGTGGTCAGTGTGTTAGTGTGAGTGGTCAGTGTGTTAGTGTGAGTGGTTAGTGTGTTAGTGTGAGTGGTCAGTGTGTTTAGTGTGAGTGGTCAGTGTGTTAGTGTGAGTGGTCAGTGTGTTAGTGTGAGTGGTCAGTGTGTTTAGTGTGAGTGTTCAGTGTGTTAGTGTGAGTGGTTAGTGTGTTAGTGTGAGTGGTCAGTGTGTTTAGTGTGAGTGGTCAGTGTGTTAGTGTGAGTGGTCAGTGTGTTAGTGTGAGTGGTCAGTGTGTAACTCAGATTGTAACTCAGTGAAACAGCTCTGAGAGTTTGGGGAAGTTGTCTGTGGGTGGGTGAGTTTCTTGTTGTCGTACAGAGTGATGATCCTGTGTTTTCTTTTATAGCATGCCAGGGGGTTTCCTGAGAATACAGCAGTTCTCATTCTGTCAGTGTGTGTGTGTGTGTGTGTGTGTGTGTGTGTGTGTGTGTGCAGGCAAAGCCTGATGGACTGGAAGGACAGTAGTGTGTCATGGTTTGGTGGAGTGTGTGGTATCAATGGAATGAAACATAAGAGTCCAATTACAGAAACAACAGCAGCACACATCCTGCTCCTCTCTCTCTCACACACAGTCTCTCTCTCTCTCTCTCCTTATTTTATATGAATACAGTACTGTACAAAACCCAAATCAACAGAAAGTCAGTGGTCAGTGAGAGTGTCTACCTGCAAAACCCTATATAACATTAAATAAACCAGTGTGGCAGCGGTCAGACTGTGCTGTTGGTCAGTAGATCATAGATACTGAGAAACACCTTGATGTGTAATAATGTGCCTTTCTGAGCTGATGGGTTGATGACGGACTGGTTAGATAAACTAGATGTTGGATGGAAACTGGAGATACTGGCCTTCCTCCTCTGGAGCAGGACAAGAAAACTCATGCCCAGGCTGAGGTGTTGAAGTCAGTACAGTCCGAGGTTTCTTGGTCTTCTTTTGGAGAAGCCTTAATGAGAGACTCTGGCAGCGCCTCACATTTAGAGGGTGTTATTAATACCTGGACTCATGCCTACTCAGCAAGCATACGGGCAGTTCTGCAGACCCGGGGTTTGTCTAAGCTTACTTGTAGCAGAATGTAAATCAGATTACACTCCCTGATTGTTTTAGGACCTAGTTTAAAACTGGCCATACAGCACAGACTGGACGCCCTCTCAGTACCTGCACGTAAAAAACACTTTTGATAAGCCGTCTTTGTCGCAGAGATCTTATCAGTGTTTGAAGGAGTTTCTACGAGCATAGCCCTGACCTCATTCGCATGCAGGCTGGTTTTGGGCCTCCAGGACACTTAAAGTTAACTTAGCTGGTTTATTGTCATGTATATGTGTTAGCCGCTAGCCACACTAGCATGTTTGGTCAAGCTATTCTTGTAATTTTAACAATGTATTTAATGGAATGGAAGGTTGGATGTATTTAAAGGATGTTGAAGAGATGTTCAAGTAGTCACGGAATTCATACTGAACACTGAATAATTCATAGTGGATAATAAACAATCTGTAGTAATTACAAAGCAATTCATAGTGGATCCTAAACAATTTATAGTGAACCCTGAACTATTCATCACAGATGCGTAGTAAATCCTGAACAATTCATATTGGATACTTAACAGTTCATTGTGGATACTGAACAATTCAAAGTAAATACCGAACAGTTCATAGTGGATACTGAACAATTTATAGTGGATACCGAACAGTTCATAGTAGATACTGAACAATTTATAGTGGATACTGAACAGTTCATAGTGGATACTAAACAATTTATGGTGGATACTGAACAGTTCATAGTGGATACTGAACAGTTCATATTGGATACTGAACAATTTATGGTGGATACTGAACAGTTCATAGTGGATACTGAACAATTTATAGTGGATACTGAACAGTTCATAGTGGATACTGAACAATTTATGGTGGATACTGAACAGTTCATAGTGGATACTGAACAATTTATAGTGGATACTGAACAGTTCATAGTGGATACTGAACAATTTATGGTGGATACTGAACAGTTCATAGTGGATACTGAACAGTTTATAGTAGATACTGAACAATTCATAGTGGATACTAAACTATTCACCATGAATACTGAACAGTTCATAGTGGAGTTCTGCAGGTTACAGGCTTAACTGTGTGTAATTCTGACCACTGCAACAGAAGGGGTATTAGATCTGAGTACTCACTGGACTCGTCCAGGCTTGAGTGGATCAAAGCTGCTCCGAATTCCTCAGCCCTCATTCGCCTCCAGTCAGACAGGACACAGCAGCCAGACCCAGATCAGATCACGATGAGCTTTCCTCTGTTTTAGTTTTCCTTCAAATCTGTTACCTGATCCAACTCTGTGCTCTTCTGTTCTCACTCTTTTATGTTGTCTGAAGTGAAATGAAGCTTTTAGTGAAGAAGAAAGTCCACAGCTTGATTCCGGTTCTCCTCTCAGCAGCAGGCCGACGCTGGTTTCGGGGAGACGCTGCTGCCAAAGCTTGTTTCACTTCCTTTCTTGTGCTCGGCGTTCTTACTGCTAATGTTCAACCTGAGGGTGTGAGTGGACCTGGAGCTACAGTTATGACAGAGTGAAACACCTCCCCTCCCTCTCTCTCCCTCTCTCTCTCGCTCTGTCTCTATGTCTCTGTCTCTCTCTCTCCCAGCCCACTCCTGTATCCCTCCCACACCTTCGTCTATTCTCTGTACAGTCTACATTCCTGACTGCTGAGCAAGGAAGCAGTGATTTCTCAACACACACACACACACACACACCTGACATCACCATTAGTAATGACAATAATAATAATAAACACACACATAACTGGTATGTAATTACAGGGTGTGTTTCAGTGAGAGATAATTGTGACGAGACTACCCGTCAGGCCTACCTTTGGAATTCACCTTCAACTCCATTAAACACACACACAACCACACACACACACACACACACACACACTGCATCCAAAACCACTGGACCACCTGATCAGGAGTGTAACAACTGACTAAAACACTATCTGCACCGTAGGCACCATCAACACCATCAGCACTATCAACACCATCAGCTCTATCTGCGTTGTCAGCACAATAAATACCATCAACACAATAAATACCATCAACACCATCAGCTCTATCAACACAATAAATACCACCCACACCATCAGCTCTATCAACACAATAAATACCACCCACACCATCAGCTCTATCAACACAATAAATACCACCCACACCATCAGCTCTATCAACACAATAAATACCATCAACACCATCTGCACCATCAACACAGTAAATACCATCAACACCATCAGCTCTATCAACACAATAAATACCATCAACACCATATGCACAATCAACACAATAAATACCACCCACACCATCAGCTCTATCAACACAATAAATACCACCCACACCATCAGCTCTATCAACACAATAAATACCATCAACACCATATGCACAATCAACACAATAAATACCATCAACACCATCTGCACCATCAACACAATAAACACCATCAGCTCTGTCAGCTCTATCAACACAATAAATACCATCAACACCATATGCACAATCAACACAATAAATACCATCAACACCATCAACACAATAAACACCATCAGCTCTGTCAGCTCTATCAACACAATAAATACCATCAACACCATCTGCACCATCAACACAATAAACACCATCAGCTCTATCAGCTTTATCAACACAATAAATACCATCAACACCATCTGCACCATCAACACCATCAGCAACATTAACACAATAAACACCATCAACACAATAAATACCACCAGCACGATCAACACCATCAGCACCATCAACACAATAAACACCATCAGCTCTATCAGAATTATCAGCACAATAAATACCGTCAACACCATCTGTACCATCAACACAATAAACATTTATTTATGGTAGAGTAAAATATATGTAGTATAGTGTACCTAGTAGTTGTTTAGTATAGTATTTATAGTAGTGGAGGAAGAATTGCAATATGATACTATGCAATACCATACTACACTATACAATACTATTCTATACAATACTATACTACACTATACAATACTACACTATACAATACTACACTATACTATACTACACTATACTATACCATATTACAGTATACAATACTACACTATACTATACTACACTATACAATACTACACTATACTATACAATACCATACTATACTATACTATACTACACTATACAATACTATACTATACCATACTACACTATACAATACTACACTATACTATATCATACTACACTATACTATACTACACTACACAATACTACACTATACAATACTACACTATACTATACAATACCATACTATACTATGCCATACTTCACTATACTATACTATACTATACCATACTACACTATACAATACTACACTGTACTACACTATACTATACTACACTATGCAATTCTACACTATACTATACTACACTATACAATACTATACTATACTACACTACACTATGCAATACTACACTACTATACTACACTATACAATACTATACTATACTACATTACACTATACTATACTACACTATACTATACTACACTATACTATACTACACTATACAATACTATACTACACTATACTATACTATACTACACTATACTATACTACACTACACTATACTACACTATACAATACTATACTATACTATACTACACTACACTATACTATACTACACCATACAATACTATACTACACTATACTATACTACACTATACTACACTATACAATACTACACTATACTATACTATATCATACCACACTATACAATACTACACTATGCAATACTACACTATACTATACTACACTATACAATACTATACTATACTACACTACACTATACTATACTATACTACACTACACTATACTATACTACACTATACAATACTATACTACACTATACTATACTACACTATACTACACTATACAATACTACACTATACTATACTTCACTATACTATACCATACTATACAATACTATACTACACTATACTATACTACACTATGCAATACTACACTATACTATACTACACTATACTATACTACACTATACAATACTATACTACACTACACTATACAATACTATACTACACTATACTATACTACACTATACAATACTATACTATACTACACTATACTATACAATACTATACAATACTACACTATACTATACTATATCATACTACACTATACAATACTACACTATGCAATACTACACTATACTATACTATATCATACTACACTATACAATACTACACTATGCAATACTACACTATACTATACTACACTATACAATAATATACTATACTATACTATACTACACTATACTATACTACACTATACAATACTATACTACACTACACTATACTATACTACACTATACTACACTATACAATGCTATACTATATTATATTATACCACACTACACTATACTATACTATATTATACTACACTATACTAAACTATATACTAGTATGTATTGTACTTTAGAGGTCTAAACCCTGCAACACATATGTTGTAATATGGGCAGTTCCATCCTCCAAATGACAGTTCCTCAATAAGGAGCCTGTGGCAGCGTCACAGTAAGAGCTGCACTCACTGTACGGCCCACGGCTCATTCTCCTGCTCCTTACAGACACAGGAAATTCCAATCTGTCCCTCACTTCGCTTTCTGGTCTGTTTGTTATTGAGTTACTGATCAAACTGCTACTCTCTCTCATTTTGAGTGCAAAGGCAGTTAGAAGTGCAAGCGTTATTCAGCTGGTTAGTTTCAGTGTAAAGAAATCAGTGAGGTGTTCTTGGAAGGAGACTCGTGACCAACGTCTTTCAGTTGCAATCATGAAACATTTTATTCCCGTCAGAAGTACAGTGTGGAGAGAGAGAGAGAGAGTCTGACAATTCTCTGTGCCTCTCTACTCTCTCGCCCTGGACAAGTTCCCATATGGGACGTCAGTCATCTGGCCCAAATGGAATCATGCGGGGTGAAAATTAGCCCACCTTTGTTTAACATACATAATACACATGAAGACACATCTGGATCCACTCAGCACCTCTGTAAGGTACATTGGACCAATGTAATCCTCAACACCATACTAATCTTTAACACCATACTATTCCTCAACACCATACTATTCCTCAACACCATACTAATTTTCAACATCATACTAATCCTTAACACCATAACTAATCTTCAACAGCATACTAATCCTCAACACCATACTATTCCTCAACAGCATACTATTCCTCAACACCATACTAATGCTTAACACCATACTAATGCTCAACACCATACTAATCATCAACACCATACTATTCCTCAACACCATACTAATCCTCAACACCATACTATTCCTCAACACCATACTAATCCTCAACACCATACTAATCCTTAACACCATACTAATTTTCAACACCATACTAATCCTTAACACCATACTAATCCTTAACAGCATACAAATCCTCAACACCATACTATTCCTCAACAGCATACTAATCATCAACAGCATACTATTCCTCAACAGCATACTAATCCTTAACACCATACTAATCATCAACACCATACTATTCCTCAACACCATACTAATCCTCAACAGCATACTAATTCTTAACAGCATACTATTCCTCAACACCATGCTAGTCCTCAACAGCATACTGATCCTTAACACCATACTATTCCTAATATATAAATGCAATATATAATATAATTTACTATAATAATAAATATAATTCCTAATATTATAAATACATATTGAAATACACCCTGTATGGTCAGTATTCCCCTTTGGTGAGTAGAAGTTGCTATATATATATATATATATATATATATATATACATGTAATATTAATTTAACAATTTATTGATTTGTTTATTTGAATGAATTTGAATTTATTTGAATATATTACAGAATATGTTACAGAAATTATATTTTATATTAATGTTAACAGAAATCAGAGATTATATGTAAATTAAAAGATATAAAAAATATATAAATTGATGAAGACTTTTAATTTATATATACATGTGATTCATTAATCACTCTCTTTCATCTTCATCGTTCATCTTTTTCTTTTTTCTATATTTTTGTTTGAATGTATTTTAATTTATTAAATGAATGTATCAGTTCTACATAAAATATATTTGATATTAATATTAACAGCAAATAGAGATTATATGTAAATAAATGGCCTTTCTCGCCCTACGATTGGCTTCTCAGGTCTAAGTCCAACCCTCCAGTACAGGTCCTACTATTGACCAATCGGAGCGCTTCGTGTCGGTGACGTGGCGGTGGAAGTAAACACTGGAGGAAGCGGCAGCAGCAGGAGCAGCAGGAGCAGCAGGAGCAGCAGGAGCAGCAGGAGCAGCAGGAGGGTGAGTGAGTGTCTGTAGCGATTCATCTGCAGCTAAAATCAACCATTAAACACAAGCTTCTGATTAAAATGCGTCAGTTATTAAAGGTGAGGTGCACAAACCGCCCTCCTGCAGGCAGACAAACGGAGAGTGGGCGTGTTTAGCGGGGGTCCGCAGGTGGTGGATGGGGAGCAGGCATGTGTTTATAGGGTTTAAAGAACAGCCTGCAAAGGCGAGCAGTTTCCTGAGGCTTTACACCATATTTTAGTTTATTTGCTGCTTCTGTTGTTAAATTTAGTTCATTAATAAGTGTACCTCACCCAGCCTTGACTACATAAAGCACCAGCTTTGCATTTGGGGGTTGCCAGATTCAAAATACATGCAAAAAAAGTAGTAGCTAGTATATGATACTGTTGCCTTTATGTTTTGGCATAGGCTGACTGCATGCCAATATATTATATCTTTAATATTTACTGTGGAAATCTCTGGAAACCTGGAAATATGTGCTGAGAAATAAATATATAATTATATAATCTAAAATATATACTAATTAAAATATTAATGAATACATATAGTATACATTAGTATATTATACTATTCATAATATAGTGATTCTCTGCATAATTCACTGTTAGAGAGGAGCTCAGTCAGAGTCAGGGTTCGGTGGTTCGGTTCGGTGTGAAACTGAGCTTCACTGTAGAGAAACTGACCCGCTCTGTTCTCTGTACAGTGGAGGTGAATGGAAGCAGGCGTCGGTCGCCATGACTACAACAACACAGATACAGCCCATAATTTATCTCCTATCCAAACCCACCAGTGCAGGTACACGAGTCTTCTGAGTTTTATATGGAATGATGATGATGATGATGATGATGATGATGGTAAAATAGTGAATAGAGAATCTCAACTAATGCAGTTTTCTTTAGGGACTACTTTCTGTAGCTGCACTACACCCTGCAGCATGTATCCCTCCACCATTTTAATGATCTGATTCTAAAAGCAGGTTCTAGAGCCGAGCTCTTCTCAGAACTCTGGTAGAACCGTGTCTCAGGCATCAGGCAGCGTCTTCATCACCATTAGGTGAAGAACTTTCTGTGAGGAGCTTTTATTAGAGCTTCAGACGTCTGCTTCCCTTCACCTCCACTGTAGAACCACAGCTCTGACTGGGTCACACCAGACCCACCGAACTCACTCTGAATGACTCTGTTAATAGGGACAGACGGGATGTTTACCTGGGTCTTTTTTTTTTTACTTGTTTACTGCAGGTGGAGGCAGATGGAGGGCACTGAAGGGCTGATTGCAACCGAGAGGTTTGGCTCTCAGGTAGGAGTGGGTTTTATGGCAGTGTTATTATATAAGTAATTTCAATTTATTTAAAGTTTATGAAAAATTTATGAAAAATATTTTGTCGTTAAAATGTCTTTAAGGATTGTGATGATGTATCTGTGCTTTATTGCCCACCTTGACTCTCAGGAGACATGGCGGTACCGGCTAAAAAATGGAGCGATGAAGAGAGAGAGAGTGGGGAAGGATGGGGAGAATCCAGGGCACTCCATCACAACAGCTTTTAAAGTCTGTCGTTTGCTGCAGAAATGCGTCTGATTAATGCCTTTATTGATTATGAGGGCTGTGTGTAGTGTCACACACATTAACATGAACACACCTTCATTATCTGCAGAGCGTTTTCCTGCCCCAGGGTTATCCTGAGAGTGTGAGTGAGGATTACCTGCAGTATCAGCTGTGGGACACGCTGCAGGTTAGTGTGCATGGGGGAGACTACCTGAACCACTGGGGGAGGAGCTGAACCACTGACTGTATATATGATATATGTGATCTATACATTAATTGGGGAAAGAGCTGAACCACTGGATGTATATATGATTATATATGATATATACAGTCACTGGGGGAGGAGCTGAACCACTGACTGTATATGTGATCTATACATTAATTGGGGAATGAGCTGAACCACTGGATGTATATATGATTATATATGATCTATACAGTCAGTTGGGGAGGGGCTGATCCACTGTATATATGATCTATACATTAATCGGGGGGGGCTGATATATATGACCTATACAGTCATTGGAGGTAGAGCTGAACCACTGGATGTATATATGATAAACATGATCAATACGTTTACTGGGGGAGGAGCCGAACCACTGTGTGTGTGTATGTATGATCTATACAGTAATTTGGGGGAACCATGCAGCCACTGCTCCTTTACATGTGTGTTTGGTCGGGCTGGAAGACTGGATGAATTCTCCCTTTTCCCTCTACAAGGCATTCTCCAGCTCCCTCTCTGGCACTCTGGCTACTCAGGCCTCACTGAGGGGTGTTGGAGTTGGAAATCAAGAAGCAACGGTTGCTGCAGCTACAGTTACCTGGTTACTCAGAGGTGTGTGTGTGAGTGTGAGTGTGAGTGTGAGTGTGAGTGTGAGTGTGTGTGTGTGTGTGTGTGTTTGTGTGTGTGTGTGTGTGTGTGCGCGTGCGCACTGATATATAAACTGGGATGCTAATGTCTGTTTCTTAACGGTGGAATTTGGGACTGAACCCTCCTGGACCCACCTAAACACTCAGTAAATACATCAGCTCATATCAGCGTCACGTATCTAATCCAAATCTGTCTGATACTCAATATTTAATAAGGAAATGATCTGTTATATTGATCTGATTCTGAGATCATCACACATCTCTACTTTTCATTAATCTGTTCTTCTCCTGTCTTTCTCAGATGGGACGGGGATGTTGGGTAGAATTCTTTTCGCCTGGCTCAAAGGGTGAGATTTGAGATTTTTATGATATACTGTATAAAGAAAATTAAATTAAAAGAAATTTGATATTGTAGATTGTTTACGTTTACATTACTTATCTTACATTGCAAAATTGCTGACAACTTTCCAATTTCTATTTTTTACATATTTTTATGTGTATATATTGTTATCTGTATATATATATTTTATTTAATTATTATTTCATTACAAACTGATTTGATTTGTGTGAAAACTGTATTTTTTTTAGGAGCAAGTTGGATTCCGAAGCCAAAAAGTGGAGGTAAAAGTTAGGGGTGGACTAAATACTACAGAAGTGACAGTATTTTAAAAACAGCTGTCCAAATACTATTTCATCCAGTACAGTGATTAATATTCAGTACTCACCGCACTCCATATAAAGGACTGATATACTCAAAAAAGCGTTCTGTTCATCATCATATCAAAACTGAACTTCAGCATAAAATAAAATATTCTCATATTACCTCTCATAATATTCTCGTTGATTTAGTTGAGTTCACAGTGGAATATTTTGACTGGATCGCTCATAAGCTATGCTGTTAAATCTGTCTCAGGCTTTTCGCCGACATCCTGAATGACCTAGCGATGTTTATGGAGATCGCAGCGCCTCATTTTCCTCCGTTCTTCACTCTGATCGTGTGCATCGCTGGAATATTCAAGGTGTTTTACTAAACAAACATTAGAGGAGTGTTTATTCATCATAAATTCAACATTCATGCTGAAGTACTGTATCTAATACAGCCTGTCTTTATCCCACGCAAGTCTATAGTAGGCGTGGCTGGAGGAGCCACAAGGGCTGCTTTAACCGTTCACCAAGCTCGCAGGAACAATATGGCTGACATTTCTGCCAAGGACGGGAGTCAGGTTGGTGCTTTTGATGGATGCAATTTCAATCAGTTATTGGAAGCAGAATGTAGGGGTTTCTAATAAAGTGGCCAGTGGGTGGAAGCACAAGAGTGGGGGTTTCTAATAAAGTGGCCAGTGAGTGGAAGCACAAGAGTGGGGGTTTCTAATAAAGTGGCCAGTGAGTGGAAGCACAAGAGTGGGGGTTTCTAATAAAGTGGCCAGTGAGTAGAAGCACTAGGCAGGAACAATATGGCTGACATTTCTGCCAAGGACAGGAGTCAGGTTGGTGCTTTTGATGGATGCAATTTCAATCAATTAATTAATTATTGATTGCTTGCTCGCTTAGGTCTTGTATAAGAATATTGTGAATATATGATGGTTATTAACCCAGCAGGTAGTTAACCCTCTTGTTATATTGAACAGCATGTTTAATTATAAATTAATTTCTTCATAAATATTAACCTTAGCTTAATTATTATTAATTAAATCAGTACTTACTGTAATTTTAGCCTTTACTGCCCTCATAGTTCAACACATTCAACACCTATAGATTATTTTTGGCCTCACAGACGCCTCTCTTCCTCTTTTCCCATCATTTTGAGTTGATGGCTATGGGACAAGCCATTTGAACCTTATCTAACCCCTATCCATTTATACAGTTTGTCGTTGTTGGAGGGGGTCACTTTCCATTTACTTGTTCAGTGCTCTAATGAAGCCCAGCAGGAACGGTCTCATGCCCCACAAATGATTCAAAATATGGATGAACTTTGAATCGGGTCAGTTTGACCCACAGTAGAACAGGAGGGTTACGATGCTACACTTCTGTTCTCACCTGTTCTCGCCTCTAATGAACATTCAACTGAGTCTGATGTTATTTGTATTTTTTACTGAATTTAATTTTGATGAATTAATTTGTGTCCATCAGGAGACTCTGGTGAATCTGGCCGGACTGCTGGTCAGCCTGGTGCTCATCCCGCTCGTCACTGATAATCCCATGTGAGCTAATAAAGTGACCCTCTCCTTAGTCAGAGTTGTTCATGTTGTGTTGGAACAGCAGTGTTTATGTGCTCTCTCCTCAGGTTGACCTTCGTCCTCTTCTTCCTCTTCACCGCTCTCCACCTGTTTGCCAACTACAAGGCAGTGAGGTCTGTTGTCATGGAGACGCTGAACGAAGCCCGTCTGTCAATCATTCTTCATCAGTATCTCCTTGACGGACGGATTCTGAGTCCTGCAGAAGCCAATCAGAGAGAGCCTGTGTTTCTGGGTATGTTTTGAGCTCATACTGGACAAAACCCTGGCCACTTTATCAGAAACCCCTTCCTTGTAGCTCCACCCTTCTAGTGTTCAGTTAGAGACTGTAACTCATCTGTTGAGGACCGTTGGGGTTAGTCATTCTTTAGTCTTTCATCAGAGGCCCGAACCGCTCCTGTCTGGATATTTTGGATGGTGGACCGACTCTCAACCTAGTAGTTTCCAATAAAGTTGCCAGTGAGTGGAAGCACAAGAGTGGGGGTTTCTAATAAAGTGGCCAGTGGGTGGAAGCACAAGGTAGGGGTTTCTAATAAAGTGGCCAGTGAGTGGAAGCACAAGAGTGGGGGTTTCTAATAAAGTGGCCAGTGAGTGGAAGCACAAGAGTGGGGGTTTCTAATAAAGTGGCCAGTGAGTGGAAGCAGAAAGTGGGGGTTTCTAATAAAGTGGCCAGTGGGTGGAAGCACTAGGTAGGGGTTTCTAATAAAGTGGCCAGTGAGTGGAAGCACAAGAGTGGGGGTTTCTAATAAAGTGGCCAGTGAGTGGAAGCAGAAAGTGGGGGTTTCTAATAAAGTGGCCAGTGAGTAGAAGCACTAGGTAGGGGTTTCTAATAAAGTGGCCAGTGAGTGGAAGCACTAGGTAGGGGTTTCTAATAAAGTGGCCAGTGGGTGGAAGCAGTAGGTAATCAGAATAGTGTAGAAAAAGGACAGTAGTAGCCCTTGGCTGGTCAGGGTTAATACGGTCTCATTCAGGTGTTTTGCTTCTTCTCAGAGTTTAAAAGGAAAGTGACCATCAGGCTCGGAGCTCGACTGGGAGACTTTATTAAAGAGTAAGTTCACATGTATTTCATCCTTTGCAGCTTAAACACTTTCTCACGGCAGAGTCTTAGTGCATTATAATGCTCTCTCTCTCTCTCTCTCTCTCTCTCTCTCTCTCCCTCTCCCTCTCCCTCTCTCTCTCATTTATAGTCCTCAGGAACTGCAGCTGGCTTTGAAGAACAACACCAAAGCTTACCTTATAGGAGTTCAGGATGGTACGGACTTCAGTCTCCTCACTCTTGTTTAGTATGATCATTTTGGAGCAAAGGCAAGGACCACTTCTGAACATCTTGGGGGCCCTGGACCCCTCAATCAAAGGTTATTTCATATGCAAAAAAGAAACAAGTTAATTTTATGAATCTAGTTATTTATTAAAATATGTATTTAATATAATAAAGAAATATATAGTCTATATAAATAATTATCTACATTAATAAATTAGTTATTTATAATAACTATAATAAGCCGCTGGTGTAAACACAAATAACATAAAAATAGAAAAAAAGTGAACAAGTATCTGCGCTAGGCTAAAAGCTAACCCCCAACCTCTTCACCAACTTAAAAAGCTGCAGGACAGGATATCAGCGCTGTTTATTAAGGAATACTTACGAAAAATAATTGCAGTGTTATTGTTACAGTGCTAAAAACAAACCTAAGCTAAGGCTTGCTGTACGATCCACCAGAGGCTCCTCTTGAGCTGCTACAGGGCCACCAACCAGCCAATCAGAGTTTATCAAATTATTTATGAGCTCATTATAAACTGAAAATTTGTGTGTTTTATTTTGAGGTGAAATAACAGGTGGTAAATAGGTCTGTTAAACTTAATCTGAGCATTTTTTACCCCAACCGAAGTCACACACTTTCTATTTACACATCAGAATAAGCTGAAACTCTCAGTACATTCATTCTGTGGTACCTTTTTAAACAGCAGGAGTAATCTGGAATTAAAAGCTACGTCCTGTAAACGTTTACTGTTACAGCTGGAGGATGTCTTTGAAATGTCTGTTGGTGCGACCCTGGTTATTATAACCTTCTAAGGTGTTCTGAGAACATCGTAAGGATGTTGTTAGTTAGCTGGGAACCATCAAAAACCAGGACCAAGACATGACAAGACATGACAAGACATGACAAGACATGACAAGACATGACAAGACAAGACAAGACAAGACAAGACAAGACAGGACAAGAAATGACATGGCAGGAAAAGACAGAACAGGACAAGAAATGACATGGCAGGACAGGACAGGACAGAACAGGACAAGAAATGACATGGCAGGACAGGACAGGACAGAACAGGACAAGAAATGACATGGCAGGACAGGACAAGAAAAGACATGAAATGACAGGACAAGACAGGACAGGACAAGAAAAGACACGAAATGACAGGACAGGACAGAACAGGACAAGAAATGACATGACCAGACAAGAAAGAACAGGACAAGAAATGACGTGAAATAACAGGACAGGACAGGACATGACAGGACAAGAAAAGACATGACCGGACAAGACAGAACAGGACAAGAAAAGACATGAAATGACAGGACAAGACACGACAGGACAGGACAAGAAAAGACACGAAATGACAGGACAGGACAGAACAGGACAAGAAATGACATGACCGGACAAGACAGAACAGGACAAGAAATGACGTGAAATAACAGGACAAGACATGACAGGACAAGAAAAGACGTGAAAGGACAGGACACGACAGGACAGGACAGGACAAGAAATGACATGAAAGGACAGGACACGACAGGACAGGACAAGAAATGACATGAAATGGCAGGACAGGACAAGGCAAGACATGAAATGACAGGAAAAGACATCCGTGCAGTGAACACACACACACACACACACACACCAGTAGTGGTCAGTGGTCAAACACACAGACAGTGGACAGTGAGAACACATGCCCTGAGTGGTGGGCAGCCATTGCTGCGGCACCTGAGGAGCAGAGAGGGTGAAGGGCCTTGCTTAAGAGCCCAACAGTGGCAGGTTGCCGAACCCACAACCCTGTCATCAATAGCCCGGAGCTCTAACCGCCGAGCACCACTGCCCCGTTTCAGTCATTCAGCTCAGACATATAAACATCAGAGATCCTCATTCTGACCCACTGTCGCGGTCCCATGAGTTAACAGTGTATTTCCTCTGTAGGGAGTGTGTACGTCTGTCTGGGAGCAGATGCGTCGGTGCGTGACGAGATCATGGCAGCCTGTCAGGCCGTGTGTATCAGCGCTGTGCTACACACACCCCAACGTGACGGCGTACTGACAGAGCTCTGTAAGACCAGGGGTAAGCAGGGTCATCATCACGGTCAGGTTCATCTTCATCACTCACCTTCATCTTCATCACAGTGTCTTCCTCAGTATGAGAAGCAGCCTTTACCTAATATATAAAAATTCTGTGTCTGGAGGTGAATGGAAGCAGGCGTCGGTTGCCATGACTACAACACATAACAGATACAGCCCATAATTTATTTCCTATCCAAACCCACCAGTGCAGCTACACGAGTCTTCTGAGTTTTATATGAAGTGATGATGATGATGATGGTAAAATAGTGAATAGAGAATCTCAACTAATGCAGTTTTCTTTAGGGACTACTTTCTGTAGCTGCACTACACCCTGCAGCATGTATCCCTCCACCATTTTAATGATCTGATTCTAAAAGCAGGTTCTAGAGCCGAGCTCTTCTCAGAACTCTGGTAGAACAGTGTCTCAGGCATCAGGCAGCGTCTTCATCACCATTAGGTGAAGAACTTTCTGTGAGGAGCTTTTATTAGAGCTTCAGACGTCTGCTTCCCTTTACCTCCACTGTAGAACCACAGCTCTGACTGGAGGAGCTTATCTAGAACCTCACTAGTACTGTCCCTGATATTCCTACACCTTAAATAACCTATTTACTCTTTAGCAGGGTAAATCACTGCAAACTGATGAAGATTGTTTGATTAAATGAGAGTAAATGTGATGCTTGTTGTTTTGGTGTTTTCAGACAGATGGGAGTTGGTCTCAAAAAGTCAGAAGCTGGTTGAACGGATTTTCCAGCCATTCCTTACAGGTAGAAAATGGTTTATTTGTTAGTTATGTCCCACGTTCTGCACATTTTAGACCCAATTTACATTAATCTACTGAACTGAAAGTAGTATTATAAGAGAATTGCTATTTTTAGCTCCCTATAGTTAGTATAGGAATTCACTTTTACTCCACTGCAATAAATACTAATCACACTTCAACACACCCCCTCATGGACAGCTGTACACAAGCATTTCTGGACAAGCTGAGTGATCCAGTTTTCGCTCTTGTGGGAGTGGTGGCTGAATGACACATACAAGGAAAACCTGTTATAGGTCGGTTCTAAATTAGAACCCTTTAAAAATGGTGCTCCAACCATGAGGCTCATCCATGACAAGCTTTTTACCATCCTTCACAACCTGCAACACCACATAGCTATTATTTAAAGCAGCATTATGTGAGAATTGGTATTTTCTGATGCTGGACTCCTACAGGTGTGGTGTGTAATTTATGTTTGCTCCACTGCAGTAAATACATAAGTAAATCAGGCTTTGAGCCTGGTGGACAGTTGTACACGTGCATTTCTGGACAAGCTGAGACAAGCTCCAGAAGCTTGATCTGAAGGTGGAGCAGCATGTGGGCTGAGGTGGTAGAGTAATACTACAGGATTTTACACTAATATGACTCTATGGGTTCTACAGCGTTACACAGCAGCAGTTCTGGAGAGAGGTTCTCCTCCTGCAGCTCCACCACCAAACCTCCATAGTGCAGTAGCAGCAGCAGCGCTCCGGCCCGGAGTGGGAATGACGGAGAAAATTCAGTAGTTGTGTATTAGGCTTACGTCGACTCTTCGTGTAATTTGATCAGGGGTTTTGTTCTCTGGGCCTGTATCATTATTTTGTCATATTGACTGTATTTCAGTCATATTTCTGCATTTAAATAAACAGTTCAAAAATAAACTTTATTTATTTATATTGTGGAGAAATTTAGGATTCCAGGATGCACTATCGAATCCGATCAAATTTTAAAAGTATTGGGACACCTGCTCACTCATTGTTTCTTTCAAAATCAAAGGTATTAAAAAGAGTTTCTCCTGCTTTTATTGGAGTAATAATCTCCACTGTCCAGGGAGGAAGACTTTCTACTACAATTTGGAGAAGGAGCATTGCTGTGAGGATTTGATTGCATTCAGCTCAGAAAGCTTTAGTGAGGTCAGGATGTTGGATGGGGATCACCACCCCACCTTATCATCCCCAACTCCCCAATCAAAACTACTGGTTGGAGCTCCACCACCATCATTCCAGAGAACTCAATGCTGGGGGGCTTTATACCCCTCTAGCCCACGCCTGGCATTAGGCAGCATGGAGCCAATAGGGTCATGATGGTGATCTGCTCCAGAGAGTCCTATTCTATTGGCAGTACTTCTTCTCTACAGGGACTAGACAAGCTGTGTGTGCATTTGCACATCTGTGTCAGCAATGGGTGGAGCTTAAAGTAGCCGAGTGTATTCATTGGAAGGGGTGTCCGTAAACCTTTGGACATATAGTGTATCATTACTTCGAATATTTACTGTGTGTGTGTGAGCGTGTGTGTGTGTGTGTGTGTGTGTGTGTGAGAGTGTGTGTGTGTGTGAGAAAGTGTGCGTTTCCTCTGTAGCTTATATGTTTTGCTGTGTTTCTCTCAGGTCTAGAACAAGCAAAGTGGCAAACAGACCGGACACTGCTGGACTGGGACGAATGGAGAGTGGACTGGAGGAAGAAGAGCAGCTGAAAGAGCAGTGAAACCGAGATGGAGGAGACCCCCACTACAGGAGGGTCTTTTTTTAATCAGACGTTCAGGTGTTGCAGCTGTGGATGACCCAAAAATAATAAGCAGCTCAACTAGTTTGTGTTTTTATTAAATACAAAAGAAAGTCTTATAAATGTGTCTATATTCTCACACCAACACACACTTACACTTCACACCATTAATACACACTGTTATAAACAGGGTCAGCCCTTTTCAGTAGGCATTACTGACTGTAGTTTGATTGATATATCCAGGCTCCGCCCACATACTCACACAATTTTAATAGCTACAGTTGTGAGGTAGGACACGCTTTACAGAACAGTGTTATTAATATTCACACTAATGAGACGCTGTAGCTCCGCCTCCTCAGTGTATATCACAATACCTACATTTAGAGCGTTATTAATATTCACCCTAGATGGAGAAGACCCCCACTACAGGAGGGTCTGTGGTATACAGGAGGTATTGTGATATACACTAAGGAGGCGGAGCTACAGTCTCTCATTAGGGTGAATATTAATAACGCTCTAAATGTAGGTACTGTGATATACACTGAGAAGGCGGAGCTACAGTCTCTCATTAGGGTGAATGTTAATAACGCTCTAAATGTAGGTATTGTGATTTACACTGAGGAGGAGGAGCTACAGTCTCTCATTAGGGTGAATATTAATAACGCTCTAAATGTAGGTATTGTGATATACACTGAGGAGGCGGAGCTACAGTCTCTCATTAGGGTGAATATTAATAACGCTCTAAATGTAGGTATTGTGATATACACTGAGGAGGCGGAGCTACAGTCTCTCATTAGGGTGAATATTAATAACACTCTAAATGTAGGTATTGTGATATACACTGAGGAGGCGGAGCTACAGTCTCTGATTAGAGTTGATTATTAGAGTTGGATTTTTTACCAGTGTTCTGTGCATGTAGTCCAACCTCACAACAGTAGCTACATTTAAGCATTTGAGTGTGAAATCCCTCTCTCTAAAGCATCGCTCCATGGTGGACCTTCCTCAGGTGTCGTCGAAGGTTCTCCGTGCGATTGAACCTCCTTCCACAGAGAGCACAGTTATACGGCCTTTCTCCTGTGTGAATGCGCTCATGCTTCTTCAGGTCCGCTAACCGGCTGAACCTGAAGTTACAGCAGTTGCACGCAAACGGCCGCTCGTTAGAGTGGCACACGAAGTGCGCTCCAAGGCTGGAAGACGACGCGAAGGTTTTGCCGCAGACATGGCAGGCATGCGAGCCTTCCCTCCTCATGCCGAGACGCGACGAGTTGGCGAGGTCCAGCATGTTCTCCACCCTAGAACCGAGCATGTGTGCGTAGTGGTCTTGTGTCATATAGGCAGGCTCAGTGTGGCCTGGGCTGTAGGGCTGGTGGTTCTGTCCATCTTCTAGGGCCATATTGTCCAGTGTGTTGAAAACATCATCGTGTGCTAGTAGACCATCGGACTGACCTGCTCTGGAACATTCTGGAGGCTCAGGACTTGATTCCAGTTTAATGTTATTTAAAATCGCACACTGTGCCGTTTCCAACTCGCTGTTCTCTGGTGCTGCGTGGATGTTTGGTGAGGTCGGGGTGGATTTCCTGAACCTTGAGAAGGGCCTCCTTCTCTTTGGAGATCTGATGTATGTTGGAGACTTGGGTTCCTCTGGTTCCAGCAGGATTTGGGGTTTTTCCTCTTTGAATGACAGGTTTTGAGGTTCATCACCCTCTTTCTCTGCCTCTGCCACCAATGGCTCCTGTTCTCCTTGTCTACAGTCCAGTACTGGCTCATGACGTACCTCAGAGCTGGCCTCTTCAGCAGCTCCGGAAGATGAGACTTGCTGCACTGCATCTGAGGAGGTAACGATTGGTGGTGTTGAGTGTCTAAGTAGGTAACTTTGTATATGAACTTTAATGTTCCTATGATCTACGCACTCATTCTGACAGACTGTAATACACTACAGGAAGCGTAGGGGGCGCTCTATAATGCCCTATAATGATCATATGATCCACACGCTCATTCTGACAGACTGTAATACACTACAGGAAGCGTAGGGGGCGCTCTATAATGCTCTATAATGTTCATATGATCCACTCGCTCATTCTGACAGACTGTAATACACTACAGGAAGCATAGGGGGCGCTCTATAATGCTCTATAACGATCATATGATCCACATGGTCATTCTGACAGACTGTAATACACTACAGGAAGCGTAGGGGGCGCTCTATAATGCTCTATAATGTTCATATGATCCACACGCTCATTCTGACAGACTGTAATACACTACAGGAAGCGTAGGGGGCGCTCTATAATGCCCTATAACGATCATATGATCCACATGGTCATTCTGACAGACTGTAATACACTACAGGAAGCGTAGGGGGCGCTCTATAATGCTCTATACTGTTCATATGATCCACACGCTCATTCTGACAGACTGTAATACACTACAGGAAGCGTAGGGGGCGCTCTATAATGCTCTATACTGTTCATATGATCCACACGCTCATTCTGACAGACTGTAATACACTACAGGAAGCGTAGGGGGCGCTCTATAATGCCCTATAACGATCATATGATCCACATGGTCATTCTGACAGACTGTAATACACTACAGGAAGCGTAGGGGGCGCTCTATAATGCTCTATACTGTTCATATGATCCACACGCTCATTCTGACAGACTGTAATACACTACAGGAAGCGTAGGGGGCGCTCTATAATGCTCTATACTGTTCATATGATCCACACGCTCATTCTGACAGACTGTAATACACTACAGGAAGCGTAGGGGGCGCTCTATAATGCCCTATAACGATCATATGATCCACATGGTCATTCTGACAGACTGTAATACACTACAGGAAGCGTAGGGGGGCGCTCTATAATGTAACCAAACCAAATAATGTAACCAAAAAATTTTTTATATTTGTCACGTTTCAGTATAAATCGCACAGCTACACACTTTCAGTCTAACCTGAGATATCCAGCCTCTTTCGCAGTTCCTCAAGTTTACGCTGTAGCTTCTGATTCTCCTGACGCATTTTGGCCGACTCTTCTCGGTACTCGGACACGGCCTGGCCCATTAGACGCAGAACTTCGTGTACCGCAGTGGCCAAGAGTTCAGCCACGTTAGTGACGAGCAGGTCCATCTGAGTCATCTTCAGCTTAAAGCTAACACCTGTAACACAGAACCCAGGGCTGTGATATACCTGATATCTTTCAAAGTGCATATTGTGTTGCATATTTTCTATGCAACACAGAAAAACACCACCCCACAAATATTTCATATAAAAATATAATACATAAGTCATTTAGGAGCATTTCTATTGGCCCATCCATCCAAAGGTAATCGCTCAGTGTACAGAGCAGCTAAAGTGTTCAGCTGATGAGGAAAGCTAAAAATTGACAAAAATGGAGATACATGGTCTTCATTCGACAGCAGCGATATAAAGTCCAGGGTTGCCCACACTGTGGTCAGAAAGTCCCGAAAGTCCACTTTATTTAAGTTGAACAGCTGGTTTCCCTGCTGGTTTGCTTCAGGTGTTTGGGGAGATGGATTAGTTTGGGTGGGCTCTGAAGACCACTGGAGTAGATCATTCACAAGTAGCTGCTCTACACACAACATCTGCCGACCTTAAACAACCACAATAATAATAATAATAATAATAATAATAATAACATAAATACATCTATTATTCTGTATAATAAATTATATATATACACACCAACATCTTGTTATATTTAGTATATTTACATACTTAATAAATATTTCTATATATATATATACTGTATATTTATTAGTTTGCAGATACAATAATAATAATAATAATAATAATAATAATAATAATAATAAATGGTGTAATTATTAGTATCATTATTCCTATTAGAATATTTACCTTTCCCTTCTAGTCTCTGCCTCTCTAATGGTATCATGTAAAGCACACTAGGCTAATTAAATGTGTAATATGTTGATGACTGAGGATGTTTGGTATATAATATGATATTTGTGTTATATTAATGGTATATAATATGATATTTATGTTATATTAATGGTATATAATACCATTAATATATATGGCATTATATACCATATATATATATATATATATATATATATATATATATATATATATATATATATATAATGTATGGTATATAATATGATATTTGTGTTATATTAATGGTATATAATATGATATATTAATGGTATATAATATGATATATTGATGGTATATAATATGATATTTGTGTTATATTAATGGTATATAATATGATATTAATGGTACATAATATGATATTTGTTATATTAATGGTATATAATATGATATTTATGTTATATTAATGGTATATAATATATTTGTGTTATATTAATGGTATATAATATGATATTTATGTTATATTAATGGTATATAATATGATATTTGTGTTATATTAATGGTATATAATATGATATTTGTGTTATATTAATGGTATATAATATGATATCTGTGTTATATTAATGGTATATAATATGATATTTATGTTATATTAATGGTATATATTTGTGTTATATTAATGGTATATAATATGATATTTATGTTATATTAATGGTATATAATATGATATTTGTGTTATATTAATGGTATATAATATGATATGTGTTATATTAATGGTATATAATATGATATTTGTGTTATATTAATGGTATATAATATGATATTTGTGTTATATTAATGGTATATAATATGATATTTGTGTTATATTAATGGTATATAATATGATATCTGTGTTATATTAATGGTATATAATATGATATTTATGTTATATTAATGGTATATAATCTGATATTTGTGTTATATTAATGGTATATAATCTGATATTTGTGTTATATTAATGGTATATAATATGATATTTGTGTTATATTAATAATAATATGTTATATTAACAGTCTCTCCTGTTCCTGCATCACTCAGCTGTTACTGCCACACAGACGCGGAGCTCCACCACGGATCTCACTCCCAGAGCAGCGGCTTAATGTTAGCGGCAGATCAGCCTGTTTACCCTCATAAAACTTATTAAACTTCGCTGAAAAATAATATTGAACATTTGATTGATTTTCCTCTTTATTTTCGTACCTTTTCCATTCGCCCTGTGCTGCTCTCGGCTTCCTGCTCTGCGACCACGTGCTTCCTCCAGCCCGGGTTGCCAGACCCGCACAAATCCCCGCTGCAGGCTGAGGGACCTCACTGTTTCCATTACCAGTTAAAGGATGATTCGCAATTGATAATATATATATATTATATATATATACATATATACACATGGGAAGCACTGTGGAAAGTACACATCCATATATATATAACACCACTAACCACTAAGCCACCACTGTCCCAGTAGTTGGGGATATGCTGAAGGCTTGATTTAGTAATAAATGTCATATGTATATACACTATATATATCTACACTATATTGTATATATATGTACTCACAATATATAAAATATATACTTTTTAAAAGACATTTGAATGGGTCATACTATGGTTTTCACTGCATGTGTGTGTGTGTGTTAGTTATGGGTGGTCTTTTCACAGATGGAGTTCTGCATTACACATTCTTCCCAGTACATGTGTGTATATGTTTGTATATATATATACAACCACTAACCACTAAGCCACCACTGTCCCAGTAGTTGGGTACATGTGTATATATATATATATAGTGTGTACATATGACATTTATTAGTAAATCAGGCCTTCAGCATGTCCCCAACTACTGGGACAGTGGTGGCTTAGTGGTTAGAGCTCCGGGCTACTATTGCTGACAGGGTTGTGGGTTCGGGCTCAACAAGCTGCAACTGTTGGACAGAGGAAGTCCAACCAGTCCAACACTAATGGTGAATATTTTTTTCTTGCCTGGTCAAGCAACTATAATGAGGAACGGTCAAATTTCCAAGCTTTATAAATTCTGGGACTCTTCAGCTCTAATCCACCGTCTGAAGATCTGAAAAAACAACAGTTATCAAAGCCCATGAGGCAGGAAAAGCTAAGAGGAGTAATTTGTAGCTTGCGGTTTCTGCAGTGGACTACAGTGGACTACAGACTGTTACTCAAAACTGGCATTTCAGGGGAACTGTGGAAGTGGAGATGAGATCTGGCATGTGTAAATAAGGAAGCTTTCTAACTGCACTGTAATACATAGCAATAGTTTTATTATAAGAGTGGAAGTAATGGAGAATTCAACCCTTCCTCTCTAGAGAGTCGCCCAGCTGCTCGTTCAGTCTCTCGTCACTTCAAGACTTTTCCACTGCAGCTCTCTTCTAGCTGGTCACACCCTTCAGACACAAATCAGATTCAGAACCCTGACTCTGGTCTACAAAGCCAAGACAGGACCAGCCAGCCCCTCCGTACTTGATGGCGATGGTCAAAATTCGATCTGCACCAAGAGGCCTTCCAGCTTCAAGTACGGCTCGGCTCGACCCGCCATCCTTTAAGATCCACTGAAGACGAGCGTCCAGACTTTTTACTGTCCTGCACCGAAGTGGTGGAACGAACTTCCCCTGGGTGTCCGAACAGCAGAGTCCGACGCTCGCTGTCTTCAAACCCAGACTGAAGACCCTCCTCTTCTGAGAGGACTCAGGTTAAGAGAAGAGTATTATGGTCTCCATATTGACTTGTGTTTAGTAGAGTCTAAGATTAGAGGATCTGAATTTTAGTCTATTTAAACTAGCTGAGGTTCTTCTTCAGTAAACAGTGAAGCTCTTCTGTAAGTCACTCTGGAGAAGAACGTCTGCTAAATGCCTTAAATGTAAATGCAAGTGATGTGAAGGGATGGGTCAGACTTTCTGCTACATGCGTGTGCGTTATGTCTAGTTAGGCTATGTTAGACCATTATTAACCTACAACCTACAGTGGAGTTTACAGTTTGGTGGAAGTGTGCAGGATTCTAGTGGCATCGTCGCTCAATAGCAAACAAGCCTGAGACTGTGTGTTCACCCCCGTTCATTCAGACGTACAGTTGCACTGAGGACAAACAGACAGACGTGATTATTATTCTCCCACCAGCCGACCAAGAGGTTTCGATTGGATCAGAGTTTTTATTTGGGAAGAAGCAAAAACAAAGTGCTGCACAACATCAAACCGACATCATGACCATCAGACAGGCGTTCGGGCGGTGCTGTGCGGACAGTGCTTTACTAGTGCATGACCAAAGTTCAGAGGACGTGAGGGATATCCTACTCTACATTCACAAACAGGCCAATGCAGAGACTGCTTCAGCAGCCAAGGCATACAGTGACTATAGCTGCCACAGGATGACACAGTTTAATAAGAATAATTATTATGGTTTACTTCACTGCAACTGTAGTAATAATAATAATAATAATAATAGTAATAATAATATGTACAAATAATGCCATATCTAAAATATCATCCCTCCTCTAATGAAAACGTGCCATTCTGGGATTGTCCATCAATTATTCTGTTATTTTCTGAAATATTAGAAGAGTGTTACTCATAAGTGATGTGAAGGGATGGGTCAAACGTTCTGCTACATCTCAACATTGTGCGTTAGGTCTAGTTAGGCTATGTTAGACCATTAATCAGACTAAAACATTCCCTATTAGTTCAACTATCCCAATTTACGCCTATTTTCAGACCATAAAAAATACAGTATACCAAAACGTCAGTATTCTGCTACGACCAAACATTCCTCCGTATATTTGAAATCGTAGTAAATCAGAGGTAGCTAAAGGAAAGAAAGCGTCTGAATGCTGAATGTGCTGAAATGGTGGATTAAGTAACGGGATGGAGTTATTTCCAGTGGTACAAGCAGGTCCACATTTTCCCACGTTTCGCACCGACAGTGTTTCACTCGCCGTTTCTGTGACAGACAGAGTAATATTACTAATATTGCTACTGTTGAAGCGTTAGCTAGGCTTATACGGCTAGCCCAGTATTTGTAAAGTCCTGCTCTTGTAAAACTCCCCCTAGTGCACATTTTAGCACATAACCTCATTAATCATGGGCTGAATCAGGGTCAAGTCAGAACTGCGACCCACCCAAATCATGAAATTTACAGCTTGGTAAACCTCCAAATCCATATATATATATAAAAGCACTAAGCCACTACTGTCCCAGTAGTTGGGGACAGTAGGCCTTCAGCATGTCCCCAACTACTGGGACAGTAGTGGCTAAGTGGTTATATATATATATATATATATATATATATATATATATATATGGATGTGCACTTTCCACAGCCTCAGTAATCATGGGCTGAATCAGGGTCAAGTCAGAACCGTGACCCACCCAAATCATGAAATTTACATCTTGGCAAACCTCTGCACTGCCCCCTACTGGAACAAATGAGAAACAACAAGCTGCTCCATATCTACTACAAAGCCACATGTAATAGGAATGCAAAGCCAGGGTTGCTATCACAGAAAGACTGTAAGACACACTGCTCAGAGGCTCTATCAGCTGTGAGCAGGATTCTAGCAGCATTGTTGCTTGACAGAAAGCATTTTTTGAGGGTGGCTGGCTGTTTTTCTGTGACACAATTCCTGGCAAATTGGAGCACCACAGCTGAGTTTCCACTTTTGGCACGAGAAATGCTGAATCTTAAAACGCTGAATCATATATTTTGTACATTTGTACATTATATAGAAGTACAGGAGTTGGCTGTTCATCTTTAGGACGTCCCGTCCTGTTTAATATGAACTTCTTGTCTGTTGTTAATAATAAATAATATCTATAATGGCTAGTAAAAGCTATTGACCTAATAGCACCCCTGTGGAGAACAAGAAGTCTGGTCCTGGCCTAAAAATACCAAAATACAGGCCTACACCCTCTTGTCTAACCATCCTGCTGCCTCCTGGAGCAGGATGGCACTAAAATGTGCAGTTCAGGGACTCAGGAGCAGGATTGTAAATCTGAACTAGCTCTTTACGCAACACGGCTAGTTTAGAGAACATGCTGACTGTAGCGGAGACGGTAGCTATTGTTTATTATGCAGTAAGGTTTTCTAACAGTGACCATAGAGACGCAGGGGAAGTGTGGGAAAGGTGCTGGGGGTCCATTACATTCCTTTAGGTGGGCTCCATTTCAAGGCTGTGGGGTCGATGGTCTTGCTGTTTCCACGCTTGATCTCTTTGGATCTCCATTCATCAATCAGGTCCTAGAGAAAGGTTTTGCATATCAGAGTTATGCACAGAAAACAGGGGGCGGGCAATTCGATGACTGTGTTATTAGTATTAGTGATAAATGAAATCATGGTCAGAATTCAGAAATGGTCAGTCTGTCTTAGATCATAAGAAAGAGGCTGATTAGTGAGACACAACAATAAACAGTGCTAGTATGGACCACGCCTGAGGGAGCCTGAACGGGGAGGCGAACAGGGATGCTGGGGTCAGGGCGGCTTCGAGGCAGATGTGTGAAGCCGAGTCAAGGACGAGGACAAGGACGCTAGACGTTGGTGGGCTATGATGAGGTCCTGGGCATGTATTGGGACCTTGACGAGATGCTGCGGAGGCTGCACAGGTTTTAGATGAGTGGGTGTAGCTGTAGGTAGTGATGAAACCAGTGACGGGTGGCGACAGAGCCGGATTCTGTGATGAACAGCGGCGGACGAGAAATGGAGAAGGTCCGGCTGGAATTAGGGAGGTGGACAGTGTGAGGAGGTATACTGGAGTAGTTACTGGTTTACTGGAGAGTGGAGGATTATGAGAGGTGAAGGTGAAGTAAATTCAGAACGTCTGAGGAAACCATAAAAGGAAGGAACGAGAAACATGGGGTAGCGGAGATTATACAGGTGCGAGGTGTCTGGAGCGTTAGGTTGATAGACAGCATGTGAGGATATGGGACGTTGTATATGTATATATAGGGTTGAGGAGGAGGACCTCTCCCAAAATTCAGTAATGTCATAACTCCAATTAGTAACTGCATAAACTACACAGTAGCAATCACTGCATGACAATAACTACGGGTTATAATTAGTATATTAGACGGTGCTTACCTGTCTCTTTAGGACCAAGTGCTTCCCTTTCCAGTATTTGAGCATCTGGAGTGACTGCAGCGTGCTGACGATGTCGACTGGGTTCACGGCTGTTTCCTGGCTGATCTCTGTTGAAAACCAGTCAATTCAGCGTATGAAAACATCTAATCGTCTAATCTCACCAGTCCTTTTTTATTACACTGCTCGGGTGTTTTGCTGTTACCTTTAATGGAGATCTCTTTCCCCTGGAAGTTGTGCAGGTACCGCAGCAGCACCTCCTTCCAGTAGCTCCTGTAGCTGATGAGGCCGAGGTCAGACAGCGGCCGCTCTGGCGAGCCCACCTTCTCCTCCACTTTAGACAGCAGGTAGCCTTCGGACACAGGGAACAGGAGACACTGTAACATGATACTGATCCCAGCTTCCTCACAACGCTGGTAGACGTGTGGGCCGCTGATCAACTGCATTGATTACAGCTGATTTGAATAATATTCATTAAAGTATGCACCCTTTTTCGGACTAAATAAATTCATCATTACATTTTAACTGTAAAAAATATTCACCTAAATTGTGTTTGTCAAGCCTGCCCCTGTTTGGTTTTGGGAGCACATGGCTCTGTTTATGTCTTGTCTGCCCTAGCCACGCCTGTTTATTAGTGTTTCCACCAGTGTCTCAGTTGTAGCAACGCCCCCTTGTTAGTCCCAGGTGTTCCTTGTGAGTCTCTTGTTAGTGGCTAAGTACCCCTTTGTTTTAGTCGTCCCTTGTCTACAAATGTTCCTGCTCCTGTGTTTGTGTTCATGCCAGTTCCTGGTTTGTGAATTTGCCTGTTTATGGGATTTTGGAGTTTATTTGGTAGGCTTTGCTTGTTTGGTTTCTGTGACAGTGTTGCTGTTATTAATAATATTATATTGCTGTGTCAGCAGTTCCTGCAGGTGTTCGGGTTTTCAGTGTATTTCGTGTAGATTAAGTCAACGTTAATCCACCAGAACAGCTTCACTACACCTACACTACAGAGTCTACAGGCTCAGGAACTGTGCTGTAGGGATGTCCAGTAGATGTTCCCTTAGTTGGTGTTCTGATGATGCTGTAAGTGGTGAGAGTGGTGTCTAACACACTGGTCCAAAGTGGTCCCAAGTTCGCTTTACAAATGCAACTAAAAATACTACGAAGTCAGAAACAGAACCAAGGCAGAGGAAGGACAGAACTATCGTTCAATAAGGTAATTAGGGGTGTGCGACATTGACAAAAAAAATGTTATCTCTATTTTCTGGGACTGCCGATAACGATAATTATACGATACTTTTCATCCTGTCAGCCCTCAGTATCGCGCCCTCTCCCGGGGCGATTCCAAGCCGCCGCCCACAGACCCAAATAAGGACTTCCTCCTCGTTTGGTTCATTGTTGGGTTCAGTGTCTTGTTTCATGTTCATGTGTTTCACCTGAGACTGGGGGTACCTAAGGAGCTTCGATGCGGAGCTCCTGGCCAAGAATTGCAAGTTTGGGACCTTGAAGTAGCCCGAGAGGTTCCCGATGCGGCTCACGGTGCGTTTAGGCCAGCTTCGGCTCTTGGTCCATGTTATCAGCGAGGCGCAAGATAGACCCTTGGCTCTCGCTCCAGCTAGGCGACCCACTTCCACGCTGCAGGGCCAGGTTTGGTCGGCCTAGCTGTTTTTGGTTCTGCGGCTGGTTCCCCAACTAAACCCCCGGGGTCTCAGGTGTGTTTTTCAGGTGTTTTGCGAGTGTTCGTCCCTCTGTGTCTGGCCTAACCCGCCATGACACATCCTTCAAAATGTGTTTGTAAAATTCTTGCATTGCGCTACCTTGTTCTACTTATTTATTTTCTTAAAACTGAAGCATTCAAACAAAAATATTATGAAGACAACAGTGCAAGTGTTACTGACATTACAAATTGGTCCTTTTTACATTAAATTGTAATTTAACATGAATTTACTCTATTTATATTTTATTATATTTATATTTCATGTTATGCACTGTCATTTTCAAAGGTTTTCAAAGGTTACTTCATGTATGTTTAAACATCTATTTCACTTGTTTCTTATAGAAGTATACAGGGCTCACACTTTCTGGCAGCGTCACTTCTAGAAGAAACAGTGCAGTCACAGAATCTGATCATGTCTGTCTGTCAGAATATGTGACCGCACACTTTAGAAAACTCAGAAACTACCCACTGAGGTCACAGAATTTGACGGTCACAGAGAACGGTCCAACAGGACCTTGGCTGGTTTCGGCCAGTAGTGGGCAGCGGCCTCCTGAAGTTTTTAATAATCTTCATATTCAGCACGGAGGTCAGTTCACAGATGGTGAAATAAGCTTGTTGTCGAGCTGCTGTTTTCAGTCTCTGTGTGAGGACGAGTCCGGTCTAGCAGCTAAATCTAATGCCGCAGACTGGCGGGGTGTCGGTGCTTGTGTTTTTTATCTCCTAGTGAGTTTTCAGTATTGTATGTATCGATTGTTTTCATTTGATTTATTTTAGTTTTGCCATGTTATTACATATGGAACTGTCTGGGGAATAGGAGCAGACAAATGGTGACTTCGTTATCTTCTTCGGGGTCTATCAACTTCACACCAGCCTCACCAGGAGGCTCAGAAAACCAGCGTTATCAGCACATGGACATCAAAGACCAACTGATTTAAAGTGTGATGGTTTGGGTTTTGGTTGGCTGTTACTGAGGTTAGGTGTGGAGGTACGAAGACTGAGCTGTGCTGTGAAACATCGCAGTAACGTCAGTAACAGGACTGCTTTGTGCGCTGTGGCGCCGTTACTGACGAGGCCTATGAATCTGGCTGTGGTTGTATGTAAATGAGCTGTGATCTGTCTGATTTTGGTTTTGGTTGTATGTAAATGAGCTGTGATCTGTCTGATTTTGGTTTTGGTTGTATGTAAATGAGCTGCGATCTGTCTGGGTTTGGTTGTATGTAAATGAGCTGTGATCTGTCTGGTTTTAGTTGTGGTTGTATGTAAATGAGCTGTGATCTGTCTGGTTTTGGTAGTGGTTGTATGTAAATGAGCTGAGATCTGTCTGGGTTTGGTTGTGGTTGTATGTAAATGAGCTGTGATCTGTCTGGTTTTGGTTTTGGTTGTATGTAAATGAGCTGTGATCTTTCTGGGTTTGGTTTTGGTTGTATGTAAATGAGCTGTGATCTGTCTGGTTTTGGTAGTGGTTGTATGTAAATGAGCTGTGATCTGTCTGGGTTTGGTTGTGGTTGTATGTAAATGAGCTGTGATCTGTCTGGGTTTGGTTGTGGCCGAAACTCACTGAAGTCAATCAGCATCTTGCCATAGCCCTGTCGCATGTACTGCGGCATGGTCAGGATGCAGGACACGTTGTAGTTCAAGAAGGAGTTCTTCTCCTGCGTGAAGAAAAAAGAGCTTGAGGATCATCTCAGCAGCATCTGACTGAAAGCTATACTACCAGTCAAAAGTTTTAGAACACCCCAAGTGTTTTTAAGTAGCAAGCAAGCCATGTTAGCACTGCTGTTATTACCTCCATACCACCTGCAGTCAAACCTGCAGCTCCAGGAAACTGTAGCTGCTGAGCTACAAGGTGTGGTCATGTGAGCGGCTAATCAGATTCTGACTCTTAGAAACTGGCCTTCTGGAGTTTCTTTAAATTAAAGAGTTCCACTGCTTCCATTGATACAGACATGCTAAGTTGTAAAGAATGACTTGTTCCCTTAAAAAAAGCCCTTTTTTACCATTTATATTATTTTTCAGTTCTTAGTTCATGTTTGTCCTCAAAGCTCCTAAAACACTACTGCTTCCCTTTTACCAAGAATTTTTAATGGGGTTGAAGCTTAAATGTCAGAAAAACTAGAAAAAATGGGGGTGTTCTGACACTATATGGACAAAAACACGTGGTAGGCTGTATTAATAAGGTGTTGGTCCCTCTTTGCTCTAAGCTCTCCCAGCAGCAGCAGGTCTGGAGCTCTGCTGCAGTTACTGAGTCAGTTGGAGGCTTTTCTGCACTCTGCTCTGAGCTCAGCACTCGGCCCTGACCCCGCTCTGTAACTTTATGTGGTCTGACAGACACTCGGTGGCTGAGCTGCTCTCTGTGAGCTGTTCCTCCTAAACTCTTCCACTGTTCAATAATAACACCACTCACAGCTGATGGAGGAAGATCTAGGAGGGAGGAGATTTCACCAGCTGACTTGTTGTTGGTGCAGCGGTGTCTCCTATTACATACAGAACCACGCTGGAGTTCAGTGAGCTCTTCAGAACCTCCCGTTCTTTCACTGATGTGTGGAGGAAAGACAGACTGCAGGACTAGAGGCTGATTTTATACACCTGTGGCTGACTGGGATTGAATGAAACACCTGAATTCAATGATTAAGAGGTGTGTCCCAATACTTTTGCCCATATAGTGTATATAGGTGTTGTTTACCTTTGAGAAATACCCCACGAGGTGACAGCCGGTGTTGTCTGCTTCAGTCATCACGTAGAAGAGAAAGGGCTCCACATCATAGTACAGAGTTTTGTGGTCCAGGAACAGCTTGGCTAGGAGGCACAGGTTTTGGCAGTAGATCTGTCACAGTGAGGACAGCATGGTCAGCAGGGTTGAGCAGAAACATGCAATAGTTCTGCATGTTGAATGGCATGCTTTCAAAATCCAGATAACTGACTGACACTGCAAAGGCAATATTAATTATCAATGGCATAATTTTAATTTAGTATTATTATTTTTCTTTGATATATTTCTACCTTGTTTTTCTTGCCGTCCACTTCAAAAACAGAAATCACGCCTTTTCTGTAGATCTCATCGCCTGGCGGATGCTTCCACACACATTTTGCCTGCAGAACACAGAGAAGGAGCGTGTGGATCATATGAACATTATAGAGCATTATAGAGCGCCCCCTACGCTTGCTGTAGTGTATTACAGTCTGTCAGAATGAGCGTGTGGATCATATGAACGTTATAGAGCATTATAGAGCGCCCCCTATGCTTCCTGTAGTGTATTACAGTCTGTCAGAATGAGCGTGTGGATCATATGAACATTATAGAGCATTATAGAGCGCCCCCTACGCTTCCTGTAGTGTATTACAGTCTGTCAGAATGAGCGTGTGGATCATAGGAACATTATAGAGCATTATAGAGCGCCCCCTACGCTTCCTGTAGTGTATTACAGTCTGTCAGAATTAGAACATGAGAGATGACGCTACCATGTGTCTTCTGAGGATGGTCTGACTCTTCATGTATTTCAGGCAGAATTCGCACATGTAGAGACGCCCCAGCCGGGCGTATTCCTCAGGATAGGGCGAGTGGTACCAGGTGTCCAGCTCATAGCGCCCGAATATGATGGTTTTAATCATATTACTGCCCTCAGACACCTGACCCTGGAGCCGCAGCTTCTCCTACAGGCCGGACAGGCCAGAGAAAGAGGGAGAGACAGAGAGGCTTTACTGACAGTTACACCACCAGCCAGGCTGAGATCTGCAGAGTGAGCTACTGGGAGAGGAAATGAATGCAAAAATTAAAAAAAGGATTTTTTTTTAGCTTTTAATGCAACTAATTACTAAAAGAAAATAATAGAAAAGTGAAGCTAAAAATGAATGTCATGGTCTGTCATTTAGTGGACATGGACTTAAGAATGCACAGAGTGAGAAAGTGAGAGACACAGAAAAGCGAAAGAGACAGAAAGTGAAAAAAACAATGACAGAAAGAGAGAGAAAAGAGAGAGAGAGACAGATGGAGCAAAGGTCACAGAGAAAGACAGGGAGTCCAGAACATTTATAGCGTAGACTCCAGGCCCATCAGACAACACCTCAGCGTCCTGCTCAGGATCGAGCGAGGGAGCTGGCCTCATGGGAGAGAGAGGGAGGGAAGAAAAAAGAGGGAGAACAGGTGATGAGTTTTCTCTCTTACAAGATCGTCCGAGGCACGTGCCTGAGCTTTCCGAAACAGCTCCAGGTCGTAATCACTGGTGATGTTCTCCAGCAGCGGCTCACGACTCGCACCATGAGCCTGCCTGTGCTCCTTCAGGAAAACCAGAGAGACGAAGAGATGAACAGAGGGTCTCTAATAATCATTTATACACTTTAAAAAACTGTGTTTTCACTTTAAAATGTAACCTTGCTGCAATAAAGCTTACAAAAGTCAGTTACTGAATACTGAGTCATTCATAAGTGATAGTGGATCATTCGTAGTAGATACTAAATAATTCATAGTGGATACTGAATCATTCTTAGTAGATACTAAATAATTCACAGTGGATACTGAATCATTTATAGTAGATACTAAATAATTCACAGTGGATACTGAATTATTCATAGTAGATACTAAATAATTCACAGTGGATACTGAATTATTCATAGTAGATACTAAATAATTCATAGTGGATACTGAATCATTTGTAATAGATACTAAATAATTCATAGTGGATAATGAATCATTCATAGTAGATTCTAAATAATTCATAGTGGATACCAAATCATTAATAGTAGATAATAAATCATTTATAATGGATACTGAATCATTCGTAGTAGATACTAAATAATTCATAGTGGATACTGAATCATTTGTAATAGATACTAAATAATTTATAGTGGATAATGAATCATTTGTAATAGATACTAAATAATTCATAGTGGATACTGAATCATTCATAGTAGATATTAAATGATTTATAGTGGATAATGAATCATTCATAGTGGATACCGAATCATTCATAGTAGATATTAAATGATTCATAGTGGATGTATAAATCTAGAGAACACTGGTTAATAATAAAGCTCACCACATATTTCTCTTTGTGCTCCTTCAGAGGAGCAGAATTCCTCTTCCTCCTCATTTCCGTCACCTTCTCCTTGTAGCGCAGCTGACGCTCCGCAGGGGCCTGAGAGGAACACATCACAGGCACGACATTAGGAAGATGCTGACACTCAGTGTGTCCGAAAGTATGTGGACCTCTGCCTCTCTAGGGTTTTTTTTGTTTAAAGAAATCAAGAGTCTGAACTGGCAGTTTTCCCACTTTTCTGCAGTAACAGCCTCTACTCTTTTGGAAAGGCATGTACAAGCTGTATGTCTCAGAAATGCGCACACCTTCAAATTATTGAATTCAGCATCAGTAGAGCTGTCTGGATACTTCTGGACATGGTGTATTTTGTCATCATAGTGTACCTGATGACGGGTGGAATGTCGATTATCGTCCTGGCTGTGGGTCAGCGTCCTCTCTTCAACATGCTTGTCCCGAGAACTGGCCTTCACCTGGAGCAAAAAGCAGTCAAAGGTGGATCGGTTCTGTGAGACACTGCTCTACAATTCACCGAAATGAGAAGCTTACCAGTCTGGACGTAACTGCAGGTACCTTGCACTCGTCTGCTGATAGATTATGGTACAGTGGACAGCCAGATATGGAAAAGTGCCTCTCATGCTTCCCTGTCAAATGTCCTGGAAAAAAATAAATGTTAAAAAAAACAACCAAAAAACGTACAAAAACCCAAATAAATATATATATATAAATATATATATCCAGATGTGCCCTGAAAGCAAGAAGCTTAGGAGGGCCACAGTAAATACTGAATAATTCATAGTGGATACTAAATTATTTTACTGGACAGTGAATAATTCATATGAGATACTAAACAGTTCATAGTGGATACTGAATCATTTATAGCGGATACTGAATCATTTATAACAGTTACTGAATCATTTATAGTAGATACTGAATCATTTAGAATAGTTACTGAATCATTTATAACAGTTACTGAATCATTTATAGTAGATACTGAATAATTTATAGTTGATACTGAATCATTTATAACAGTAACTGAATCACTTATAGTGGATACTGAATAATTCACAGTGGATACTGAATCATTTATAATAGTAACTGAATCATTTATAGTGGATACTGAATAATTCACAGTGGATACTGTAGATACTGAATAATAACCCAGTGAGTTGCAGCCGGGGGTCGGGCATTTCATGTTGAAGTTGTAACTCTCGTGGAAGCGGCGGCGTTTGGGCCGGTGGGCCAGACTGGACTCTCTGAGAGAGAGCTCCTTCGCCAGGCTCTCGTCGTGAGACACATTGGGGCTGGACATGTCAATATCAGACTCAGAGGAGTGGGCATTTCCTGTGGGGGTCCGGGGGGGAGATTCATCCTGATCTGCCACCTGCTTCACATCTGTATAAACAAACAGCACAGACTGACACATCTGTACCTTCAGAGACGTCATGTAATAGTTCAGATCTCATCTAACTGATATTAAATATCATCACTGGCCCTGAAACGGTTCTGAACTGACATCACATTTTGTGGCTCAGTAGGCCACAGTTTGGTCCATAGTGTGAATTATATGGACCACAGTTTGTTTTTGTTTGTTTATTTATTTATTTATTGTCTTGCTGTGTGTGCATACACATATTATTAAACCTTTCATTTCCACAGCTGTAATTAGAAAACCCCTAAACCACTAGGGGAGTAAGAAAAGATCTATATATCGACGACGATTACGCTTTGTAATATTGCATGAATTCTCAGAAACACAGTATTAATTATTAATGAATAGCTTGCATGTAAAGATTGGTGTCAGACAGTGGTTCATTTAGTGTTTAAACCCCGACCACTAGAGGGCACAAACTGAAACTAATTTATATCTCCCTATTCTCTCTCTCCCATGTCCTGAGCTGCTCAATGCTGGTGCTCAATGCTTCTAGCCTGGACACTGGACCGATCTCCCCACCATGCTTGGCTGTGCATGGGACTGTATAGCCTGAATGGACTTCACCCCAGCTTAACCTCCTCTCACAATAACACTGAGAGTATTGGTCCCTTTCAAGGTTTCTTCCTCTCGATCTGAGGGAGCTTTTCCTTTGCCACTGTCACCACTGGCTGTTAAGTGTCTCAGACCCGGATCTCTGTAAAGCTACTTTTAAAAATTGATCCAAACCAAACTATGAAAAAGGTGAACAATTACACCCCAATGTAGTAATAACTCATTTTAATATTAATAATTCAATTCAATTCAGAAGTCAGTTCTCCGCACTGTGGGCTCTGTAGGACATGTAGGTCATAAACTATAAATAATAATAATAATAAAAAAACATGCAGCAAATGAAGACAAAACAAGCTGGTTTGCGGCGATGGGGTGGGGATCAGAGTAAAGGAGCATGGAGTACGCTGCTTTCTCCTCCTACCCCTGTCTGAGATCCCCCCATGCTGCTCCGCCTCCGAGCCGCTGTGCCGCAGAGGGGTTTCGCCTTTCTTGGCTGCGACCGGCTCCCCCTGCTGTTGACTACGGGTCACTCGCCGTGTCGAAAAGTTCATCACCTCGTCTGAGGCCAGAGCAGATGGGTTCCCAACAGGGCTGGAATCTAAACACAGAGTCTTAAAGTGATAGTTCGGCAACAAATCACATTCAAACACTCCCTCGCTTACCTCCAACACTGTCAATCAGACAGGACAGAACATCAGGCGTGGACTAAGGTTGGCCTCTTTCACGTTACACTGGAGTTACGAAGCTAACGTAGCTAACAATTAAATAAAGCTCACAGCAGGGTAAAAATGAGTGAGGAAGTTCTGATCTTTAGAGCTCATAAAGTTAAAGTTGCCACATTCTGTTCAATATTTGCAGTGGAAAACAGGAAAGATGCACCATGCAAAAGTTTGGCCACCCCAAGAGACTTGAAGCCCCCCCCATTTTACTACAAAAGAACTTCATGAAGATAAGCCGACCCTGGGAGTGGTGGTGCACTGGTCCATATGACCCTTAATTGAAATCTTTCTTGTCCAAGAATTTTAGAGAACTGGAAGTCTTCTGCAAGGAAGACTGGGCAAAAATCCCCAAAGTTAGACCTGAGCTAACCTAGGACTATTAATGCACCCTTAAAACAGAGCCGCCATGTTTATTAAGCCTATTTCACAGGAACCCGCTTAGTGATTTTATTTCTGTCTGGATCAGCCATGTTTGTGATTTAGGCCTGTTGTTAGCACCATGCTAATTGGTGTACATAGGCTTCCATTGCTTTTTAGCAACATTAGCCTCAACTCGTAGCCCCATTGTAAAACCAAACAAACAAACTTTAGACACCACATATGTGTCTTGGCTGACTGATTAGGTCTGGAGGAAATGAAAGGGGGAATTATGTAAATTAGATTTTTTTGCCAATCTATCACTTTTTAATCTATCACCATGGTGACTCAGAGAAGTCGTCACTCTGACTAATCTCACCTAAAGAGTTCTGGATAACATTTAACCTTTTAAAATAGGCTCGAAAAAAAAAACAGCGTCCCAATGTTTCTGTAGAAGAAAGGAAGTACCTTGGGAGTTCTGGCTGAGTCGGAGTGAAGAACGAGTGAGACGAGTGTTTTTGACGGCATGAGCGTCGCTCTCCGAGCTGTCTGTGTGATCAGCCGAGAAATCAGAGTCCTCTGTGCCATCGGAGCTACTACACGCATTCCTCTAAACACAGGAGACACAAGAAACACAGCTCAACAAAACACCCAGTGATATTATGTAGGGATGCACCGATTCGATATTAGGATCAGGTATCGGCCCCGATATTAACTAAATTAGCTGGATCGGGTATCGGATAAGGCCGATCAATAGATCCGATCCTTTTACTTTAATTTGTTGGCGTGAGACTGCACTAAATGTGCAAATAAATAAATAAATAAATGACAATTTAGTACATTTATATCTGTGTTAATTTCCTATATTATATCATAAGTAAAAGTTTAAGTCAATCCTGATGCCTTAAGTTGCTTCCACATGGTGAGGTATACGGTTTATTCATTCAGCAATGGTATCGGACATCGACCGTCTATGTATCAGTATCGGTATCGGAACTGAAAAAGCTAGATCGATGCATCCCTAACATTATGATAATATCTAAATCCATACCATCAACACCAACACCATCTCTAAATCCATACCATCAACACCAACACCATCTCTAAATCCATACCATCAACACCAACACCATCTCTAAAACCAATACCATCAACACCAACACCATCTCTAAATCCATACCATCAACACCAACACCATCTCTAAATCCATACCATCAACACCAACACCATCTCTAAATCCATACCATCAACACCAACACCATCTCTAAATCCATACCATCAACACCAACACCATCTCTAAATCCATACCATCAACACCAACACCATCTCTAAATCCATACCATCAACACCAACACCATCTCTAAATCCATACCATCAACACCAACACCATCTCTAAATCCATACCATCAACACCAACACCATCTCTAAATCCATACCATCAAGATCAACACCATCTCTAAATCCAATATCATCAACACCAACACCTCCATCAACATGTCAAAACAGCAGTCTGAAAGGCGTCTACAACCACCATCTTCATCATCATCATCACCATCATCATCATCAGCAGCAGCATAAACACACAAACAACAACAACACCACCACCACCACCAGTGCTGCAGCCTGTTCACAGCTACGACCTACGAATTCTCCCCTTATTCACCATCCACTGACTGGAGCACTGAAATACACACACCTCTGACATTACACCCTGTTATTACACACATACACACACACACACACACACACACACACACCTACACACACACACACACCTACACACACACAGTCTAAAAGGCCTCAAACCCTGACTCCGCTTTTACCTTCCGTCGTGGCATCGTCCTTGTCCTCCCTATGAAAGACTAATAACGCCTGTACTATAACCGTTATAACTGCGATATGAAGCTGTTATAACGACTTGAGTGCGACCCCCTGAGAGCTGCTCGCTCACTCCTGCGCGTCTCTGAGAGCACGGTGTTTGTGTTTCCGCGGGGAAATTTCAACATAAAAGTCCCTGTGATCCAAATTCCCTGAAATAATTATTAAATATAATATATAAAAATACTGATACCGAAAACATTAAATAGAAATAAATATTCAGAAATAAAACAGGTGAGGAGATGTAGTGGGTTTTATTAAATACGTTGTCAAACAGGTGATTCAGCACTCATGCAGCTGTTCTCTGAAACAGCAGATGGCGCTGTGGTCAACCTTTCCATTAGCAGATGATGTTACTGGAGTTTGATCTTTTGGAGGGTTCCCCACTGTCCCCCTTTCTTTCTTTTTACACGAAGCAGCTGAGTAACAGAGATGCTGTTATATAAAACTTACACAACCTGTGGTCAAATGCCAGGCATTCCTTCACCAAACAAGCCACGTCTTTCTCTCTAAATATTACAATATCTTTGCTAATGTGCTGAACTCACATTACTCATCGCTGACTGTGGTCAACAAATGTCACACACACACACACACACACACACACACACACACACACTCCTTTTTTACTTTTTCACAAGACCCATCCTTGCACAATTTATGTTTTTTTATGAAAAATCTAGCTCAAGACCAGCCTTTGCTGGTAGCTGGTTTCAGATGGTGTAAGATGGGTCTCTGATGGTCAAGGAGGTTAAAAATCTGGTCAATCAGTTGAAAGCGTCCAATACTGACCGGTAAGGAAGCTGGTTAATATGGGTATCCACTTTAGCTCGCTCGCATGGTAGGGTTGAGTAGTTTGGTCGCAATAGTCGTGGTTAGTTGGTGGTTGGATTTGTACATGGTGTTGGTGTTGATGGTATGAGTTTAGAGATGGTGTTGGTGGTGATGGTATGGATTTAGAGAAGGTGTTGGTGTTGATGGTATGAGTTTAGAGATGGTGTTGGTGGTGATGGTATGGATTTAGAGATGGTGTTGGTGTTGATGGTATGGATTTAGAGATGGTGTTGATGGTATGGATTTAGACATGGTGTTGGTGTTGATGGTATGGATTTAGAGATGGTGTTGGTGGTGATGGTATGGATTTAGAGATGGTGTTGGTGTTGGTATGGATTTAGAGATGGTGTTGGTGTTGATGGTATGGATTTAGAGATGGTGTTGGTGTTGATGGTATGGATTTAGAGAAGGTGTTGGTGTTGATGGTATGGATTTAGAGATGGTGTTGGTGTTGATGGTATGGATTTAGAGATGGTGTTGGTGGTGATGGTATGGATTTAGAGATGGTGTTGGTGTTGATAGTATGGATTTAGAGATGGTGTTGGTGTTGATGGTATGGATTTAGAGATGGTGTTGGTGTTGATGGTATGGATTTAGAGATGGTGTTGGTGTTGATGGTATGGATTTAGAGATGGTGTTGGTGTTGGTGGTATGGTTTTAGAGATGGTGTTGGTGTTGATGGTATGGATTTAGAGATGGTGTTGGTGTTGATGGTATGGATTTAGAGAAGGTGTTGGTGTTGATGGTATGGATTTAGAGATGGTGTTGGTGTTGATGGTATGGATTTAGAGATGGTGTTGGTGGTATGGATTTAGAGATGGTGTTGGTGTTAATGGTATTGGATTTAGAGATGGTGTTGGTGTTGATGGTATGGATTTAGAGATGGTGTTGGTGTTGATGGTATGGATTTAGAGATGGTGTTGGTGTTGATGGTATGGATTTAGAGATGGTGTTGATGTTGATGGTATGGATTTAGAGATGGTGTTGGTGTTGATGGTATGGATTTAGAGATGTGTTGATCTTGATGGTATGGATTTAGAGATGGTGTTGGTGTTGATGGTATGGATTTAGAGATGGTGTTGGTGTTGATGGTATGGATTTAGAGATGTGTTGATCTTGATGGTATGGATTTAGAGATGGCGTTGGTGTTGGTGGTATGGATTTAGAGATGGTGTTGGTGTTAATGGTATTGGATTTAGAGATGGTGTTGGTGTTGATGGTATGGATTTAGAGATGGTGTTGGTGTTGATGGTATGGATTTAGAGATGGTGTTGGTGTTGATGGTATGGATTTAGAGATGGTGTTGGTGTTGATGGTATGGATTTAGAGATGGTGTTGGTGGTGATGGTATGGATTTAGAGATGGTGTTGGTGTTGGTATGGATTTAGAGATGGTGTTGGTGTTGATGGTATGGATTTAGAGATGGTGTTGGTGTTGATGGTATGGATTTAGAGATGGTGTTGGTGTTGATGGTATGGATTTAGAGATGGTGTTGGTGTTGATGGTATGGTTTTAGAGATGGTGTTGATGTTGATGGTATGGATTTAGAGATGGTGTTGGTGTTGATGGTATGGATTTAGAGATGGTGTTGTCAATGGTATTGGTTTTAGAGATGGTGTTGGTGGTATGGATTTAGAGATGGTGTTGGTGTTAATGGTATTGGATTTAGAGATGGTGTTGGTGTTGATGGTATGGATTTAGAGATGGTGTTGGTGGTATGGATTTAGAGATGGTGTTAATGTTAATGGTATTGGATTTAGAGATGGTGTTGGTGTTGATGGTATTGGTTTTAGAGATGGTGTTGGTGTTGATTGTTATGGATTTAGAGATGGTGTTGGTGTTGATGATATTGGATTTAGAGATGGTGTTGGTGTTGATGGTATTGTATTTAGAGATGGTGTTGGTGGTATGGATTTAGAGATGGTGTTGGTGTTAATGGTATTGGTTATAGATTTGGTATTGGTGGTATGGATTTAGAGATGGTGTTGGTGTTGATGGTATTGTATTTAGAGATGGTGTTGGTGGTATGGATTTAGAGATGGTGTTGGTGTTAATGGTATTGGTTATAGATTTGGTGTTGGTGGTATGGATTTAGAGATGGTGTTGTCAATGGTATTGGTTTTAGAGATGGTGTTGGTGTTGATGGTATGGATTTAGAGATGGTGTTGGTGTTGATGGTATTGGTTATAGATTTGGTGTTGGTGGTATGGATTTAGAGATGGTGTTGGTGTTGATGGTATGGATTTAGAGATGGTGTTGGTGGTATGGATTTAGAGATGGTGTTGGTGTTGATGGTATGGATTTAGAGATGGTGTTGATGTTGATGGTATGGATTTAGAGATGGTGTTGGTATTGATGGTATGTATTTAGAGATGGTGTTGGTGTTAATGGTATTGGATTTAGAGATGGTGTTGGTATTGATGGTATGTATTTAGAGATGGTGTTGGTGTTAATGGTATTGGATTTAGAGATGGTGTAGGTGTTGATGGTATGGGTTTTAGAGATGGTGTTGGTGTTGATAGTATGGATTTAGATATGGTGTTAATGGTATTGGATTTAGAGATGGTGTTGGTGTTGATGGTATTGGTTTTAGAGATGGTGTTGGTGTTGATTGTATTGGATTTAGAGATGGTGTTGGTGTTGATGCTATTGTATTTAGAGATGGTGTTGGTGTTGATGGTATGGATTTAGAGATGGTGTTGGTGTTGATGGTATTGGTTTTAGAGATGGTGTTGGTGTTGATGGTATGGATTTAGAGATGGTGTCGGTGTTGATGGTATGAATTTAGAGATGCTGGCCACACTAGTCAACCAGGCTGACCACTATGACAATGCTGATTGACCAGGATGATGACCAGTGTGACAAAACTACTCAACCACTATGACCAGCCTACTATGCAGGGAGCTAAAGTGGATACCCATATTAACCAGCTTGCTTACCAGTCAGTATCGGTTACTGTGATTAGATTCACATTAAATTAGCCGTGAACCATAGAAATGAGACGTTTAATGTTTAATTGCTGTTAAATAAAAAAAGGCATGGAAATCAGTGGTGGCAGATTTGGCTACCTTAAAAAGTGACCTTGCGCACTTTGGAAGGTTCATTTAAGTAAAAGTCCACTAGGATTCATGTCTTTTTCCACTGTACTGAGAATGGTCCACCACCCCAATAATACTGGACAACAGCAGTTACAAATTGGTGTCCTTACCCCTACTCTTGTGCTTCCAGTCACTGGCCACTTTATTAGAAACCCCTACTCTTGTGCTTCCAGTCACTGGCCACTTTATTAGAAACCCCTACATTGTGCTTCCATTCATTGGCCACTTTATTAGAAACCCCTACCTTGTGCTTTCACTCACTGGCCACTTTATTAGAAACCCCTACCTTGTGCTTTCACTCACTGGCCACTTTATTAGAAACCCCTACATTGTGCTTCCAGTCATTGGCCACTTTATTAGAAACCCATGCTATTGTGCTTTCACTCACTGGCCACTTTATTAGAAACCCCTATGCTTGTGCTTCCAATCACTGGCCACTTTATTAGAAACCCCTACTCTTGTGCTTCCAGTCACTGGCCACTTTATTAGAAACCCCTACATTGTGCTTCCACTCATTGGCCACTTTATTAGAAACCCCTACCTTGTGCTTTCACTCACTGGCCACTTTATTAGAAACCCCTGCTATTGTGCTTTCACTCACTGGCCACTTTATTAGAAACCCCTACGCTTGTGCTTTAACTTACTGGCCACTTTATTAGAAACCCATATGCTTGTGCTTCCACTCGCTGGCCACTTTATTAGAAACCCCTGCTATTGTGCTTTCACTCACTGGCCACTTTATTAGAAACCCCTACGCTTGTGCTTTAACTTACTGGCCACTTTATTAGAAACCACAAGGATTCATGTCTTTTTCTTTACCTCCCATGTAAAAACCACTGAGCTACCATGTAAAATGTCACTACTATGCTGAGAATGGTCCACCACCCCAATAATATTGGACAACAGCGGTTACAAATTGGTGTCCTGGACCTATATACTGGACCCAGGGCCATAGGTGGACACATAGGTAAAGCATGAGCTAAAGGCTAGTACGGGCTAACTGGAATGATGCAGTTTGCTGCTCTGAAGGCATTTCTTTCTCTGATACACATTTAGCGCCGCCGTCGCACAGAACGGCACGAAGCCCACGGTGGTGAGCGGCACTGTGGCGCTTTTGCAGAAAGACAGGATGTAGAAAAGAGCCTGTGTGTGAGCTGGAGGCCTAAACGAGTCCAAAAGGCTGAGGAGCAGCAAAGTGACTAATGCACAGGATAATCTGTAGATGGCGCCGTCTCTGTAACCGCAGGTCTCAGGCTCCATCAACATGGAGAGATGGAGGCTCAAGCCTAGGCCAAACAAAGCCCCTGTGTTACGCAGGAGACCAGCGAAGGGTGTGGTGTCCAAATGCACCCAATCAGGATGTAAACACCACCTTTGGGCCTTCACCAGGCTCCAGTGTGGGTCAATGGAGGTGGCGTCCAGCAAGGTGTAGAGCCCCAGAGCGAACGAGAGCAGGAAGAATGTAGTGTTGAAGTAACTCCTCAGGGTGGCGCTGTGGATCCAAGAGGCTCTGTTGAACACTTTAGCCACTGCAATGCCTGCAGATGCAACAATACACAGATGTAATTATAGAGTACTTTAATCATACTAAACATATAAGATCTTTCACTCACCGGCCACTTTATTAGAAACCCCTACTATTGTGCTTCCCATCACTGGCCACTTTATTAGAAACCCCTACTCTTGTGCTTTCACTCACTGGCCACTTTATTAGAAACCCCTACTCTTGTGCTTTCACTCACTGGCCACTTTATTAGAAACACCTACTCCTGTGCTTCTGCTCACTGGCCACTTTATTAGAAACACCTACTCTTGTGCTTCCCATCACCGGCCACTTTATTAGAAACCTCTACCTTGTGCTTTCACTCACTGGCCACTTTATTGGAAACCCCGTACCTTGTGCTTACACTCACTGGACACTTTATTAGAAAACCCTACCTTGTGTTTTCACTCACTGGCCACTTTATTGGAAACCCCTACCTTGTGCTTACACTTACTGGACACTTTATTGGAAACCCCTACCTTGTGCTTCCAATCACTGGCCACTTTATTGGAAACCCCTACCTTGTGCTTCCACTCACTGGCCACTTTATTAGAAACACCTACCTTGTGCTTTCACTCACTGGCCACTTTATTGGAAACCCCTACCTTGTGCTTCCACTCACTGGCCACTTTATTAGAAACCCCCACTTTCTGCTTCCACTCACTGGCCACTTTATTGGAAACCCCTACCTTGTGCTTACACTTACTGGACACTTTATTGGAAACCCCTACCTTGTGCTTCCAATCACTGGCCACTTTATTGGAAACCCCTACCTTGTGCTTCCACTCACTGGCCACTTTATTAGAAACCCCTACCTTGTGCTTCCACTCACTGGCCACTTTATTAGAAACCCCTACCTTGTGCTTCCACTCACTGGCCACTTTATTAGAAACCCCTACCTTGTGCTTCCACTCACTGGCCACTTTATTAGAAACCCCTACCTTGTGCTTCCACTCACTGGCCACTTTATTAGAAACCCCTACCTTGTGCTTCCACTCACTGGCCACTTTATTAGAAACCCCTACCTTGTGCTTCCACTCACTGGCCACTTTTTTGCTGCATATGAAGTAGTTGACTTGAGCCCTGCTTAAATCACCTGTTACAACACCAGTGATGACCTGGTGAGGGAAATGAGCAGCAATGAAGATCCTGGACAGGCAGACGGCAATTTGGATGGCCCAGAACAGCATCCAGAGGCAGCCGTGCACGCACCTACAGCAGCGAATGAGAGAAAAAGCTCACTAACTACTAAGGAAGGGTCTCAGAGTCAGCGGCAGAGGGGCTAACCTTAGTAAGTCTTCTGTCCACTAAAGTAAACAGTTCGTAGTGGAAGCACACTCAGCGTAAACATCTCCTCAGAGATGGATGTGTGTATAGCCGAGCTCTGAGGAGACTTCCTTTTCCATTGCAGATGCTAGCCAGCTAAAGGCTTATGGTGTTTTTAGCCAGTTTGCTAGACTCCAGACCAGTTTAGGCTTCTGTAAAGGTAGCGTAAGGCGTAGCTTATATAATGCAGTAATTTAGAGCCATCATAGTTTGCATGTTCCAGCTCCTGGACGTTCTTTGTTATGGTTCCAGTCATGATTTAGGACCAGTCCTGTGGAGTTTATATACACACTGAAAGCAGTGTTTGTACTGACGTTTGCAGTTGCATTAATTTCTGTCAAGGCAGCGGGATTTGGTATGGTAATAATGTTCTATGTATATTATTTGTCATCCGAAAACACAGACTCTTAACTCTAACATCACTGTGAGCAATGCAAAAAACAACTACGTCATCAGTATAAACCGTTTTTTAAGTGTAAATTATAACATACAGTGAAATCCAAAATGTTTAAAACAATAAAACAACTTTAAAAAACATTTAAATCATGAAAATAAAGTGCCATTGCAATTATAGGGGTCCAAGCACCATCAGGACCTAATATGGCCACACTCTGTTGAACTAGTAAGCCGCAGGAACCAGATCCCAATTTTGTGTTACTGTTGAAACCCACTCTAAACACTTCTACAAACATTACGCTAATGTTGTAAATATAATTTAATCAAACAGTCTGATTTTAAATGGATAAGGAGATGAAGGAATTATGAATTATGACTCACAAGACAAATCAAATTGTAGGATGTGGGCCCTTAAAAAAGGTCAAACCCATATAAGGACGTTTTCTTGTATTGCTGAGTCTCACTTATGGTGTTTGTGTGGGGTTATGAACCAAAACCATCTACTATAAGAAGTAAAGGGATCTCTCCTCACCATTTCTTAACAGGGTCTCCATCTCCCTTAAGTAGAACAGGCATCAGAGATGTCACCATGGCGTAGTAGACCCCAGCAGCACCCATAGCATGGCCTGAGGGGCTTCCTGCAACGACAGAGACTGTTCTGTTCTGCTGCTGTCACACTTAACACACAGCAGGTGTGAGTCTATCAACCAAACCACTGTGACTGAAACAGGAGGAGGAAGCAAGGTATGAATTACAGCCTTCTAATAAAAACATGACCCCCTTAGGGAAGTATGGACAAAAGGTCATACACTAACGGTGGGGAAATTTGTAGACACTTCATTTTCCAGCAGTTCTTCTGAAGGCAGTGGAATTAAAGGGCCCTACATTTGATGTTTGTGTGGGTTTATGGGCCAAAAACATTCGTAGTTTATTTTACAGAACCATTACAGACCATTTACAGACCCGGATGAAACACTCCTTGTAACTTCAGGGCTGTTATAATAGCTCCCGAGCAAGGTTAGGACATCTATGAGCTAAGCTAAGTCCTTTTCCTTTATTTTCTGTCATTATCCACCATTTCCTCTGAAGTCAGTTGTATTAAAGGGCTCATCTCCTATGTAGTGAGATCCACTTTTTTTTAAAGTATGTGTGGGTTTATGGCCCAAGACACCAGACACAGTCATAACAAAGGTCTTTACACCTTAAATAACTGCATTGGTTTTGGCCCTGTTCCCTGATTCCTGTCTGATAAAGTCCAGTAAGCTCTGGCTGCTAATATTTGTACATCTGAAAAGTAGGCCTGGCTGAAACACTCCATATAACTTCAGCATGAGTGGGCGGGGCTAAACTACTGTAGGCTGACTAGTCTTACAGTTAGTTCCAGTCTCACAATCTGTATAACCAGTATAGGGTATGTTTTCATTTGTAAACATTTTAGTTTGATGGACTAGCTGGTCTATCGGCATGACCAACCTGGCCAAAATAATCAACCAGTATGACCACGCTGGTTGACCAGCATCACCAGTATGACCTGCTTGACCAGGCTGTTCAATCAACTTTACCAAACTGGTCAACTAGTATGACCAGCTTGGTCAGGTTGGTCATGCTAGAAGATGACCATCCTGCTAGTCTATTCAACTCTAATGAAAACATGTGCTGTGATGGTCAGGACTTTTGCTGGCGTACGAGCATGTGGACGACCTGGATGACCTTTTCAACTAACCTGACCATCAAAGACAAATAATGCTACATTCACATCCCTAAAGCCTGAGTAGCAGGAAGAGGTTTGAACAGATTACAGGATGGGAGGAGAGCAGTTCAGACAGAACTACTATTAGAAATAATAAACATACAGACTGTGATCTCTGTGATCTATAAACCTACCAGGCCCAGTCTCACAGGTGGTGGGGAACTGTTGGATCTGTGGCACAGTGGAGTTGCCGTAGTAGAGAGTCTCCTGAATCCACCAGTACGGCCGCTCTCCAAACAGAATCCTGACCAGCGATGAGAAAAAATGAGTAGTTTTAATATTAAACAAAATCTTGCTTAAAAATGAGACTATAATGACAATAAAATGATTAGAATAAATGTCAGAGGTGATTTTGTCATTGTAATAGATCAAAGGGGTTAATGTTGCTTTTTTGTGGGAACAAATCTTTAAAATCAACTGTAAAATAGATGGACAGACAGACATCAGAGATTTAGGTAGATAATAGGCAGACTTATGGGTAGATAGGCAGATGGATAGGCAGACAGTTACATAGACAGACGGATATGCAGACTTGTAGGTAGACAGACAGACAGACTTTAAGATAGACAGGCAGACAGACAGACGGATAGGCAGACTTGTAGGTAGACAGGCAGACAAACAGACAGACAGACAGACTTATGGGTAGACAAACAGACAGATGAATAGGCAGACGTATAGGTAGACAGACAGACAGACGAATAGGCAGACTTATAGGTAGACAGACAGACGAATAGGCAGACTTATAGGTAGACAGACAGACGGATAGGCAGACTTATAGGTAGACAGACAGACGAATAGGCAGACTTATAGGTAGACAGACAGACGGATAGGCAGACTTATAGGTAGACAGGCAGACAGACGAATAGGCAGACTTTTAGGTAGACAGGCAGACAAACAGACAGACATACCAATTGGTAGACAGACAGACAGATAATCACAGACAGATCACATCACCACATCCCCACATCCCCACAGACAGATAAGCAGACTTATAGGTAGACAGACAGACATACAGACAGGCTTATAGGTAGACAAAAAGACAGACATACCAATTGGTAGACAGACAGACAGATAATCACAGACAGATCACATCACCACATCCCCACAGACAGATAAGCAGACTTATAGGTAGACAGACAGACATACAGACAGGCTTATAGGTAGACAAAAAGACAGACATACAAATTGGTAGACAGACAGACGGATAGGCAGACTTATAGGTAGACAGACAGACGGACAGACAGACTTATGGGTAGACAGGCAGACAAACAGACGGACAGACAGACTTATGGGTAGACAAACAGACAGACGAATAGGCAGACTTATAGGTAGACAGACAGACAGACGAATAGGCAGACTTATAAGTAGACAGACAGACAGATAGGCAGACTTATAGGTAGACAGGCAGACAAACAGACAGACATACAAATTGGTAGACAGACAGACGGATAGGCAGACTTATAGGTAGACAGACAGACAAATAGACATACAGACAGAAAGACAGATAGGCAGACGTATAGGCAGACAGACAGGTAGACAGACTGCACATCTACACCTGCACAAGCAAATGAGAGTCTCACCATTTGAGAACCAGGTTGATCCAGTCTCCCACCACAGCCACCCACAGCAGCTTCACCCCCACCGCAGTGTGCAGGTGAAAGCAGATGGGGAAGAACAGCAGGAACGTGGTGCGCAGGTCCGCGGCCTCCGAGGCTAAAGCAAACCAGCCGTGTGCATGACCATAATGCAGCTGCAGGTAGTGTGTGGTGCTTATCCCGTAACCATGGAGAGTCTCCATCACAGCTTCAAACCTCAGGGAACATGGGCGGTTTTCATGCATGGCAGTCTGAGACGGTCCCAGGAGGTCACATACACCCAGACCACACTGAATTCGGAGCTTAAGGTCAGAAGCAGTGGTGTGCAAACCTTCAGCACAGCGTTCAGCTGCATGCCATCCTTTTATTTGCCCAGCCCATGGCCTGGTCACTAGGCACCACTTGAGTGATGGAGTGGAGAAATTAGGGGGAAATTAGTGTCACGCATATTTGTAGTGGTGAAGGAGAGAGGAGCTAATTTTAGACCTCACTCTCCATCAGCACACACACACTTACTTGTTGCAAGAGGTGATATCAGTGATGTGTGCTGTCGTTTGGCAGTTGGGCATACTGGTTAACCCGCCTTGACTATTTTGGTGGACCAGAATGGTAACGCTGGTCAGCCACCTTTGTCATTCTCGTAGACCAATTTATTTATGATGGTCAAACTGGTCTACCAACCCTGGTCATTCTCGTAGACTAGTTTGGGCATGCTGGTCATACTGGTCTACCAACCTTGGTCATTTTGGTCAACCAACTTGATCATGTTGGTCATACTGGTGAACCGCCTAGACCATTTTGGTGGACCAGCTTGGTCATGCTGGTCAACCACATTGGTCATTCTGGTCAACCACCTTGGTCATTCTGGTCAACCAACTTGGTCATTTTGGTCAACCAACTTGATCATGTTGGTCATACTGGTGAACTGCCTTGACCATTCTGGTGGTCCAGCTTAGTAAAGCTGGTCAGCCACCTTTGTCATTCTCATAGATCAACTTAATCATGCTGGTCAAACTGGTCTACCAACCTTGGTCATTTTGGTAGACCAGCTTGGGCATGATGGTCAAACTGGTCTACCACCTTGGCCATTCTGGTGGACCAGCTTAGTCACGCTAGTCAACCACCTTGGTCATTTTGGTCAACCAACTTGATCATGTTGGTCATACTGGTTAACCGCCTTGACTATTTTGGTGGACCAGCATGGTAACGCTGGTCAGCCACCTTTGTCATTCTCTTAGACCAACTTCTTTAGACCAACATTTGGGTGGACCAACTTGGACATGCCGGTCAACACCCTTAATCATGCTGGTTACACTGGTCAACCACCTTGGCCATTCTGGTGGACCAACTTGGTCATTTGGGTGGACCAACTTGGACATGCCGGTCAACCCCCTTAATCATGCTGGTTACACAGGTCAACCACCTTGGCCATTCTGGTGGACCAACTTGGTCATGCTGCAATTTTTTATGGTTTAACTGGTCTACCAATATAACCAACCTGACCAAAATAATCAACCAGTATGACTAACCACTGATTGATCACACTGGTTGACCAGCATCACCACACTGGTCCACCAGTATGACCTGCTTGACCAAGCTATAGACCATCTCATCCATCTAACTCAAATGAAGCCACAGGACATGACAGGCAGGACTTAAGCTGGCTTACCAGCATGTGGATGACCTAGATGACCTTTTGGAATGACCCACCTGCCCATCAAAGACCAGCTTAGACCATCTGAAACCAGTTTAGATAATGACAGGAGTTTCCTGATGTTTATTCACCCCACCTGACTGGACGTCTCGCTGAAGCGTACAGTACACAGCAGGTTAGCAGCGACGTGTAAAACCTGGCCCTTCATGTTTACTTTGGACTTGACGCAAAGGGCTCATTTTTGGGAAGTCATGTGACCCTTTCCCATAATCTGGGCTCATTAGCAGGCTCTGTCCATGCGCTCCATCACCACTCTGCAGGATGCAGAATTTTCCAGCCCTCTGCATTGGCAGTGTGAAAAGACCACAGATGGGAGTCGAGGGCAGGATGTAAACAGGCTGGATCAGAGCTTCATGCCCCTGACCTTTACCTTCTCCACAGCAACAACACTCTCAACTCCTACACACAGCAGGCAACACACTACACCCCTGAAACAGGGTTCCTTTATGGCAACAGTACAGACCTGCTATCTCAGAAACACAACAGGAAAACAACAGGACACTCTCACTTGACCTATGGAGGCTCCGCCCACAACTATGTTCTTTCATAGCTACTTTGGTGAAGTTGAATGGGAAACTGTCATAACAAATAATTCATAGTGGATGCTGACAATTCACTATATACAGTATACTGGGTAATTCATAGTAGATACTGAATCATTTATAGCAGAAACTAAATAATTAATAGAAGACATTGAATGATACACAGTGGTAACTAAATAATACATAGTGGACACGACACAGTGCATAGTAGACGCTGAATAATTCATAGTGGATACTGTATAATTAATATTGAATACTGAATAATTCATAGTGGATACTGAATAATTAATATTGAATACTGAATAATTCATAGTGGATACTGTATAATTAATATTGAATACTGAATAATTCATAGTGGATACTGAATAATTAATATTGAATACTGAATATTTCATAGTAGATACTGAATAATTCATAGTGGATACTGTATAATTAATATTGAATACTGAATAATTCATAGTGGATACTGAATAATTAATATTGAATACTGAATAATTCATAGTGGATACTGAATAATTAATATTGAATACTGAATAATTCATAGTGGATACTGAATAATTAATATTGAATACTGAATATTTCATAGTAGATACTGAATATTTCATAGTGGATACTGTATAGTTAATATTGAATACTGAATAATTCATAGTGGATACTGAATAATTAATATTGAATACTGAATAATTCATAGTGAATACACTCAGAAATGTATGTTAGATACTAAATAATTTATAGTGGACACGGCACAGTGCATAGTAGATGCTGAATAATTCATAGTGGATACTGAATAATTCATAGTGGATACTGAATAATTCATAGTGGATACTGAATAATTAATATTATATACTGAACAATTCATGCTGAAAACAAAATAATTAATATTAGATAAATATACAGATGTTAAAATGCTAAACGATGCTAAATGATTTATAGTGAATTTGTAGTATTTGTATTTCATTTGTATTTGTATTTCATACTGGGTATAGCATCATATAGCATAAGATACTGAATAATTCATACTGGATACTGAATCAAAGTCTTAATATTAATAACTGAATTAGCATTAGTTATTAGGGGTTAGCATGAGCGCACTGTGTTTATTGTGCTTTCGCTCTGCAGATCTTTAACTGGATTCTAATGGCGAGGGCATTCTTTCTGCAACTGTGGCTTGTGAAGTCACATTCTCACGACCCATGAAAACTAAACAGGGTTCAGACAGCAGGAAAATAACACAGGAAGTTTTGTGCACAGCATGGGACGGCTCACTCTCACGCTCTCTGCCTGCATTCAGATTCACTTCCCATCTCTTCTTTTAGCAGCTGCTAATGCAGAACAGCACGGCCAGGCAGGGCGAAGCCGACCCTGTCTTTAACATCCTATTGTGGAGAGGAGAGCAGAGAGCTGCACACACACCACAGATACCCCTTTACAGAAAAACACGATTAGCAGAGTGCTAATGAGGCCTCAAGTAGGCCTAAGGTGTAGGACCATGGCAGTGTGTGTGTGTATGTGTGTGTGAATGAGGCTGGAAGGAGTTAAACACTTCTGAATCCATGCAGATATGTTAATGAACATTCCTTTATAAAGATTTACTCATTTAGCAAAACTAATAAACAGTGTAATAAATAACCTATATGACCAAACCAGCTGCTTTCAGTTTCGCTCACGAGTCTCATGAGACTAATAAATAATATAACTTGATATAAAAATATGGTAATTTTATCACCTTTAACACTTTTTAAATTCCAATAATAATAATAATAATAATAATAATAATAATAAAAGCTTCACTATTAGTCTGTTCAGTCCTCCTGGCGTGTCCGAGAAGCTATAACTGTGTTTATGATTGATCTGATTATTGATTTAAACTCACTTTAAACCACAGGATTTTTATCTAGAACCCATTTGTGTTTATTTACACTTTTAGGCTCGATCTCCATGTGCTGCTCCTCCCCTCTCTCTCTGGGAAGCACTGGCTGCATGTAGATGGAGGTACTTATAGAAAGGGTGTGATGGTGAGAAGGCGGGGCTTAAAGAGGCATGTTTTAAGCTGTAAAAATCCAAATGCAGAAGGCAGAAGCAAGCGCTGATGTGAAATCAATGCCAAATCTTAATCTTAAACTCCCAAAAAAGAGGCAGCCTGGTCACCCTAGCTCACACCAAACAATTAGCATGGTGCTAACTAGTGTTCTTGGTCATTTGGGTGGACCAACATGGACATGCTGGTCAACACCCTTAATCATGCTGGTTATACTGGTCAACCACCTTGGCCATTCTGGTGGAACCAGAACAATTAGCAATTAGCATGGTGCTAACTAGTGTATCCTGCAGCATTGTCTGGCCACCAGATCACCCAAACATGTGGTAGAAATAGTTTCAACATCTGCAAGATGATCAGTTTACGTTATTAAAATAGTTCTGATGACAATCTAGGATGTCCTACAAAAGGTCCAGAATTTTTCTGCAGCTTAATAGTCCATGATCTGCTCCAAATCATGCGAAACTCACTATATTTGACTTATTGTTCGGGTTAAATAAGCTTTAGAACCTCTAAAACAGAACTAACAGAAGTTTGACTTATAATTTTAACATCATTCAGGGGGATTTAGTGTGAAACTGAGCTTCACTGTAGAGAAACTGACCCACTCTGATCTCTTTACAGTGGAGGTGAATGAAATCAGGCATCGGTTGCCATGACTACAACACAGATACAGCCCATAATATATCTCCTATCCAAACCCACCAGTGCAGCTACACGAGTCTTCTGAGTTTTATATGGAATGATGATGATGATGATGAGTGGAGAATCTCAACTAATGCAGTTTTCTTTAGGGACTACTTTCTGTAGCCGCACTACACCCTGCAGCATGTATCCCTCCACCATTTTAATGATCTGATTTTAAAAGCAGGTTCTAGAGCCGAGCTCTTCTCAGAACTCTGGTAGAACTCAGGCATCAGGCAGCGTCTTCATCACCATTAGGTGAAGAACTTTCTGTGAGGAGCTTTTATTAGAGCTTCAGACGTCTGCGTCCTTTCACCTCCACTGTAGAACCACAGCTCTGCCTGGGGAAGTTCCTCTAGTGCACCATCCTACTCTGAATGATGCTGGTTAAACACAATGCAAAGCACCATGCTTTGTCCATAATAAGGTGGGCCCTTTCTGGGGTCTGAAATCCTGACACACCTCACAGACTGACCAAATAAAGCCAACAAAGAATAGGAGGAGGAGACATAGATGACAAGAGGGTGGAGCCTGGGTAATAAACAAGACGTCTATCAGCTGTATCTTAACTCAGCAGCTTCAGGATCATGCTGATGCTCCACTGACTGAACTGAACACGGAGAAGGGAGTCTCTGTCATTCCCACTCCGGGCCGGAGCGCTGCTGCTGCTACTGCACTATGGAGCTTTGGTGGTGGAGCTGCAGGAGGAGAACCTCTCTCCAGAACTGCTGTGTAACGCTGCAGAACCCATACAGTCATATTAGTGTCAAATCCTGTAGTGTTACTCTGCCACCTCAGCCCACATGCTGCTCCACCTTCAGATCAAGCTTCTGGAGCTTGTCTCAGCTTGTCCAGAAATGCATGTGTACAGCTGTCCATCAGGCTCAAAGCCTGATTTGTATTTACTGCAGTGGAGTAAACATAAATTACACACCACACCTGTAGGGGGAGTCCAGCATCAGAAAATACCAATTCTCACATAATGCTGCTTTAAATAATAGCTATGTGGTGTTACAGGTTGTGAAGGATGGTAAAAAGCTTGTCATGGGTGAGCCTCATAGTTGTAAAACTATTTTTAAAGGGTTCTACTTTAGAAAACTGTCCAGAAATGCATGTGTACAGCTGTCCATTAGTGGGCGCTCAAAGTGCGATTTATATTTACTGCAGTGGAGCAAACGTAAATTACACACCACACCTGTAGGGGAAGCCCAGGAGTGGAAAACACAATTTCTCACATAATGCTGCTTTAAATAATAGCTATGTGTAAAATGGTTGTCATGGGTGAGCCTCATGGTTGTAGAGACATTTATAAAGGGTTCCATATAGAACCACCTATAAAAGGTTATCCACCCATTGCTTTAATTAGAGAACCCTTGACAAACCCTTACTTTAGGAGTATGTACAAAGGGCCCAATACAGATTTTAGGGCATTCAGTCACTGCAGGCCCACCTGTGCTATGGGTCCTAGAACAACTGCTCCCACCAGAAAGAAACTGTATTTCTTAGCTTGTCAACAAATGCATGTGTACATCTGTCTGAGTGGAGTTAAAGCGAATTACGCTCCCCAACTGTAGAGGGAGCCCAGGAGCAAAAATATCAATTCTTGCATAATGCTGCTTTAAATGTACACAAGGCTCTGAGGTACACTGAAATAACATAATTTACACCAATCAGCCAGAACATTAAAACCACTGAAGGTGAAGTACTTAAGAGTATATATAAGGATATCTAGGATTATAGAGCCCTTTCTGCTAAAGAGTGCATTTCTACTGTTCTCAGTGTTTTCTCAGGCATGGCTGAAGGGTGGAAGACGACAGGTGCCCTGGCTTCTTCTTTAAGGGTTTACACTGGGTGTTTATGAGCGCTGCTGGCCGCCGCACTCCTACCAGTGTTGCCAACTCTTGTGTCTTCTCAGGCTCTCACACAGCACAGAAAAACTGACGTTTCCACATGACTTCCTGTGAGAAACACCAGTGAAGGCTGTTTCTAGAGTGGGTCAGGCTCCTGGTTCAAAACTGGCTGCTAAGGTGAGGTTTCTGATTGAGTAAGCTGGTTTGAGGGTGGTTGTCCTGGAACCCAGCACAGAGGGGCCTGTGGTGCCTGGAGGCCCCTCACACAGATCCCTAAAAAGGGTTTGTCAAGGGTTCTTTAGTAAAAGCAGTGCATGAAAGTGTTATTCATATATAAGGAAAACAACCTCTTATAGATGGTTCTTGAACAGAACCCTTTAAAAATGGTTCTACATCCATGCGGCTCATCCATGGCAACCATTTTAGCATCCCTCACAACATAGCTATTATTTAAAGAAGCATAATGCGAGAATTTCTATGTTTTGCTCCTGGGCTCCCTCTACAGTTCAGGAGTGTAATTGCAATGATTGCCAAGCAAAGCACTGTTTTGTTAAATCTTCTTCGTGTTGGAGTCAATGGCTGTGGCTGCTGCCTTTTTCTAAATACACACATCATTTACCCAAACACACACTGACCAGAGTTCCCACTTCATCCAATTTAATAAAATTTAACTCCAGCTGAAAAACCCCACCCATCATGGGTCCATCATTTTTAACGAGGCGGCCAATAAAACGATCAGATTAATTTGAAGCTGAGAAATACAGCAAGGTTTGGTTAAAACCCTTGAGAAACAGAGCCCTCAGCGTCGGGTCAGGCCTCTCAGCATCGGGTCAGGCCTCTCAGCGTCGGGTCAGGCCTCTCAGCGCCGAGTCGTGATAGTGGTAGTTAAATATAGAAATACGATGCTGTGTCTCTTTGCTAGTTGTGGTGTTCAGGACGCTCACTAATGTTGCTAATGCTGCTAATGTTTAAAAAATGGACTGTGAAAAAGAAGCCTCAGTGCTCTCAGACTCCACAACCTCCTGAATGTCACACAGCAGGAGTTCTGAATCTGTGTGACCGCCACAGATGGTCAGTATCGCCAGTCAGCTAAGTATGAGCTATTACTGAGATTCAGACTGATAGTCTAACATAAACATTAAGGTTAGAGGCTATAGTGGGCAGGGAGGAGTCATGGGCTTATGAACCCCCTTGGCACCAGAATGTTTGGTGGTCCACCCCCCCTCCCCAGTCATTGAACACCAACATATACACACCATTTTGAACTATTTTGTACATAACTTAGGATATATATATATATATATATATATATATATCCGAGTCTCTGTGTGGATGTGACTAAAGTATTTGGACACCACCACCACATTCCACTTACAGGAGCTTGAATGCCATCTCATTCTAACTCCATGGGCTTTATTAATATGGAGCTGGTCCCCCTCTGCAGCTCTACCAGCAGCAGCAGCAGGTCTGGAGCTCTGCTGCAGTTACTGAGTCAGTTGGAGGCTTTTCTGCACTCTGCTCTGAGCTCAGCACTCGGCCCTGACCCCGCTCTGTAACTTTACGTGGTCTGACAGACACTCGTGGCTGAGCTGCTCTCTGTGAGCTGTTCCTCCTAAACTCTTCCACTGTTCAATAATAACACCACTCACAGCTGACTTGTTGTTGTTGGTGCAGCGGTGTCTCCTATTACATACAGAACCACACTGGAGTTCAGTGAGCTCTTCAGAACCTCCCGTTCTTTCACTGAGGTGTGTTAATGATTTTATGTACCTGTGGCAATGGGACTGTGTCCCAATATTTTTGTCCATATAGTGTTTACACTTACACTTCAATGATCAATAATCATAACATTAACATATCTATAGCTATGGCTGTTCTTACTCTTGCATACAAGTGGAGTTAGGTCCATCCAGCTGTGTTCTGTCCAATTCGGACCCGGTCATGTGATTATTATTCCACATGTCTGCATGTCTTGGGTTGCCAGATCCTTCTCCCACTTCAGTTCAGCAGTGCAGGATCTAACAGTCTTTAAAGTGCTCTGCGATTTTGAGGAGTCTAATTTCAGGAAGCACTCCTCCATTTTCTCATTGTTTATCTTGTTCCTCAGGGGGGCGCTCCAGAGAGTAATTAGGAAGTGCATATGTAGCTCGTATGCTTTGGGGGGTTCAGAACTTCTAGGAAATATCTTTCTGAGGGAGAGGCACACCCTCTAATGCATTTCCGCTGCTGTATTGTGGGATACGGCTCCTCTGAGAGGAACGTGGTTTACAGCACCAGGAAAGCAGTTTTTCAAAAAACATCATATCTAAGGTCATCATGTGACAAAAGTTTGTGGACACCTCTCTAATGAATGCATCCAGCTACTTCAAGTTGCACCCATTGCTGATACAGATGTGTAAATGTACACACAGCTTGTCTAGTCCCTGTAGAGAAGAAGTACTGCCAATAGAATAGGACCCTAGGAGCAGAATAGGAGCAGATCAACATCATGACTCTATTGGCTCCATGCTGCCTAATAATGCCAGGCGTGGGCTAGAGGGGTATAAAGCCCCCCAGCATTGAGGAGCTGTGGAGCAGTGGAAGAGCTGTGTTCTCTGGAATGATGGATGGTGGTGGAGCTCCATCCAGTACTTTTGGGATGAGTTGGGGATGATGAGGTGTGGTGGTGATCAATCAGCCAACATGCTGACCTCACTAACGCTCTTGTTGCTGAATGCAATCAAATCCTCACAGAAATGTTCCTTCTCCAAAATCTAGTAGAAAGCCGCCTTCTGTTTGTGCATCCAGTGTGTTTGGATGTCAAAATACTGGTGTGTGTGTGTTTCTCAGGTATCTGTGGGTGATGACGGTGTCTCTCGGCCTGTCTGCTCTCTCTCCCTCTCCTCCTCTGTCAGTCGGACAGGCTGCTTTGAGGATTCTCCAGAACAGTTACAAACACTGAGGGACACTCCATACATAGCCCTGCACCCAGCGTCCAGTGTAAATACAGCCGTCACACTGCTGCCCTCGCGCCGCACTCACTCAGCATTCGCGCAGACAGAGGGTTCTTCAGTGCTCGCAAATCATTTCCCACAGTGTTTCTTTAAGAGTGACGCTACGCAGTGCAGCTGCTGAACACTCCCTCACTCACTAAATCACTCACTCCCTCACTCACTCCCTCACTCACTAAATCACTCACTCCCTCACTCACTCACTCCCTCACTCACTCACTAAATCACTCACTCCCTCACTCACTCCCTCACTCACTCACTCACTCCCTCACTCACTCCCTCATTCACTTACTCACTCACTCACTCACTCACTGATTCAGTCACTCACTCACTCACTGATTCAGTCACTCACTCACTCACTCACTGATTCAGTCACTCACTCTCTCACTCACTCATTAACTCACACACTCACTGATTCAGTCACTCACTCACTCACTGATTCAGTCACTCACTCTCTGACTCACTCATTAACTCACACACTCACTGATTCAGTCACTCACTCTCTCACTCACTCATTAACTCACACACTCACTGATTCAGTCACTCACTCACTCACTGATTCAGTCACTTACTCACTCACTGATTCAGTCACTCACTCACTCACTGATTCAGTCACTCACTCTCTGACTCACTCATTAACTCACACACTCACTGATTCAGTCACTCACTCACTCACTCACTGATTCAGTCACTCACTCTCTCACTCACTCATTAACTCAAACACTCACTGATTCAGTCACTCACTCACTCACTGATTCAGTCACTCACTCTCTCACTCACTCATTAACTCACACACTCACTGATTCAGTCACTCACTCACTCACTCACTGATTCAGTCACTCACTCTCTCACTCACTCATTAACTCAAACACTCACTGATTCAGTCACTCACTCACTCACTGATTCAGTCACTCACTCTCTCACTCACTCATTAACTCACACACTCACTGATTCAGTCACTCACTCACTCACTGATTCAGTCACTCACTCTCTCACTCACTCATTAACTCACACACTCACTGATTCAGTCACTCACTCACTCACTGATTCAGTCACTCACTCTCTCACTCACTCATTAACTCACTCACTCACTGATTCAGTCACTCACTCTCTCACTCACTGATTCAGTCACTCACTCACTCACTGATTCAGTCACTCACTCTCTCACTCACTCATTAACTCACACACTCACTGATTCACTCACTCTCTCACTCACTGATTCAGTCACTCACTCACTCACTGATTCAGTCACTCACTCACTCACTCACTCACTCACTCACTCATTCACTTATTAACTCCCTTATACACTCACTCAGTCACTCACTCTCTTACTCACTCACCGACTCACTCACTCATTAACTCACTCTCTCACTCACTGACTCATTTGCTCCCTCACTTTTCTGAGGTCTGTAGTGTTCTCTCTACTGTCCGGGATTAGACTCAGCAGACAGAATGAGCCGAGGACCTCCTTTCTTCTGAGTGGAACACAGTGTTACGCAATATTAGGGCAGGTGGAGCTTCGTTTATATATCTCACATGGGTCTTGCAGTGTGTGTGTGTGTGGGGGGGGGGTTGGGGGTGGTGGTGATGTGAACTGATTTCTGTAGAACATGGTATGTAGAATTTCTGCACTACTGGCTCAGACAACCCCAGTCTGCACTTAAAGACCCATAATGTGTGTGTGCTGCCAGCTCTGAGGCCTGTGAACACTCCACACTGCATACTTTCACACTCCCGCCACGCTGATATGGACAGCAGCCAGTCTGTGTGTGTGTGTGTGTGTGTGTGTTTGTGTGTGTGCGTGTGTGTGTATTTGTGTGTGTGTGTGTGTGTGTGTGTGTGCGTGCGTGCAGATACGCATGTGTATTTTCATGTGTGTTCACTTATAGACTCCAGTGAGAAAAACAATCATCAATCCTTCCCAGCATCTGGCCACAGAACCCATTCTGGAGTGTTTAGGGGCGTCTCACACAGGCCAGGACCCTCTGCAGTGTGAGAATCCCAGACTGAGCAGCCCAGCACCACCAGTAATACACAGCAGGCATACGCAGAATTATTCCCAACACAGACTGGAATCTAGAACTGAACTGGAACAGAGGTGTTCTTGCTCTCCCACTGCAGACAGAACATCAGACAGTGTGTAATCAGGCACTATGTAATCAGACAGTGCAGTGTAATCAGGCAGGGTGTAATCAGGCAGTGTGTAATCAGGCAGTGTGTAATCAGTGTGTAATCAGACAATGCAGGGTAATCGGACAGTGTGTAATCAGACAGAGCGTAATCAGACAATGCAGTGTAATCGGACAGTGTGTAATCAGACAGAGCGTAATCAGACAATGCAGTGTAATCGGACAGTGTGTAATCAGACAGAGTGTAATCAGATAGTGTGTAATCAGACAGTGCAGTGTAATCAGACAGTGTGTAATCAGACAGAGAGTAGTCAGACAGTGTGTAATCAGGCACTGTGTATTCAGAGAGTGCAGTGTAATAAGACAGTGTGTAATCAGACAGTGTGTAATCAGGCACTATGTAATCAGAGAGTGCAGTGTAATCAGACAGTCTGTAATCAGACAGAGAGTAGTCAGACAGTGTGTAATCAGGCACTGTGTATTCAGAGAGTGCAGTGTAATCAGACAGTGTGTAATCAGACAGTGTGTAATTAGACAGTGCAGTGTAATCAGACAGTGCAGTGTAATCAGATAGAGTGTAATCAGATAGAGAGTAATCAGACAGAGTGTAATCAGTGTGTAATCAGTGTGTAAGCAGAGAGTGCAGTGTAATCAGACAGTGCAGTGTAATCAGACAGGACATTTTATGGATGTGCCAAAGCAGTGGAACGTCGAGAGTAAAGTGAGCACCCTAACCCCTAAACCCTAGAAATGTGAGAAACTAGCAAGACAAAACTCCCTTACAGTTTCTCTCAGTTTTAACATAAGTACATTTAGCATAAAATGTGGCCACCAATTTAATTTCACTTAAAAATCCTTACTTTCTATGACATTTACATTTTAAAAAATGGGATTAACCACACTTCTCAGTACCTCTGCTTTCTAGCTGATGTTTTGATCACTTTTGAATGTTGGTGGTGCTTTCACACTCGTGGTGGCATGAGACGGACTCTACAACCCACACAAGTGGCTCAGGTAGTGCAGCTCATCCAGGATGGCACATCAATGCGAGCTGTGGCAAGAAAGTTTGCTGTGTCTGTCAGCGTAGTGTCTAGAGGCTGGAGGCCCTACAAGGAGACAGGCCAGTACACCAGGAGACGTGGAGGAGGCCATAGGAGGGCAACAACCCAGCAGCAGGACCGCTACCTCCGCCTTTGTGCAAGGAGGAACAGGAGGAGCACTGCCAGAGCCCTGCAAAATGGCCTCCAGCAGGCCACAAATGTGCATGTGTCAGCACAGATGGTTAGAAACCGACTCCATGAGGATGGTATGAGGGTCCAACGTCCACAGATGGGGGTTGTGCTCACAGCCCAACACCGTGCAGGACGCTTGGCATTTGTCAGAGAACACCAGGATTGGCAAATTCGCCACTGGCACCCTGTGCTCTTCACAGATGAAAGCAGGTTCACACTGAGCACGTGACCGAGTCTGGAGACGCCGTGGAGAGCGATCTGCTGCCTGCAACATCCTTCAGCATGACCGGTTTGGCAGTGGGTCAGTAATGGTTTTAGGTGGCATTTCTTTGGAGGGCCGCACAGCCCTTCATGTGCTAGCCACCCCTTGTGAGACCATATGCTGGTGCGGTTGGCCCTGGGTTCCTCCTAATGCAGGACAATGCTAGACCTCATGTGGCTGGAGTGTGTCAGCAGTTCCTGCAAGATGAAGTCATTGAAGCTATGGACTGGCCCGCCCGTTCCCCAGACCTGAATCCGATTGAGCACATCTGGGACATCATGTCTCGCTCCATCCACCAACGTCACGTTGCACCACAGACTGTCCAGGAGGATGCTTTAGTCCAGGTCTGGGAGGAGATCCCTCAGGAGACCATCCGCCACCTCATCAGGAGCTTGCCCAGGCGTTGTAGAGAGGTCATACAGGGACGTGGAGGCCACACACAATACTGAGCCTCATTTTGACTTGTTTTAAGGACATTACATCAGAGTTGGATCAGCCTGTAGTGTGTTTTTCCAATTTAATTTTGTGTGACTCCAAATATAGGCCTCCATTTTTAATAAATTTGATTTCCATTGATGATTTTCGTGTGGTTTTGTTCTCAGCACATTCAACTTTGTACAGAACAAAGTATTTAATGAGAATATTTCATTCATTCAGATCTAGGATGTGTTATTTGAGTGTTCCCTTTATTTTTTTGAGCAGTGTATATATATATATATATATAAACAATTTTATATTCATATATATCATATATCCTTACTTTCCATGGCATTTACATTTTTTCAAATGTGATAAATCGCATATATATATATATATATATATATATATATATATATATATATATATATATATATTCATATGGGCTGGTAAAAACATTCAAATATTAAGACTCCGCCCACACCATTCTCAGAGAGGTCTGGGAGCAGCATTTTGGTGATTTTCGAGGAGTGTTTTCTCAGATTTCTGCTTTGTGTTTTCTAGGTAAGCTGAACACTTCACTGAACACCCACATCTAGTATTCTACTACCACATCACTCTGTGTTCCCAACAGTTCTAACGGTCAGTACAGAACTGTTAACGCCTCTGGGAGACATTTGGATACATGAAATGTTCGGTATCCTGCTGTTTCTCAGGGTCTGTTATTATGGAGTGGTGTTCAGCTTTTCTGAACAGCTGAAACCTGAAGCGTCCATTCACAGCTGTGCGATACGGTGCAGACAGATGTCCGGTTGGCCCAGTGATGCAGTTGTGTAAACAGTTGTTGTGTGGTTCCACTGCTCCTCTGCTGATGCACTTATCAACACACGAACTGAGCAGCCAGCGGTCACACACACACACACACACACACACACACACACACACACACACTGCTGGAACATCTAACACGCTAATAACAGTCCACTGTAGCAGGGAGGGTGTTCACCCTGTGCTGCAGTAACAGCCTCTAGGCTTTATGCCCGATGGTGAAACACAGGATTTGGTTGCTTTCAGCCCCATGAGAGCATCGGTGAGGTCAAGTACTGATGTTGGATGATGAGTTCTGTCACTCCTAATCATCCTGAAGGTTTTGGATGGAGCTTCATCGCTCCAGACAATTCCATATGTATGCATCTTTTCATAGAAATGTAGTAAAATACTGTATATCTATAAAAAAATAATAAATCCAATATGAATTTATGAATATGAATTTAGGAACTGTCAGCTGACTCCTTGAACCTTGCACTAACACTTAGCAAACATGGGCTCCACTGAGCTGCTGTCTAAAGACCTGAAAATGTAAGTAATCGACGTCCACAAGGTAATTAGAAGATTTAGCATGTGGCAGTTCAGGGGAACTGTGGAGGTCAAGATAAGACCTGGATCAAAAAGGCTTTTAAAGAGAACTGCTCATGTGCTGGTAAGACAGGCAAATCAACCCCCATATCGCTGCCAAGAATCTGCAGAAAGATGTAGCTGAGTGAGAAGGGTGGTGCACTGTTCCACTCTACAACCTTGCCACAAAACCTAAGCTTTGAAATGGGCTACAGCAGCTCTAGAAGACTGAGGTGATCATCTGTGGAGTGAGGAAGTCAAAATAGAGTGGCTCAGCAAGTCAGCAAAGGAACATTTGGAAAAAAACAACATTCTGCCAACTGTGAAGCTTGAGAGTGGATGCATCATCTTTTTGTGGGCTGTATTGTCAACAACACACATTGTTTTTTATTACATTATTTAAATGTAAAAATTGCAACTATGACTATAAAAGTTACATGACATCCCATTTACAATCCGAGAAAAAGTCCAAGGTCATCCAGAGTGGAGGTTCTAGATAACCTTACCTAGTCAGAACTGTTCACAGTGGTGGTAAATGGAAGCAGACGTCTGAACCTTCTACCTAATGGTTATGAAGACACTGCCTGGTGTCTGAGACATCAGTAGGCCAACTGGGAACCAGAAGGTTTTGTCCATGGCTTCCATGTTGGCCCCCTATATGGATGCCCACCAGGGTCCCACCAGGGTCAGTGATGGGACCGAAAGGGTAATAATGTGTGCCCCATCTGGCTTGTACACTGCATATGGGGCCTAGATGGGACCTATGTAAGATTAGGGTGGGACCCATTTGAGTCCCAGTACCAACACATGTACAAACCCACTGAGAGCCCACGCCCATCTGGAACCCACCGAGCCCATGTTCCACCCATGTGAGCATGTTGGCTGGTTGAATGTGAATGTTAATGATATATAATTTGTTAACAGCACTGAATATGATACAATACAGTCACAGAAAATGAGAACTGGTAGCTTAGAAATCAATCAGTCAGTTTCAGAGAGTCAGTAGTTTTATTGATTAATCTCCTAAATGATCCCAGTGGTTATAAAAGACACGATACAGAGACACTTTGGGGTGAAGACACTGAGTGGAATTGAATTAATTACAACATTAAACCTCAAAAAACACCTTATGAACATACGTCACTGACGGAACAGTTTTGTCTTTCCAAAACAGCAACTTTCAATGGAAGTCAATGTAAAAAAAAGTTTATTCCGAGTCATTTTGGAGTTTTTTTTATTGGTCTATTCATTGTGAAATTTTGACACATGTAAAACTGGTCATTTCAAATTATATAAAAAAGTAAAATACATCAACAATAGAAGTCCACAGAACTGTTAAATATCCCTGTGTTATGATTCACAGCTCGAACGTGGGTGAGGAAGAGTCTGAAAACAAACTACATTTCATTTTAAGGTCATTCACTCCTAATTTCACAACATGTGGCCTATAATAAACCACCTAACAGACACTGTTCCGATAAATAAAGTGTATTAGCAGTGCAGCCTACAGGCTAAAATAATGATGGGGGCGGCTGGTCGGAGCTGTTTCTTTATTTGTAATTAATCTAGAATTAATTGAGCAGCAAAGCCATGCAGAGTGGCTTTAGTCTGTTAATATACAGTAGAACAACACAGTAGACATTAACCATGTGTCCTGGTCCAGACAAAAAATTACACCAAGAAATATTTTGTTTAAACTACATGCAGATTTATTTTTATCTATGCTTGTTTACCTACATATTTTAGATTTTTAGGCCTGCATTTATTGTTTTATTTTTGTGTGGGTTTCTGAACCAAAAGCACATACATAAATATATTCATATTACACACTAAACTCTAGGTTTATTATTGAGTTATTAGTCCTAATGCAGAACTTATTATGAATAATTTGGTAGCTGTTTAAATTTAGCACATTTTGTGGCGTCCCTCAGGGTTCTGTTTTATGGTTGGTAAAATTGTTCCTAACTGTTGCAGTTATGTAGTTAAGTGGGCCAACGCTCAGGGTTTAAGGGATTAAACAGGCTGTTATTGGCATGCTCTTTTAAGAGTAATATATGTAAATCACCTCTGTTCTGATTGGCTGCCCTGTACTGTGCTTCATTTAGAACATAGCCTGTGCCTAAACTCTTCTTACGAGTGGGTGGGGCTAAACTGCTTCAGGTTGAACAGGTGGATATTCATGATTTCAAAATGGGTTTTGATTGAATTGAATTTTTATTTAATTTTAATTACAATTGAATTAACAATGTTCATCTTCTATAAAAACTCCTTTATTTTGAACAATGAAGAAAATTCAGTGGTGTGGGCTCTTTAATCAAATCCACAGTATAGAGTAAATTGTAGAAATTATTCATAAATTGACCAGAAAATGCTAATTAGAAAATCCAGAGAATGAAACACCTGAAGTTCTCGCTGTTTGAGCACAGATTACAGTAAGCTATCAGTTTTTTTTTTAGGAAAAAAGTTTAGCACAAAATATTTCACAAAATATTCCTATAAAATAGCAGTTTTGTATTTGATTCACATACAGAGTTAATGCAGAGCCTGTGTTTTTGCAGTGCATTTGACATTCATGAAAAAAATAAAGGAAATATTTGCAGTAATAATATTTACGTCATACAACAACAATGCAAATATAAAAAAACAACAACAATATACAGATGTTCACCTATACATCATGAAGCTTACAGAAAACCCAGGCTTAATATAAAGGCTGGGAAAGTAAAAGAGACTTTATGTGGCATTTCTTTGTTTATTGAAATCTCTAGTAGTTAGAAGTCAAGGACACTGGACTCATAAACAGTTTACCCTCTTACCCCAGATGTAGTCCATCAGCCAAGACATGTTTGAGGTGTCTGAAGTTGTTTTTCTAGTCTCACACTGGAGCTACGAGGCCAATTCTGGCCCAAATACAGCACTAAAGCTGTGGTCAGTTATGATAATGGGAAGTGTACTGTGGGCCAAAACTGACCCTGCCCTCAAAAAAACCTGAAAACCTCAAATCTCCAAATATCAGCTTTACAGGAAGTCAGTATAAAATATTTGATCCCAGGTCATTTTAAAGCATTTCTATTGGTCCCCAACTGCCAGATTCACATGATTTACATTTACAAAAAAGTGAAAAACAGCAAAAAGGCAGATACAAGGTTTTTGACAGAGAAGATATCCGACCTCATTATCCGGTGGTTTTCATCCTCTCAGCTCTCAAACAGATGCAAGTTATGGAATGTGGATAAGCAACATTTGGGGGTGAGGCTTAGTAAGGAGTGGGCGGGGTAAAATAAAGCCAATCAGAAGCTTCCCAGCTTCCTACGTCATAAGCTTCCCACTTTCCCGAATGAAAAATGGGAAGCAGAACCTTTTTTGGTGGTTGAAGAACCATTTAAGCATCCAAACAGGTCTGAGAACCATTGCCTTTACTGAAGAACATCTGAAGACCCCTAGCCAGTCCTACCGTGTCAGACACCTCATAATCAAGACTATGAGAGATTACTGAACACCACTTTGAGGAAAGTGTGTGATGATTGAGACGTGATGCTAATTGGTGTATATTAGCTTCCACTCCTTGTTTGCAACATTAGCCTATCATCAGCATATCTCCAGTGTAAAATTGAAGAAGCAAACCAAACATGACCGGGCTGATCCAGCACACCTGAGGTAAAGCAGTGGGGGAGTGATCGCTTGAACCTGGAAGACAACCGAAGCCTCGGAGCCGAGCTGTAAAAGCCTATGTTAAAGTCCAGCCACCCTTAACTTAGCTGCTATCAGCTCACAGCGGGAGCTCAGGAGATACTATTCAAACTTCATGACCCCTTCAAAGCCGTTGTAGGTGAACGGCTCCAGTGAGGGACTGCAGAGCTCCTTGTCTAAACACGCCATCCGGTTGTACTCACAGTCCTGCTCGGTGCCGGGAATGAAGTACACACCGTCCGGCGAGTGAATGGACGGGTCTTCATCAAAGTAGTTGTGAGGCCTCAGCAGGACCCCACCCCCGTTGCCCACGGTAACCGTGTTGGGGATATCTTCTGCGTGCGGGATGTGGAGGAAACCTGCGGTTACCCAGGCAACCAGGTCCTGAAAGATAGGGATGCAAGAAGGTGAGATCAGGGGTGAGCTTTATTCTAATAGTAGCACTGTTCTGAATGTAGGTGTATAAAAAAAGGGAACTAATGTAATATGACATTTTTCTGCACATTTGTCAGTTTTGTTTTATTTAGTGAAATGAACAGACTGGAAAATAATAAACATTATATAATATATATTTTTTATATTAAATTCAGGAATTAATGTGTTTTAAAATATGCAGAAGTCTCTGTACAGGAGGACTTTTTCATCAAATTATATATATATATATATATATATATATATATATATATATATATATATATATATTATTCATATATGCAGGTGTAATGTGTATTTAATATATATGTATAATATAAATATAGATGTGTATATATATATATATATATATATATATATATATAAATACAAATATAGAAAGATTTAAAATATAGAGATATTTTAAGATTTGAGATAAAACATTAAATGGTGCTCCAAGTGATTCAACAGGTTGCAAGTTCCGACAAGTCCAAGCACAATTGCCCATGCTCTCTCCGGGTGGGTAGACGGAGCTCTTGCTCCTCATTACTCTTAAGTGATGTTAGCTGGTGTGGCCGAGCTGAGGACCCGGCGCTTTCTTCTGAGGGTTGTTGGCCACCCAGTGATGCTGCATCGGCTGCAGTTAGAAAAGAGGCGGTGTCTGGCTTTACATGTATCAGAGGAGACATCCTTACGAACGGGTGGGTAAACTGGCAGTACTGAACTGGCAGATAAAGAGAAAAATTTAGGATCACTTTAACCATGACGACATCTGCCATCAGCAGCCGGAGCCTGAGAGAGCACAAGTATCCTTGCTCTTTCTGGGTGGGTAGATAGCGCTCGCTCCCCAAATCACTTAAGTGTAATGCTGTCTGGCAAGTCCTTCCCCTCCTAGTTGGTGGGGGGAGTTACAAATGGGTGGGTTAATTGAGAATTTATAGGGAAGTTAATTGGCAAATTTGGTGAAAAAATATAGAAATAAAAATGACAACATTCATAAAATAGCTTAGAAATGGAGAAGCTGGATGTGTAAAGTGAATGTACCTAAGTATACATTTTTGGCATCTTCCAAAGCTTAGAATACATGTCACATGACTAGGGGTGGGGTGCACAAACTTTTTCCACATAATTGTAAGAACATAGACATTATATAAGGAGGCTAGTTCATTGTTTGGGACATAAATTGAAGAGCTCAGCATGCTAAGTTTATTGTAGAAAATCCTGCTCTTCAAACTCAAAGCTGATGTAGTAGAAAGCTGACATAGTAGAAAGCTCTCCACAGCAGCCGCCAGCAGCCGAGCCTGCTTTAAAGCACATCCCATTCTGATGGTCCACCTGATCATCAAATGTAGGCATTTCAAATGTGGTTAAACTGTCCAAAATCAACGTGGTTTAAGGTGGAGAACAGCTGTATGACCCTTCCTCCAATGAGTCAGAGGATATTAGCCATAATGAGAGTTCTAGGACAGTGCTGGACTGTTGGTTCACCCTGCTGAGAGCTGCTCATCTGCTTGCAAATGTTTCACAGATCACAGAAATGAGATAAGGCAAGCTCCCCACACTCCCCTTCTGCAGCTGAAGTCTGGATTATCAGGCTTGTTGTTTGTTTAGGTTTGGGCTGGATATCTGGATATCTCCAGTGTAGACATCCTGAAGTTCTGCAATGTGATGTCAAGCCAACATTTTGCAGCTTTTATAAGCAGAAGAGCTGAGCTGTTTCTCTTGGCAGAGTTTGAGTAAACTGTCTCCTTAATCGTTTTTTGAGTCTCAAAATCTAACATTTGCATTTAGGGCTTTTAGCAGAAGCTCTTCTCTAGAGCGACATACAAAAGTGCTTTGCTATTTGACAATAATACCCTCAACTAGTCTGAATAGACTTAAAATGAAAGCTCCTCTAATCTTAGACTCTACTAAACACAAGTCAATATGGAGACCATAATACTCTTCTCTTAACCTGAGTACTCTCAGAAGAGGAGGGTCTTCAGTCTGGGTTTGAAAACAGCGAGTGTTGGACTCTGCTGTTCGGACACCCAGGGGAAGCTTGTTCCACCACTTCGGTGCAGGACAGTAAAAAGTCTGGATGCTCGTCTTCCATGGATCTTAAAGGTTAAAGCTGCAGGGGTCTGATGGTGCGTAAAGGGAGACCAGCCAGAAGAGAGCTGCAGTGGTCAAGTCTTGAAATGACGAGAGACTGAAGGAGCACCTTGGCGACTCTCTAGAGAGGAAGGGTCTAACAGTAAACATCAGTATTAAAACTGGGGGTAGAATCGCATTAATACGCTATACGTCTACTGATGTGCTCGGCTTATGATAGTGCAAATACCCCCCTGGAAATATCTCCCAAAACAAGCAGCAGCTGAAGATGGCTGCAGTCTCAGTCTGGCAAGATCTGACACTCCATTGACTGCAAAGGATTTGCATCCATTAAAAATAATCCTTATATTAATAATTACGTTTGCCCATTACTTTTGAGTCTGCACAACTGGATAGACCATGTCGAAAGGGCCGCAATTTCTAAAAACAGTCAATGAAGTATTTGTGCTAAACGTCTTGAGCTGAAAGTCTGAACTTCAATCACACTGAAAAGGTGTGTTGAAGTAATACTACAAAAATGTACAAATACTAATGGACACCTGGACCAACCCAGCCCTTAGAAATCGTGTTTTTTTGGTGACTAAAATATTCTGATTCCTTAAGTGAGAGTGTGAAGAATGTTCTTGACATTTGAAGAACCTCCACAAAAGATAAAGGTTCAATGTCTACAATTACTTAGAACTGAGTGTAGGTGTGGTGTGGACTCCACCAGACTACCTGGACACCATCAGCAAATCCGGTAAGTCCTGTTGGATGGTGGGACCTCCATGACCATGTCACTGCTTGACTGGTTGTCCTTCCTTGGAGCACTTTTGGTAGGTACTGACCACTGCGTACCAGTGCATCCCACCAGACCTGCCTGATGTTCTGGAGATGTTCTTTGGAGATGTACGCTTGTTTATTTTTACGGCTTCAGCACCTTCATTACCTTCATTACCTTCATCACCTTCAAGAACTGACCGTTCACTCGCTGCCTAATATGAGGAACCTATGTGAGATGAAGGTGAGCTGTAACCAAGGGGGCCATTTGGGAAGTCCAACTGGGTCCCAGTTACAACACATGTACGAACTCCATCCAGAACCCACCTGGAACCCACCTAGTCTTCGTTCCACCCATGTGAGCCCCACACAAGCATGTTGGCTGGCATGGTCTGAGCCTTAAATGAGTAACAACATGCAGATCCACTGTAGCAGAGACACAGAGTTATGAAATACTGGGAACACACCTGGTTCTGAATGGACTCATCATCCGCAATGTAGTTGCTGAAGTCAACCACCGGCTCCCACATGTAGTTCTGCCCGAACAAGCTGCTACTGGTCTGCTCTTTATCTTTGTGCTTCGTTATGGCAACTTTGTACCTGATAGAGAAAGAATAAGGTCCTGAGATGAGCCAGAACTGAAGCAGTGCAGATATGCATTCATAACCCTACATCACTACTCAGGTAAAAGTGAGTGGAGATACTAGGTTTTAAAAGACTTCTATAGAAGCTGAAGTATCAACTGAAGCTTTTTACTCCAGTAAAAGTGTAAAAGTACTGGTTTCAGAACGACTTCAAGTAGAAAAGTAAAAGTAATGGAAGGAAAACAAAGGCCTGCAGTTTAGACCTCACCACAGGGGTCTATAGTGCACTACCCCCCCCCCCCCCCTCCCCAAAACCCTATTTCTCTAAAAGTCATAATGAGGAGAATTATCTATTAAAATGTTGATGTTAAAAATGTTGGGCTGCACTAGGCTCCTGTTTCAGCTGCAGATCTGCCCATTGAAAATGAAGCATTTCAGTAATATCAGCTCTATTAAAGGAGCGTCTCTGTGCTCTACTGAGCATCAACATGAGCTTCATGGAGGAAAATATGAGGAGTCGTTGTCTAGAAGTTCTGTAAAGCTGCAGAAAGTCAGACTTCAGAGGCGTGTGATCAATAAGCTTTATTGGAATGTAAATGTGGGGCTCAGTCGGGACGTTTCACTGCAGCTCTCTTGAGTCTCTGCCACGGACACAGTCTTCATACTAGACTACAGACGTCTGCTGTGAGCTGCTGGAGAGTGACGGGACGTGTGCAGGTGTGATGGATCTCTTATAAACCAATAGGGAGTCAGAATGGAGTCTGATTATACTTCTCATCCAATCAGGATCAGACTCACACTTTGAGGATGGAGAGATTTATCTGGAGAGGGTTTTTATTGATGACGAGCCGGAATGAAATCAAAGGGAAATGAAATAGGAGGAACGAGGCTGTTTTTAAAATGTAAGGAGGAGAAAGTTCAGATAATTGGGGAAAATGGAAGAAGTAGTAGTACTCTCACCGTGCCCAGGACATGCTCCTCTCCTCTGGCTCACTCTCAGGGAGATGGTCCCCAGCGAAGGTGGTCACCTGCAGCCTGTAGGAGCGATGGTGACCCCAGCGGTTGGTGAGATTGCTGGCCACATGAAGGTAGCGAGGACACTTGCTATGCGTGAGCGCTGCCTCCAGCTCTGTCTTGAGCTGATTTTCCACCAAGTACGGCACCTTGGCCTTCCGCTCACTCGTCCAGGGCAGATCCACCTCCTCGTACGCCATGTCTTTCGTCAGGAAGTTGTTGTTTACACCTTCAGATGAAAGAAAACAATACCATTAACACTGAGGTTCATTACTCAGTAACTACAGGGACGTCTGTACAAGCTGGTGGGGCTGTTCTCTGGACGTTTGTAATAACACCTGTGGGCTGATGGGCTTTTAAAGGGGTTAAGTTAAGCTTCCATTACATGTTAGCCATGTTAGCCTCATACCTCTATGTTGTTAAAAGGGTTAATTAACTTTTCTGCTCATTAAAATGGTCAAAATATACACTCTTTCACCCCTTACCTCACATATAGTCAAATGAGCATGTTTTGATATCTAAAGTCTGGCTTCTTTAGTTTTACACCTGAGCTATAAAGCTAATGTAGCTAACAAATTGCTAAGAAGCGTATACTCCATCCATCCACAGAAAGAAATCGAATAGAAATTGAATCGATCCATAGAAAGAAAAACATTCTCCTTTTTAATGGATGACGTTGATGATCGTAAGCTTCCATCGCTCATTAGCTGCATTAGCCGTTTAGCTCCAAACACCCGATTCGCCACAATGGACACTATTAGTAAATTCTCAACATGCTGGCCTAATTTTGCTATCCTGGATGGTTGCTATGGCGTTATTTAGTGGTTAACATGATGTTGCGAAGTGGTTGCTAGGGTGCTGCACAGCCTTTATTAGGCGATTGCTATAGTGTCGCTTAATGGTTGCTATCGTGTCGCTTACTGGTAGCTAGCAAGGGTGTTGCTAGTCAGTTGCTATGGTATTTAGAGTGGTTGCTTGGGTGTCGTCAAGTGGTTGCTGTGATACCCTATGGGGTTTGGCCTCCGCCTCTAATCCGTCTGTGCAGTAAACACACCCAGTGATACAGTGAGCCCAGAGAACAAAGCCGGTCATCGAACCCACAACCCAACTGTCAGCCATGAGTATTCTGAGCATTTCCTTTCCTGACCCTTTTTCTTACTGTGGTTGCCAATTAACTGGCTTTCGACCCTTGTCTGTCTTTTGACCATGTTTCTGGATTGCCTTTTTTTCTTATTAAAGCCCTACACCCGGAGTCGGGTCATCGTATTGACCCCGGCTTAAGAGTAAAGTGACTTGACCCAACCATCCTTTATAGTCCAGTATTTAGCCAGCACTGGGTTGCCCATTAACCTAGGTTAGGCCTATTTTTAAGAGCGTATACTGCGTATACATATGCTGATGAAAACTGTAAACCCAGTCTGGGCAGAAATCCAAAAGTACTAGAACAAATAGTTCTGATGAAACCTGAGTGGAAGATGAATTATGATGCCTCTAATGAGTCAAAGAATGTAAACTCAACCATATAGTGTGTGAAACCACTGCGGTCTAGGTTAGACTGATTAGTGTGTAACATCAACCGTAGAAGGTTGAAAATGTAAACGAATATTTGATACCTGGAACCTTTTACAAAAAGTATGCTATTTTTTTTTGTTGAGAATGAGTAATTAGACCATAGTTCCTATTTTCTCTTTGAAACAGGCAACAAGACGCAAAGAAAACTGAAGTGTTCAGTCCTAATTCCTCAAACACCCCGTATGTCCTGTAATAAAGGTATGTAGTCTTAGTGTTGGTACTGTAAATATGCTGCTAAAACATGATGTCAGTATGTCCTGTGTTATAAACACAACAGGCAGAATCGATGTTTATTGGAAACATATTTTTAAGCAATTTTAGCAAATTTGTGGTCAAACATTAGCATTATTGAAAATCTAAACAATCATAAATATACTGTTTTTAAAGGGAATTCCATTCATTTGCATAATTAAATCTTTAAGATGTGAACAGACTCAGCCAGAGTGGGGGTTTGTTGTGAAACGCTCGGTTCTAGATAAGCTCCCCCAGCTGGAGTTCTACAGTGGAGGTGAAGGGAAGCAGACGTCTGAAGCTCTAATAAAAGCTCCTCACAGGAGCTCACATTAGTTCTTCACCTAATGGTGATGAAGACGCTGCCTGATGCCTGAGACACTGTTCTACCAGAGTTCTGAGAAGAGCTCGGCTCTAGAACCTGCTTTTAAAATCAGATCATTAAAATGGTGGAGGGATACATGCTGCAGGGTGTAGTGCGGCTACAGAAAGTAGTCCCTAAAGAAAACTGGATTAGTGGAGATTCTCTATTCACTATTTTACCCTCATCATCATCATCATCATCATCATTCCATATAAAATTTAGAAGACTCGTGTAGCTGCACTGGTGGGTTTGGATAGGACATAAAATGCCTATATTTATATTTATTATATATTATGCATCATATTATATATAATTCTTAATATGAATTATTACTGCAAAACTACACTGTTTTTAGAAACATAATGTAGTTTCATTTATCAAACTTTAGCAAACAAGCTCTGTCCTGATTGGATAGTGTCTTGTTTAGAACTACACTCGGAGTGAAAATGGGTGGAGCTAAACTGTCCTAGACAGAAACAGAGGACTTTTGTATCTTAGTTTCCTTATATGAACAAAACTTTAACAGTACACATATTGGCCCTTTAAAACCCATGAAAAGCAAACGTAATCAGTCCTGTAAGCAGGGGTCAGACTGAACTCCAGCCCAAGTTCTCCAATTTCCATCACTCCTTATATGCATCCACAGATTAAATTTACCACAGTATACCCAAAAATGCCAGATTATGAATGTGAATATAGAAACTTACATATTAATATTAGTATATTATATAATATATCAATGAATACATTGTATTAATTACTGCATTATAATATTCTTTTCAATAAATATTAAAAATATTGCAGCTGTCACATGATCACAACCTTACTGTAGTAAGTCATTTTGAGTGATTTTGGAGCATTTCTATTGGTCCATTTATCATAACATTCTGACACAATGTAAAAAAACAACAACTACTAGATTCACATTCTGTAGAAAATGGCAAAAATGGAGATACAAGATTTATAATATATAAATCTTATATATAACGATATATAATATTGATATATGTTATATATATAGCATTTAGCTGATGCTCATATCCAGAGCAACTTACAAAGTTACTGGTATTACAGAGGTGGGCCAATGTAGTGCTAGGAGTCTTGCCCAAGGACTCTTAGTGATGTAGCGCAGGCCAGGAATCGAACCCCAGTCTCCCATGTGGTGTGGTAGCTCACTGGCAGGTAGTGGTGTTATCTGTTGCGCCACACCAAACACAAATATATATGTTTATTCAGGGTTTAAGGTCATTTGGTTTAAATGTATACATGCAGCTTAGTGTATGTGGAAATAATGTATAGATCAAGTTCATTTAAGACTAGACTGCATTTGTTTGACCATGGCATCATCATGTGGACACCTTAATAATGGAATATTGAGGATTAGGCTAATTAAGTTGCGTTACAAGCTGTTAATACTTGACAGTTTGTTTATGTCAGACCTGCTTCATGAACCAAAAACAGTCATGATTCATTTTTATGTCTTTATCCCTTACAACTAAACTAGTGTTTTGTTACTGCGCCTTTAAGACCACAATATGTAAATGAGCTCTGACTTCTGGGTGGGGCTAATCACTCAAACACTTACCTAAAATATCCAGATCCACCTTGAAGTTGACAAAATGTGTGTGGATGTTTCCAAGCACATTTTCTGCGACCTGGTGGCCGTACCTGAGGCTTCCGTCCACTAAAAAGGACGAGGATATGTAGCCGGTGGCGTGCACCCTGGCCTCCACTGAGCCACTCTGGTAGAAGATAAAGTCCCAAATGTAGTCATAGTTGCCGATGGCTGTGATGGTGCGAAAGTAGAGGGCGCTGTTGGCCATGCCGCCGTACCCGTTGTGGAGGAAGTCCGAGAAGTGGCGCCTCAGTGGCCGGCCCACGTCATACTCAAAGATGCAGATGGCGTTGCGGAAGCGCTGCGTGACGTTCGTGTCGATGTAGCGGTAAACATCGACGTAGGTGGCCACACGGGGGCAGTCCACGCCTTTCACCAGCTCGTGTGCGAAGCGACCAATCCCAATGCTGGAGTCCAGGAACTTTGTGAGAATCATGCCAGGCGTGTTGGACCCGTACACGGACATGGCCTCTTGGACGCTGATCTCGTAGGCGATCCGCTGCCCCCTGAAGCGGACGTCGAAGACTCGCATGCCTGTCAGCGAGCTTAGGCCGAAGGCAAAGCTCCAGTCCAGGTAGATCACCTGGTTGTCTTTCACGCTGAACCGTTTCCCTTGCAAGTAAGACTGCTGTGGGCTCAAGCCAGTGGGCTTCTTTCTGGGTTTTAGCGAGGCGTAGTTGGGAATCTCCTTGAACACGATCTTTGTCACCGTGCCTTTCTCATAGCTCTGTTTGAAGCTCTCAATCGTGTCAAAGTATTTGCCGTTGTAGAGCAGCTTTTCCAAGCTCCAGTTGGACGAGTTCTTACTCTCGTGGTTGAGTAAGACCTCAAAGCCCACTGGGTAAACGTACATCCCGCTTTCGTCACGGAAAAAGGAAATCCATGTCTTTCGGTCACCTGCCTTCAGTCCTCTGGGCATCCCTTCAAACGGGCTCAGATCCCTCTTTTTTGGGATGTAGCCAAAGCTCTCCCTCAGCTCAGTCTCAAGCTTCTGGAACACCTTGAAATGCAGGAAGGTGAAAATCTCCACATATTCCCCAATGGTCACGGTCCTGGCTGTGAAAGGTAGACTGTCCATGTTGTATCTTTCCCTTGTGACATCATGGTGCCATAGGGGACCGGGCAGGGGTCCTACCTCATACTCCTTGAGGTAGGAAAACTCCCCGAAGAACACCACCACGGTGGCTTTGCGCTGGGGCTTCTGACCACGATGGTCCAAGTAATGCACAGCATCCCGTTTCTTTGGCAGCTGGAGGTCAATCAGAAAGATGAAGTTTTCAGAAGGCTTTGCAGTGGCAGAGCGGGAGATCCTCAAGTCCTTCTGTTGCCACATGTAATCCCGGACCATGCTGTACTCCTCCGGCGTGAGGTCTGCAAAAATTGACCCATGGTCCGTATGGTTGGCTGTGATGGACTCGTGCGCTTGGAGGTGGCACTTTGGAAGCCTGTTGGAGTTCAAGCATATCAGCACAATGTTGACTATGACTGAGATGAGTCCAAGGATAATCAGCAGGCACTTGACCAGGGAGTTGGTCACTTGAGCAACCATGCCTGTGCAGATGCAGAGGGCCAGAGGTCGGAGAAATGTGGAACAATGCCGATGTGCAGGCTGGAGCTCAGTTAAATGTGTGAGACCACAGAAACCACACCCACCATTGCACACCCTCCCCCTCGCTGTACAAGACGCTAAACAGCTCCATCAGTTTAGAGAGGGATTATGCAACATCCTGCCACTCAGCATGACCCAGTCAACTCACAGAGACTCCAGCTGAGAAGGAATGAGGGCAATCAGAGACAAAAAGGGGCATTTTTTGGTACCTGAGCTGCAAAATCACCACTGCATACCCAAGGCTGAGATGTTTTTTTTTGCTTTTGCAGAAACTGGAAACAAACTTTTTTGGCCCTTTTAATGGAGAGGTTTAAACTCTTGCCTTGAGACTTCAGAGGAAAAATCAGCTGTATTTTCACTGGAGCTCTCAGACTTTAGAACCTCATTTAACGTTCCTAAATTCAGCCATGTCACTCCACTGCTGCGTTCTCTTTTCACTGGCTTCCTGTAGCTGCTGCCCTCATCAGATTTAAGACCATCAGACCCCTGACTCTGGTCTACAAAGCCAAGACTGGACCAGCCAGCCCATCCGTACTTGATGGCGAAGGTCAAAAGCTGATCTGCACCAAGAGCCCTTCCAGCTTCAAGTACGGCTCGGCTCGACCCGCCATCCTTTAAGATCCACAGAAGACGAGCGTCCAGACTTTTTACTGTCCTGCACCGAAGTGGTGGAACGAGCTTCCCCTGGGTGTCCGAACAGCAGAGTCCAACGCTCGCTGTCCTCAAACCCAGACTGAAGACCCTCCTCTTGGGCGAATAGCAGAGTGGTCTCCTTACTGGCTTGTGTTTAGTAGAGTCTTAACTTAAAGGTATTTTTGAATTATTAGTCTATTTAAACTAGCTGAGGTTTTTCTTGGGTAAATAGCAAAGCACGTTTGTAAGTCTGCTAAATGCCTTAAATGTAAATGTAATGTAAATGTTATGGCTTTACAATGTCTCTAAGTCCACAATGCAAAAATTAGAGATCATTAAGAGGTCAGTCAGTTCTGTAGCACTGTGTTCGTTCAACTGTGGGAATCGTGCTGTGCATGAAGATAACTCTTCTGCCACAAGACATAATGCCCTACATACATGCCCTTGCAGACATTTGCAAGACAAGTAAACAAAAAAATGGAGAGCAGAAACAGTGGGCTGTGATGTGCAGTAAGGAGCTCACTGCATCACTGTTCCACTGTGGCACTGTTACAGTACTCAGACAGGACTACTACAGCAGGGTGAGCGTACGTCCTCATTGTCTCAGACATAATCAGACTGTTTGGGATCTTAGAAATACGTCCGGTTGGAATTTTGGAATTTTTCAGATTTTTACAGCTTTAAACACACCTTTAAGCCCCGCCTTCTCACCACCACACCTGGGATATATGTACCTGCAACTACATGCAGCAATTGGTCTAACAGCTTTATAGAAAGAGCAGGGCATGGTGATAGCCCACAGTGTAAACCTGCCTAAACCCAAATGTAGATAAACACAAATCAAATATTCTGAAAGATCTCTGAGTTTTAAAATCAATAATCAGACTGGCGCAGTGTCCGAATCTAATAGTGGAGCTTTTATTCATATGTTTATTTGGCATTAAAATAAAAATGGTGTATAAAAGTTGGTAAACGTTTTATTGATTATTTATTTTATTTGTGATAAGTATTTAGTCAGCCACTGATTGTGCAAGTTCTCCTACTTAGAAAGATGAGAGAGGTCTGTGATTTTCATCATAGCTACACTTCAACTATGAGAAATAATGACAAATAAAATCCAGGAAATCACACTGTAGAGAATTTATTTGTAAATGATGGTGGAAAATAAGTATTTGGTGACCCACAAACCTTTTTAAAGACCTGTCCACAACCTCAAACAGTCAGACTCCTAACTTAACCATGGCCAAGACCAAAGAGCTGTCGAAGGACACCGGGAAGGAAATTGTAGACCTGCACCAGGCTGGGAAGAGTGACTCTACAATAGGCAGCAGGCTGGTGTGAATCAACCAACTGTGGGAGCAATTGTAAGAAAATGGAAGACATACAAGACCACTGATAATCTGGGGAGGGAGCAAGATCTCATCCCAAATCCCAAAAATCCTAGGGGGACCTGATGAATGACCTGCAGAGAGCTGGGACCAAAGTAACAAAGGCTATCATCAGTAACACACTCCGCCAAGAGGGACTCAGATCCTGCAGTGCCAGACCCCCAGTGTCCCCCTGCTTAAGCCAGTACATATCCAGGCCTGTCTGAAGTTTGCCAGAGAGCATATGGATGATCCAGAAGAGGACTGGGAAAATATCATGTGTCAGATGAAACCAAAACAGAACTTTTTGGTAAAAAAAAAGGAAGAGGAATGCTGAGCTGCATCCCAAGAACACCACACCTACTGTGAAGCATGAGGGTGGAAGCATCATGCTTTGGGCTGTTTTTCTGTCGAGGGGACAGGACGACTGATCCGTGTTAAGGAAAGAATCGCGAGATACCAAAACCTCCTTCCATCAGTGAGAGCATTGAAGATTGAACGTGGCTGGGTCTTGCAGCATGACAATGATCCCAAACGCACCGCTCGGGCAACGAAGGAGTGGCTCTGTAAAAAGCATTTCAAGGCCCTGGAGTGGCCTAGCCAGTCTCCAGACCTTAACCCCATAAAATAATAAATTTGTGGAGGGAGTTGAAAGTCTGTGTTGCTCAGTGACAGCCCCAAAACATCACTGCTCTAGAGGAGATCTGCATGGAGGAATTGGCCAAAATACCAGCTGCAGTTTGAGCAAACCTGGTAAAGACGTACAGGAAACGTTTGACCTCTGTCATTGTCAACAAAGGTTATGTTACAAAGTATTGAGTTGAACTTTTGTTATTGACCAAATACTTATTTTCCACCATTATTTACGAATAAATTATTTATAAATCCTACAGTGTGATTTCCTGGATTTTCTTTCTCATTTTGTCTCTCATAGTTGAAGTGTAGCTATGATGAAAATGACAGACCTCTCTCATCTTTCTAAGTAGGAGAACTTGCACAATCAGTGGCTGATTAAATACTTTTTGGCCCCACTGAACTGAACGGTACTGGTTTGGTCATATTGGTCATTAAGGCTGTTTATTAGTTTTGGTAAATGTGTAAATCTTTATGTATTAATGTTTATTAACATGGCTGCATTGTTTCCACCCTCACACACATACACACAGACTCTCATGGCTCTACATCTTAGGCCTAATTGAAGCCCCCCGGGCACAAAATCCCAACCCCAGTGGGCAGGCGCCCGTATGTCCCCAGTGTCCTTTTTTTAGAAAAGCAAAACCTGGTCACCCTAATTAAAGTTATTCAGTTCCATGCTGGACTAACACACATGAATCGTGCAGCTTTGCAGCGGCGCTTCATTTTCCTGTACTCTGACAAACAGGTCGCAGTTGAAAGGACATGCAAACATTTGGCAAATTAGTCGCTTTGACAAGCTTTCTAATTCTGTTCTACAAGGACGCCATGTTTATCTCACTGGCAGCCTCATCTAATCAGAAAGGAAAGTGGTATTGTTTCTAATAGTAAAGTCATACAGGATGTGCGCATGAGCGAACCTGCATTATCATTTGTGTTCAAACCCAAGAATAGACAAGAGACTCACCCAGCTGATAAGATTCACAACTAGAGCCAGAATTAGGTTCTCACATAGACATATATTTACCATAGTTTACTACAGGACACTACACCAGTATTATACATCACCATAGTTTACTACAGGACACTACACCAGTATTATACACCACTATAGTTTACTACAGGACACTACACCAGTATTATACATCACCATAGTTTACTACAGGACACTACACCTGTATTATACACCACTATAGTTTACTACAGGACACTGCACCAGTATTATACACCACTATAGTTTACAACAGGACACTACATCAGTATTATACACCACTCTAGTTTACTACAGGACACTACACCAGTATTATACATCACTATAGTTTACTACAGGACACTACACCAGTATTATACATCACTATAGTTTACTACAGGACACTACACCAGTATTATACACCACTATAGTTTACTACAGGACACTACACCAATATTATACACCACTATAGTTTACTACAGGACACTATACCAGTAATATACACCACTATAGTTTACTACAGGACACTACACCAGTATTATACACCACTATAGTTTACTACAGGACACTACACCAGTATTATAGATCACTATAGTTTACTACAGGACACTACACCAGTATTATAGATCACTATAGTTTGACACAGGACACTGCACCAGTATTATACACCACTATAGTTTACTACAGGACACTACACCAGTATTATACATCACTATAGTTTACTACAGGACACTACACCAGTATTATACACCACTATAGTTTACAACAGGACACTACACCTGTATTATACACCACTATAGATTACTACAGGACACTACACCAGTATTATACACCACTATAGTTTACTACAGGACACTACACGAGTATTATGCATCACTATAGTTTACTACAGGACACTGCACCAGTATTATACATCACTATAGTTTACTACAGGACACTACACCAGTATTATACACTACTATAGTTTACTACAGGACACTACACCAGTATTATACACCACTATAGTTTACTACAGGACACTACACCAGTATTATAGATCACTATAGTTTGACACAGGACACTGCACCAGTATTATACACCACTATAGTTTACTACAGGACACTACACCAGTATTATACATCACTATAGTTTACTACAGGACACTACACCAGTATTATACACCACTATAGTTTACTACAGGACACTACACCAGTATTATACACCACTATAGTTTACAACAGGACACTACACCTGTATTATACACCACTATAGATTACTACAGGACACTACACCAGTATTATACACTACTATAGTTTACTACAGGACACTACACCAGTATTATACATCACTATAGTTTACTACAGGACACTACACCAATATTATACACCATTATAGTTTACTACAGGACACTACACCAGTATTATACACTACTATAGTTTACTACAGGACACTACACCAGTATTATACACCACTATAGATTACTACAGGACACTACACCAGTATTATACACTACTATAGTTTACTACAGGACACTACACCAGTATTATACACCACTATAGTTTTGGTGTGTTTCTGGATCTGGGAAAAGAACTCATAGGATCTCCACATGAGGCCCTCCCATTGCATCTGAATGACCGAACCCCGTCATTGGTCAATCAGATAAAAATCTGCTGCGGCTCTCCTTCCAAATTCAATTTGTTTGCTTTCCTGGATGGAATGTTTGCTGAGGATTTGCTCTGAGCTTCACCCGAGCCCAGTGCTCTCACGGCTGACCCTCGACTGACACAATCCAGATGTTACCCCAACAATCGAATGTGTTCCAGGCATGTTCTTTGAGAAGCCTTTTCTTTAACCTTAGACGTGTGTGTAGAGCAGTTACTGCCGTCTTGCTGTAATGTAATTATGTAATGCTGTTTTGAGTATGATTTTAATGATTATATATCATTATATCATTATATATACATCATGCAGAGACGTAAATGTAGTGTGACTCAGTAATAATCAGCGCTATAGAACTGCTAGCATTTCTAAACTATGATGTCATCTGCATAAGCTGAATTATTAAGCATTTACTTTAATGAATCGTTTTCATTTATTTATTTATTTATTTATTTATGCATTCATTTATTTTAAATTCTGGTGACTGTAAGCTGAATTATTAAGTGTTTAATTTAATAAATCATTTTATTTATTTATTTATTTATTTATTTATTTATGCATTCATTTATTTAACATTTTGGTGACTGTAAGCTGAATTATTAGGGTTTTAATTTAATAAATTGTTTTTATTTATTTATTTGTTTGTTTATTTGTTTATTTATTTATTCATGCATTCATTTATTTACAATTTTGGTGACTGTAAGCTGAATTATTAAGTGTTTAATTTAATAAATAATTTTATTTTTTTATTTTTTTAATTATTTATGCATTCATTTTACATTTTGGTGACTGTAGTAAAAAGACACCTGTCTGGAAGCTCCAGTCACTGGTTAATCAGTAATCCTGACTACAAATGAAGACACCATGAAGACCAACGAACAGGGGGCTCCAGACCCAGGGGTACCCTGACCAGCAAGAAGCCGATAAGATTTGATTTATGTGACTCATTATTATTAGTTTATTACTTATTGTATCTCTCTATGACTGTCGTTCGTATTCTCCCCATCACATGCACTGAGAGGGTGAGGACTGACACATGCCTCCCCTAAATCAGACAGAGCAGAGAGAGACGTCCACCCACCTGGAGAGAGCAGGACAATTGACCCGGGATCACTCCGCCGGACCACTCACAAAGATTACCTCACTTCTTCTACAAATTGCCCTAAACCTAACCCTGGCTTTAATCCTAACCCTAATCTTAACTTCAACCCAAGACCTAATCCTAAACCTCACCCCGGTACTAATCCTGATTTTACCTCTAAACCTAAACACTAACCCAAGCCTTAACCCCAAGCCTCACCCAGTTCTAACTCTAATCTTAACTTCAACACTAAACCTAATCCTAACCCTAACCCAAGTCTTTATACACTATACGGACAAAAGTATTGGGACACCTGCTCTTTTGTTGTTTCTTCTAAAAATCAAGGCTATTAAAAGAGCTGATCCTGCTTTTGTTGGCTTAACTGTCTCTACTGTCCAGAGAAGAAGACTTTCTATTAGGTTTTGGAAGAGAATTGCTGTGAGGATTTGATTGCATTCAGTGACAAGAGTATTAGATGATCTCCACCACACATCTTCTTCAAACTCCCCACCTCATCCCATCCAAAAGTACTGGATGGAGCTCCACCACCATCATTCCAGAGAACACAGTTCTTCCACTGCTCCACAGCTCCTCAATGCTGGGGGGCTTTATACCCCTCTAGCCCACGCCTGGCATTATTAGGCAGCATGGAGCCAATAGGGTCATGATGTTAATCTGCTCCAGAGAGTCCTATTCTATTGGCAGTACTTCTTCTCTACAGGGACTAGACAAGCTGTGTGTGTGCATTTGCACATCTGTGTCAGCAATGGGAGCAGCTTAAAGTAGCTGAATGCAAGCTGCACATTCCTGGCTCCTGACGGGGATATCTGTCCGGGTCTGCTTTTTGTTAGGGTTTAATGTTTCTCTCGGCTGCTCTCCCTCTGGACCTTCTCCAAACATCCTCTTGCTGGAGGCTCTATAGCCTCACGCATGCCAACGAGCACGATGGGCGTCTCAGGAGGGGCACGAAACCCACCACAGTTTATTCTTGGGTGAGGTGAAGAGAGTTCCAGCTGGTTTCCATCAGGAGGAACGCTAGCACTACAAAACGGCCTCTGTGTGCCTAACTGAGATTAAGGGACATTTTATTCTTAGAAGCTTCATGGTGAGGGTCCTGCTGCTCGGGGTCTTCTGGGCCTCCGCACTGTTGTCCAACACTGTCCTTCACATGTTTTAGCTTGAAAGGGACAACTTCAGTTTTTAGAAGGTGCTGAAAGTCAGGTCTCACACACACACACACACACACACACACACACACACACACACACTGTAGCATTTATTAAACCACTGTACTAAAGTGACCGACCCTTTTCTAGATAACTCCACAGTTTATACAGTGCCTATAAAAGTATTCACCCCCCCCTAATCTTTTATACCTGTTATAGCGTTTATAAATAGAAGCATGGTTTTTATATATATATTTTATATAAAATATATATATAATATAATATATATAAATATATAATATATTTATATATATATATATAAATGCCGTAAATATATATATATATATATATATATATATATATATATATATATAAATTATATTACAAATAAAAAGTCTTTATTGCGTTTGAAGTTTAGTTTGTACCAGTGGTATACGCTTCATACAGGGCCTATTAAAAGTATTCACCCCCCTGGATGTTTTCCCCTTTTATTGCTTTTAAAAACAGAATCATGATTTAAATCATTAGGTCTTTTTTGTTTGTTTTACACAAACTTATGAAAAAAAAGTCTTTAATTAAAAGTGAAAACCTTCGACATCTACAAAGCAATGTCAGTTAAATTAAGCTATCTAATGCTATAAATAAGTGATAATATACTTATGGTTTAATAAAATATAATTACTACAATTTTAACTTAATATAATTTGTTTATTTATGTTTTAGTGATTAAATATGATATTTCAGGTCACATTTTATGGATTCATCTATTTCCTAGCAGCCCTGCGTTTACTGAGATTTAGTTTATACCGGTGGTATAAACTTCACACATTTCCCTTTATTGCTTTTAAAACAGAATCATGGTTTAAATCATCAATCAACTAAAAAAACTAAAATATACACACAATTTACACAGTGGATGATGAAAATATATACAATATAATTACAGATATTGCACAACTCTGAGTAGTAAGAGATTTTTCAAAATAAATATGGGAAAGTGAAAGTTTTTTCAGGTCCATGGTAGTGCTCTGTGAATGTGTGTGTGTTTTGCTGTTTAGTTCCCGTACAGCGCTGGGGTAAAAACTGTTTTTCAGTCTGTTTGTCCTGGATGTGATGGACCTCAAGCGTTTTCCAGAGGGCAGCTGTTGGAACAGATGATGTCCAGGGTGAGAGGAGTCCTTCAGGATGTTAACTGCCCTGCTGAGGCAGCGGGAGCTGAACAGGTCCTCCAGACTGGGCAGTGGACAGCTGGTGATCTTCTGGCCTGACCGCAGCTGTGGTGTTGGTGTTCCAGGAGAGATCTTCAGAGATGTGCGTACCCAGAAATCTGAAGGAAGGCACTCTTTCCACACAGTCCCCATTTATAAAGAGAGGTGTGGGGTCGATGCATCTCCTCCGGAAGTCTATAACCAGTTCCTTTGTTTTGGAGGAGTTCAGGGAGAGATTGTTCTCTGCACACCACTCAGCCAGTCCCTGGACTTCATCTCTGTAGGCGGTCTTGTCTCCACCAGATATGAGTCCCACCACGGTTGTGATTGAAACAGATTTCTACAAAGTAATGCCAATTCAATAAAAATATAGAATTAAAAATAAATGACTGCATAAATATTCACCCCCTTGAAAGTCTCACAGCTGAGAGCAGTGAATGTGTCTCAGGGGACTGTAGTATGAAGACACCTGTCTGGAAGCTCCAGTCACTGGTTAATCAATATTCCTGACTGCAAATGAAGACACCATGAAGACCAACGAACAGGGGGCATTCCTGCCTTGCACCCAATGATTCCACACAGGCTCCAGACCCAGGGTCAGGTACCCTGACCGGCAAGAAGCCGATAAGATTTGATTTATTTTACTGTCTGTGATCATTATTATTAGTTTATTACTTATTGTATCTCTCTATGACTGTCTGTATAGTGAAGAGAGAAGAATAAATATATGAATACACAAATATATGACTAATTATTCGTCATATTGAAATGACAGATATCCTTACTTTTATGATCGACCTCTACAGCAAATCAGAGCTTAATACTGAGGACTAAATATAGCAGTGTCTAAGTTCAGTCTAAGGCCCTAAACTCTCTTAAAGTCTCTGAAAAAGGGGCTGAGAGGAGATGCCTGTATCCATGTATTCCACGCTGAGGAGAGTTTACGAGAACCTCACTTAGATAGCTTGTTGCTCTGAAGTTCAAACACCTGTGGCTGGAACCCACTCCTTCATTCTTCAGCTGTGTCCCTCCCAATACAGGAAAAGCGTCCCAATAACAGCCTTCAGCAGAACATCTCCGCCCCCTCAAGATATGAACACAGGACCACTGCCAAGACTGACCACATGAAACACCTAAAACCACAGGGAATCCTGACGCCCCAACCCTGATTTGAGGAGAACTGCTTAGATGTTAATGAGGAGAAACCTTGAGAAGACCCAGAATCCAAAGGTGGACCACCTTCTTCTGGGCGACACCAGGTGATTGTTATGATGGCTCCCTGCAACCATACCAATGCACCAGTAACACCCAATCAACCTCACAGAGTACCACGGTAACCACTCGGCAACACTTGAAAACCCCTTTGTGATAGCATAGCAATCTAGCAACCTAGCAACACCATAGTTACCATCTAGCAACTACCTAGCCACACCATAGTAACCACCAGGTGTACCATAGCAACCACCTGGCCACCATGAACACATAGTCTAGTAACTGCCTGAAATTGTGAACCACTTAATCTAAGCAAGTACTATAGTTATAATAATAATAATAATAATAATAATAATAATAATACTCAAATGTGTCTGTAATAATTATGACAATTCATGCATTTAAAAGAATTTAAAATAATATCAATATTTGTATAAGAATTATTAATAAGGAAGTATGAGCGTTTAAGAGGGGGGTGGTCTCCAATCATCCCCTTCATATATAACTATTTTGCACAATAATTCAATTACTACATTATCATTAACATGATTGATCTCTGACCTCTGTGCATCTTTACTTTACATTGGGAGATGCTAAGCTAATATTGCCACCAAACACTGGACCTAGACTGTCACCAGTCCGACAATAAAGAAGAAAACAAATAAACAACAAAAGTCCTACCTGTCTCCTACCTGTGTAACATGATTCACAGGTAAGGGTAAGGGTAACAGTGTGAGTATACTGTAAATGTAAACATGACACTGAGAGTTGGGCCTGAATCAGGCCTACAGCTTACATTTGCTGCCCTCTTTAGGTGATGAGGTGCAGGAGCACGCTGGTCGGGTTCAGTCGAACACCACTAATACAGTACTAGAATTACCTAAACTTAAAATTACACTGAAAACAAACAAACAAACAAAACTATTTACTGTACAAATGTCAATACTATTGGATGGAGTTGGGGATGAGTTGGTGGGGTGGTGATCATCCAAAATCCTGACCTCACTAACATTTTTGTTGCTGAATGCAATCAAATCTTCACAGCAATGCTGCTAAAATATCTTGTAGATACAGTTACTCCAACAAAAGCAGGATAAACTCTTTTCAATACCTTTGATTTCAGGAGAAACACTAAATGAGTAGGTGTCCCAATACTTTTGTCCTTTTATTGTAGGAGTGAGCAGCCTGTAACCATACTGGCTCTCTGTGGAGAAGACTGGCCAGACCTGGTTTCAGGAAAAAAACAATGCATACAGTAAATATTTGGCGACCACAGCTGCCAGAATGCTATTCTAAAATGCATGGAGGCTGACTAGCGTTCAGCAATACTAATTTAACAGCAACTTCTGTACATTCATCTCCTATAGTGTATTTATTACTTTTGTACTTTATTGTAAATTAACATCATTATATGTAAATATGTCAATATTTAGGATTGCTGTATTGTATATGTAGAAATTAGTTAGCACTTTTACTGTATATATAATAGTTTTTAAATTGGGAATTTCCCCACTGCGGGACTAATAAAGGACTATCTTATCTTATCTTTTATATAATCTAATGTTATACACTCAGATGGCACTCTGCTAAGACTATATACGCCTTAAAGTAGTGTATATGCCCAGTTCAGTGAAAATATGATATATACATTAAACAGAAATGCTTAGTATTTCACTTGGCTTATATCATACATTTCAATAGCATTGGAAATATACACCATGATATTACTTGTCTTTATAGTCAGGATTTCCATATTATTGCAATATTATTTTGAGTAAAAATTAAACTAAAAATGGACCATTAATTCCCATACAGTCCTTATATAAAACGTCCAGGCTTAAATGCATAGTTTTAATAGTTTTATTATATTATTCAGCCAATGTAAGGTTACTAGATGAGGATTGATCTCCTATACAGTAGAACTGCATTCAGCTTTACTGGATCAGGGATAAGCTCCTCCTTCTTTTGATCTGTTCAGAAATATATTCAATTAAATATTACCACAGAAACTATTAACATTTAATTTCATCAATAAAAGTGAAGTGTAAAATCTGGGACCCATTTATGGGGTGTTCTTGGCCCTTTACCTGAACTCATAAACATATATTATAGAGCATTTCCTACATTCCAGAGATCCTGTCTCTATTGCACTGACCAATGCTGTACTGGCATGATTCTTATAGTTATTTATTTATTTATTTGTTTGTTTGTTTATTTGTTTATTTGTTTATTTATTTATTTATTTATTTATTTATTTATTTATTTATTTATTGGTAAATTTGATTCATTCATTCTTTTCTGCTTCCTCAGCAGGTGATTTTTGATTCATCCTATAAGTTTAGCCCCACTCATTCACTCCAAATTATACTGTATATGTGTACAGCACAGCCAATCAGAACAGATCTCATTTACATTTTAAAGCACAGCAACATAAACAGAAATATATATATTTAATATATTATTATCATGGTGTATATTTCCAATGCTATTGAAATGTATGATACAAGCCAAGTGAAATACTAAGCATTTCTGTTTAATGTATATATATATATATATATATATATATATATCATATTTTCACTGAACTGGGCATATACACTACTTTAAGGCGTATATAGTCTTAGCAGAGTGCCATCTGAGTGTATAACATCAGATTATATAAAAACTATTATATATACAGTAAAAGTGCTAACTAATTTCTACATATATAATACAGTATATTATATATTATTCAATATATATTTAGAAATTATTTTAAAAAAATTATTGAATTGTTTTGGAATGAAAACCAACAATATTATGATTAAAACTATGATAATAATGATAATAATAATAAATAAAGAAAGAAAATAAATAAATATCGATTTTACCAAAATATTGAATCCAGCACCAAAAATTGATGACATCACTCAGCCCGACTGACGCCCGACCTACTTCCTCCCGCGTCACGCAGTGGGCGTGGCCGCCGCGCTGATGTAAACACACACACGGAGCAGATTAGCTGCGGCTGGAAGCTGGAGGCCGTAGCGTCGAGACTCCGCGTTTAACCCGCACTAACTCACCTATGCAGAGCTTTAACACCCGCGTTTAACCGCCATGGAGTTCTACATCAACCTGAAGGTGAATTTCAGGGGGAACACGAAGAGTTTCCTGCTGTCCGGCTCGGAGACGAAGAGTTGGGAGACGGTGGAGGCCACGGTGAGCTCAGCCCGTCGTTACCGGGGGGGTTAATTCTGCATTGTGATCGATAGAAGTGATAGAAGGGCTCGTGTGGGAAAAATCAAGACCCTACACAACGATACAGTCAGATATTGGCTGTTCTGACGGGCATGACCCAGGCCTGCTGGTCTGCTGTTCAGACCAGGTAGATAATCCGGTCTCGTTGGTGGGCGACCATTTTAGTGTTTTGGGCTCCAGCGAGGGAGGATATGTTGTTTTTGTCTGATTTGATTAACATTAATTTTACTGTCTGATTAATATCAGTGGCCTGAGACCTCTTCTGCATCGTGTCTGTCTGACTGCTGCAGCGCCTCCAGTCCACTGCAAGTTCATGTACATGACCATACTGTCAGCCTCTTTGTTCAGCACCTGGATGCATGTCCAAAAGTATCCAGACAGGATGCCCTCGGCTAGAGGGGTACCGAGCCCTCCAGCGCACCCTGGATGCTTTGGGACCGTTGGGGTGACATCAGGACCTGATCCTACTACTATCGCTGGCCTAAGGCCTCTTCTGCACCCTGTGCACAGGACACCTTCTCTACCTGACAACCTAATAGGCCGTACAGGGGTCAGGGTCAAGTAGCGAAGGTGTCCTGTGGACAGGGTGCAGAAGAGGCCTTAGGCGAGTGATAATGACCATACAGATGAATTGTATTCTCTGGGCCTCGCTGCCTCTGTCCTCCCTCAGCTGGTATTGTTATATATACACCATACTCTCAGCCTCTTTGTTCAGCACCTGGATGCATGTCCAAAAGTATCCAGACAGGATGCTCTCGGCTAGAGGGGTACCGAGCCCTCCAGCGCACCCTGGATGCTTTGGGACCGTTGGGACCGTTGGGGTGACATCAGGACCTGATCCTACTACTATCGCTGGCCTAAGGCCTCTTCTGCACCCTGTGCACAGGACACCTTCGCTACTTGACCCTGACCCCTCTACGGCCTATTCGGTGGTCAAGTGGAGAAGGTATCCTGTGCAGAAGAGGCCTTAGGCCAGTGATAATGACCATACAGATGAATTGTATTCTCTGGGCCTCGCTGGCTCTGTCCTCAGCTGGTATTTTGATATATACTATACTCTCTTTGTTTAGCACCTGGAGCATGTCCAAAAGTATCCAGACAGGATGCTCTCGGCTAGAGGGGTACCGAGCCGGGGGTGACATCAGGACCTGATCCTACTACTATCGCTGGCCTAAGGCCTCTTCTGCACCCTGTCCACAGGATACCTTCTCTACCTGACAACCTAATAGGCCGTACAGGGGTCAGGGTCAAGTAGCGAAGGTGTCCTGTGGACAGGGTGCAGAAGAGGCCTTAGGCGAGTGATAATGACCATACAGATAAATTGTATTCTCTGGGCCTCGCTGGCTCCGTCCTCCCTCAGCTGGTATTATTATATTGTCTAAAAATGTCCGAAAAGTATCTAGACAGGCCTTCTATTCTAAGCTGCATTTTGTAATCTTCTCTACCCTAGAGAGTGGAGTGATGAGCTCCATCCAGTACCTTTAGGATGAGCTTGAGTGGCAGAACCAGTCATCCAGCATCTGAACCTGACCTCACTGATGCTTTTACAGAGCTGAAGGCAATCAAATATTCACAGCCGCTCGTGTAAAGCCTTCCGCTTCCCAGAAGAGTGGACAAAGCCTGTATTAATACCATTGATTTTAGGAGAAACTCTGGTGTCTACAAACTTTTGGCTTCTGAGGAGCTGGACCAGAGCAGAGGCCTTGTTGACTTTGCGTTTTGCAGCTCTTGCAGAATCAACCGATTCTCAGAAAAGTCATGTGGCAACAGAGAGCGGCTGTGTAACAGTTACAGAGCTGAGTTGGTGCTTCCTGAATGACCTAAACCAGTAGTTGGCATGAATTCACAGACAGACCTTAACCTGAACTTAACAATCATTGGTGCTGGATGGTGTGAAACTGAGCTTCACTGTAGAGAAACTGACCCACTCTGATCTCTGTACAGTGGTGGTGAATAAAAGCAGGTGTCGGTCGCCATGACTACAACACAGATACAGCCCATAATTTATTACCTATCCAAACCCACCAGTGCAGCTACACGAGTCTTCTGAGTTTTATATGGATGATGATGATGATGATGGTGGTAAAATAGTGGAGAATCTGAACTAATGCAGTTTTCTTTAGGGACTACTTTCTGTAGCTGCACTACACCCTGCAGCATGTATCCCTCCACCATTTTAATGATCTGGTTCTAAAAGCAGGTTCTAGAGCCGAACTCTTCTCAGAACTCTGGTAGAACCATGTCTCAGGCATCAGGCAGCGTCTTCATCACCATTAGGTGAAGAACTTTCTGTGAGGAGCTTTTATTAGAGCTTCAGACGTCTGCTTCCCTTCTCCTCCACTGTGAAGAAAGTTTCTTTAGAACAAAGCATTTCATACCAAACCCACTTTAAATGAGTCTGTTTAAAGTTTAATCTTTTAAAATCGTTTTAAATCATAATGTAATTAAAATAAAATAAAAAATAGATGGACTATTCCTTTGACTTATTTCCTTTTACTTACTGCTCATTTAATTGTTATGTTTTTTTTTATGGATGTTATGGAACATCTCCATCACTGGTAAAGTGAATGCAAGGTTTAGATGCATGTTTTATTATAGATGTAATACGAAAAGTATCAAATATATTATAAAATATAAAATATCATAGGCTTAGTCAGCACTATATATATATATATATATATATAAATGTATATATGTGTGTGTGTATGTATATATGTATGTGTGTGTGTGTGTGTGTGTGTGTATATATGTGTATATATATATGTGTGTGTGTGTGTGTGTGTGTGTGTGTGTGTGTGGATAGATAGATAAATAGACAGACAGGCAGGCCGTATATTGCCTGTTATGTATGTCTGTATGTATGTATATGTGCGTGTATGTATGTATGTGTATGTATATGTGTATATGTGTGTCAGACAGACAGACAGACAGACAGACACAGACAGACAGACAGACAGACAGAGAGACAATTGCCTAAACCCAGTTGAACCTTTACAGACCCAAGAAAACCGTGAAGCATCAGAACTGTGAGGTTAAGGCTCTGCTTTAACGGAGGTATTTTGGGCTTGGCTGAGAGAAGGAGTCGGGTGTGGCTCTAACAAGGAAGAACATTCAGACAGTAAACCAGGGCATGTTGAGCAGTTTGCAGCGTCATGCTAGTCTAAGAGAATTTTCCTGCTCCTCTCTTCCTGCAGGTGAAGAGGTCATTCGGCTTATGCAGTCTACAGCTGACGTACTTTGACGAGGAGAACGAGGAGGTGAGTGTGCCGGAAGGAATTCGGCTGTAAGGAGACTGTTTAGGGAAACATCATAACCGTGAATCAGACGCTGATGTGACGTTCTCGTCCTGTGACTGTCTGATCTCTCACTTTCATTTTCTTTTCCCTTCTCTTCCAGGTCTCAATCAACAGCCAGTGTGAGTACTGCACGTCTGTATGTGGAGGACTGTTTAAAAGGATGAACTGACGGCTATTCTATAGCTCTGTGCAGTTTAATGACTAATCTAATGACCAAGTCACTAATTCATTCTTTTACTTTTCAGTGGAGTATGAAGAGGCCCTGAAGGTAATAATAATAATAATAATAATAATAATAATAATAAATTTTTGTTCTGATTGGGTTTGGTCTCGTTATAAAACATAATCTCAGCTGGTCTCAGTCTAAATTCAGTTGTTTTTAGTATTTTATATAGTATTGTACACCAAACCAACTTTAAAGGAGTCTGTTTACATTTTAATATTTTTAAATCATAATTGATTAAAATAAAAAAATAAAAATAAATGGACTATTCCTTTGACTTTTTTAAACTGCAGACTTATTATTAGTAATATAATAAAATATAATATATACAGTTAATTTAGTGACTTCTAAATGGATGTATTCTTTCTCAGTTGTGTCCCTGTGTCTGTGTCTGTGTCTGTGTGTGTGTGTGTGTTCTAATAAATTCTAATCAGATTTAATTGGATCTAGATTGAGATTAGTTATAATCAAATGCAGCTGCATTTTAATTGATGTATTAAAAAATCAATGATCAGACTGAGTTGCATATATAGATAGATATAGATGTGGCACTGGTATATCGTCAGTTATAATTAACTGCATCTCCATTGGACGGTTGTCGACTTCAGTTGAACCTATATTAGTGTATTATGAGCAGTATTAATTACTCAGTTACTCAATTAATCAGTTGCATGTGCAGTTATAATCTGAGCATTATAATGAATTATAATCACAATTAATTGCATCATTATATTATTATAATATATATTGTATTATTCTAATAAAGTATTATAATAGACTGTCTTTGTAGTTACATCTATACTTGCAATGCTGGCATTCAATTGCGTAGACATTATTATAATAATTATAATTAATTAGGTTATTCAAATACTCTTTATTATCAGTTATAATAATTGTATGTAGATATTTGACCCAAAATAAAATGGATGTAGTGCTGTGTAAACGATTCCTAATATAATAATCAAATTGAGTTTTATGAAATATTAAATATTTTCCTAAATAATTAATAATTCACATCTTTGTTGGCTTTGTTGGATATTTACACCCCTGATCCGTCCTTAGCGCTCACTGGTTCTTGTGTTTTCCCCACAGAGTGCAGCCAGACAGGGGAACAGGCTGCAGATGAATGTGTATGAAACTCGGGGGACCACAGGCAGAGTGCCTGGGCCGGGACCAGGCCTGAGTTTGGCGCAGGTGAAGCCGGGCACCATCCCAGAAGCCAAAAAAGGCTTCCGCCCTCCGCAGCACTGCCCGGCTCTGGCCCAGGTGGTGAGCCGAAAGGTCCAAGCTGCTGTCCCTGAGGAGGGCTTAGTAAGAATTCCTGATCTACTGTTTCCATAACACAGATAGCAGACACTGATATTTCCATGTGGTCTGGCTCAGGACCTGCTGCTGCCGCTACTATCAGTAAAGCGTCCATTATGAACGAGCATGCATGCCTGAAGAAGACCCAGACTTGTGATGACCAAACTTCAGCATTTAATTTCTGTGTTGTTGTTTTTAAGGTGACCCTCAATGAGCTTAAGGGGGGAAAAGTGGAGGATAAGACGCCTCCAGCCTGGTTTACGTCTTACATGGAAAAGGTAGATTTATATAATGATTTGCACACAATTGTGGTCATCTTAGTGGTAGTAAATGGTCAGTTAAGTTAATGGACAAAAGTATTGGGACACCTGCTCATTCATCGTTTCTTTTAAAATCAGGGATGTTAAAAAGGGTTTATCCTGCTTTTGTTGGAGTAACTGTCTTTACTGTACATGGAAGAAGACTTTCAACTAGAGTTTGGAGAAGGGGCAGTGCTGTGAGGATTTGATTGCATTCAGCAACAAGAGTGTTAGTGAGGTCAGGATGTTACCCTCAACTCCTCAGCTCATACCATCTAAGAGTATTACATGCTCCACAGCTCAATGCTGGGGGGCTTTATACCCCTCTACTAGCCCACGCCTGGCATTAGGTTCATGTTTACTGTTTGCTCCAAAAAGTCCTATTCTATTGGCCATTCCTCTCTACAGGGTCTAGTCAAGCTGTGTGTGCATTTGCACATCTTTGTCAGCAAAGTAGCTGAATGCGTTCAATAGAAGTGGTGTCCACAAACATTTGAACAGTGTGGGTGATGAGTGATTGAGTACTACTGATCTGATTTAGCTGAATCTGTGTATCTCTTGGTATTACCTTCAGTTTAAGGACCAGGTGGTTCGAGAAGCAGTGGAGAAGATCTGCAGAGAGTTCTCAGGTCAGTGCTGTATCCATAAGCCTGTTGGAGCAGAGGCCCAGGTACCCGAGGTGTCGTCCTCCACGCTGCCTGGAGCCCCCAGCTCCGCGCCGGCCTGCAGCAGCTGCCGTGGACAGACCGCAGGCGGAGGGTACCAGTGCAGGTGAGGCAGCACCACACGGATGGACCTGGGCTTGAATCGCTTCAGCTTGTGATGTATGTTTAGAGTAGTTTAGGGTGGCAACAATATTTACAGTTCAATATGTGAACAAATATTAAAAACTGAAATAGTTTCCCCCATATTTTAACAAAATAAACACTAACTTGACCAGGGGTGCCAAAACTTTTGCATACGACTGTAACCTTATCCACCTTATTCTGCCACGCCCACTTTCAAGAGTTTGTTTCTTTTGCCTCTGTGTTAACATCTCTGGTCACTGTGTTTTAATGCCTCGTGGTCATTTTGTATTAAAACTGAATGCAGTCCTAGGCTACTGCTGTGGACGCTGGCCATAAAGGACCACAAAGTGTCCAGCTCTGCTACCCTGACATTAAAATCGAGCTATTTACCCTTATTTAGAGCAGTGTTTCTCAACTCCCTCCAGAACCAGGGTTGAGAAACACTGATTTTGAGCCGAGCTTTTCAGATCAGAGTGTTGTGGAGCACCACGTCCAGAGAAGAATCGTCTGTGGTTGAAGGTGCTACATGAAAAACATCTACCCAAACGTCCATACGTCTGCTCTTACCGTTCCGCGAAGAGAAAGCTCGGTTATGAGGCTCAGATGAAGCGGACGTGTCGGGTATTTCAGGAAAGACGTTAGCCTAAAAGCTAATGTTATTATTATTCATCATTATATTATTATAATATAGTATTATAATAGACTGTCATTGTAGTTACATCTATACTTGTAATGCTGGCATTTGCATAGACATTATTATAATAATTATAATTAATTGGGTTATTCAAATGCTCTTTATTATCAGTTATATTAATTGCATGTAGATATTTGAGCCAAAATACAATTATTGGGAATTTATAAATGTAAAGGTCCTCCAAAAAGGGGGCTGCAGTGGGGATCAGCTGGAGATGGCAGCTCCTCTCCAGTTCTGCTGCAGCCACGAGCAACGCAAGCCAACAGCCCAGAGTATGCAGAACCGCCCACCCACACTTTATATATGATCAGATAATCATCAATATCCTGTGGTATTACTCTGCCGCCTCGGCCCACATGCTGCTTCTGGAGTTCTCGGCTTGCCCAGAAATGTACATGTACAGCTGTCCAGGAGGGGGCGATCAAAGCATTATTTGTGTTTATAGCTGTGGATTAAAAGTAAATTACCCCACCTATAGGGGGAGCCAAGGAGCAAAAATACTGATTCTCACATAATGTTGCTTTAACAGGACGGATCTAAAAAAAAAAAAAAAAAAGAGAGGGGGAAAAAATTAATAATTAAAATAAATAAATACATAAATAAATAAATAATTAAGAAAAAAAATGCACATAGCTAATTTAGCTATGAGCCTCTCTAACACCCGACTCGTCTGCTTCACCTGAGCTGCATAACCGAGCCATTTCTCTGGGTAAGGATGTTCTGGTGGTGGTGTTTTTTTTTTACTCCACAAAGGTTTGGGTGGATGTTTTGCAATTAGCGCCTTCAGCCGCAGACGCTGGTCCTCTTCTTAAGGTGTTGGATAGTTTTATGGCCTCCCACAGCATTCTCCTCTTCTTCCTCGAACGGCTGTACTCCATATCGATGGATCCACTGTTGGGGAACAAAGACTACCCCCTCCATGGATATGATGCATGTGGCTGTTCAAACAGATTGCAGTACACTATATGACATATAGGGGGCGTATAATGTATTGTTTAATTGAACTAATGGTGGCAGCAAAGGGAGAGGAACAGGAGAAGGCAACAAACTTGGATTAGTGGATGAATAAAATGTGATTAATTGATTTATTAATTAATCAATTGATTGATTAAGTCGTAGATTAATTGAGCAGAATGGAAGTAGCCTTCCTCGGACGTGTAATTGCTCATAATATCAACTGTGGTGATTTTTTTTATAACAGGTTTAACTTGACATGTTTTGTCCTCGCCCCTCCACCCCCCTCCCCCCAGTGTCTGCACATCCTGCACCCTGTGTGAGCCTTGTAGCTTCTCGCATGACCCCAGCCACAACCTGGTGAGGGCCAGAACCCCACTCTCCATCCCCGAACACGGCTCCCCAGCTCCTGATCACAGCAGGTGGGCTCCCGTTTCTCACTGCCATCAGTTTCATACACAGCTGCACACTTCAGACTGGTAGTGCTGGGAAATGCTCTTCTCAGCAGGTTTTAGTGGAATTGCTGGAATAAACTAAAAGAGCCTACCGTGGGTGATTGACACCTCCCTAATTTGATCGTTTTCGTTAATTCGGTTCGGTTTGACAGTGTCAGCACTTTCTCTCGTACCCAAGAGTAGAAAAACTTGCGGCTCTCTTCTGAACCCTGCTTCAGATCACTGGTGTGAGTGTGCTGTTACAGTGGTCTGCACTGAAGGAGGGGATGCAGTGTCAGAGCTGGCTGTTCTCAGGGCTTTGTTAACCTTAAGCCCTATTGGGATGGGGTTAGGGGTACATGGGGAGGTAGGGTGATGTAATTATTACCAGAGGACCTCAGTGAATTTACCCTGTCAGTAAAAATTCTGTAAAACATGCTGTAAAATAACCTGTGAAACAGCCATGGTTTTAAACAGACTTCAATCTGCATGGTTAGGTTCTACAGGCGGGGGGACCGGAGTTTCCGGAAGGCAGAGAAGCAGCGCTTGAAGGCGGAGAAGCGTCAGCTGAAGGCTGAGGTGAAGGAGATCAGGAAGCAGCTGAGGATGGAGCGGAGGGGGCTGCAGTGGGGATCAGCTGGAGATGGCAGCTCCTCTCCAGTTCTCCTGCAGCCACGAGCAACGCAAGCCAACAGCCCAGAGTATGCAGGACCGCCCGCCCACACTTTATATATGATCAGATAATCATCAATATCCTGTGGTATAACTTTGCCGCCTCGGCCCACATGCTGCTTTACCTTCAGATGCTGCTTCTGGAGTTCTCGGCTTGTCCAGAAATGTACATTGTACAGCCGTCCATGAGGGGGCGCTCAAAGCGTGATTTGTATTTATAGCTGTGGATTAAAAGTTAATTACACTCCCCACCTATAGGGGATAAAATAAATAAATAAATAATAATTAAAAAAAAAGAAAATATATACATATATAAAAATATATAAAATATATACTTTATAATATAATATATACTTATAATATTTTCAAATTATATATATATATATATATATATATATAATAACTTTTATTATATATATATATATATATATATATATATATATATATATATATATATATATATATATATTTATATATATTATATTATTATTTATTTATTTTTGAGGGCTTGTTCAGACTCCTCTGGGTCTTTTAAAGTGTTAATTTGAAGCTTCCTTTACAAAATAAAATGTGAATGAAAATGTTCAATTTTAAAAAGTTATTTTTTAATAGATCTTTGTGTAAACTGTAATTTTTTGGGGCTCTACAGGCGTCCCAAGCGGCCGTGTCCTCTGGCTGTTCCTGCTATGACCGCTCTGCTGCTGGACGAGAATTTGCCGGATGGATCTCGCCTGCGGCCAGGCACCAAGTTCATAAAGTACTGGAAAATGAAGAACAGTGGCAGAATGTCCTGGAGCTCAGAGACCAAAGTACTCATTTGCACACACACACACACTCCAAACAAGAACACACACTTAATTAGTTGTGTGTCTTGAAATATGCTTTTAATCTTTTGTCCTCGTGAACATGTTCATATGAGAATTAAATTAAATCCGTTTTAGCTTCAGGAAAACGGCTGAGATGTAGAACAGTGTCCTTCCTCTCAGTAAACAGTCTGTTCTTTTTTTAAAGTGATTGCACATGGCTGACTTTAGCGGAATCGACTAAAATAGACCTCTACCTAATATCTCTCAATAAAACACAATAGGCAGCGCTGCACTGAGAGATATCGGCGCTGGTGTGGTGCGATCACAGCCAGTGATATTCCCATTATACTACAGTTTCATTACAGTGTCACAGTGACACATTTCTAAGAAAGCTCTTAGCCAATCACCTTGCATAGTCAGAATTAAATGCAGTTTTAATATACAGAAATAATCGAGTCATCGTTTACAATAGTCTGAGCATATCATTTATGTTTATTTATATATGTTTACATGCACTTCATAATAATCCGATAACTGCAGAAAATCAGATTTTGTCAGTAATTTGATCAGCACTTTTACATGCACTTGATTAATCAGAGAACAGGAAATATTTGGCTCTGCATCCAGGAGTCCAGCAGAAAACGGAGTTCTGCTTAGCAACCAGCCAATAAACACGTAAACGTCATATAAAACCCAAACTTCATGCCCTGACTTATATATTATTATTATTATTATTATTATTAATAATATTTTAATATTTAAGAATATTTTAATCCACTGTCTGTTTTTACCCATGCACAGACAGAGACCTCCGAAAAGCCTCCAGTTAAGAGTCTGCATGCACTGAGAAATCCGATTTCTGAACTAAAATCCAGCTCTTGGATTTCCTAATCAAATTTCCAGATCTTAGTCCAATCTAAGAAATTGGAGTATGCTGTTTACTTGACCACTTGAATAATCAGATTACTGCAGCCATTTAAGCATGAACAGATTTTTGAGTGCATGTAAACACACTCTGTGGCTCTGTGACTCATAAACTGTATAATAATCACATAATGTATAACATACAATAACCCTTGAGTTATAAATAATCACTGTTATATATTACTGTTTATATAATAATAATACATGTGCATAATGTATATATTGTACAATAAGTTATAAACTATGATGATTAGAATATTTAATATACAATACACATGAATCTATAGCTTATTAAATGATAAGGTAAATGGTATATAATAATCACTGTTTTTTAAACTGTATAATAATCACATAATGTATAACATACAATAACTTTTGAGTTATAAATAATCACTGAATAATCTGTAAACTGTATAATTACTGTTTATATAATAATAATAATACATGTACATAATGTATATATTGTACAATAAGTTATAAACTATGATAATTAGAATGTATAACATAATACGCATTAATCTATATTATATTAAATGATAAGGTAAATGGTATATAATAATCACATAATGTATAACATACAATAACCAGTGAGTTATAAACTACATAATTAAGTCATATACGATAAGTATTGATTTATAGACTAATATAATAATATCAGAGAATATAATATAAACAATATAATCACTGAATATGTAAAATGCTGTCCTGTCTCCGTTCCCCTGCAGCTGAAGTTTATGTGGGGTAACCTGGCCGTAGGTTCGGGTGAGCAGTGGAGGGAGGTCCCAGTGCCCACGCTGCAGCCGGGTCAGGTGGGCGTGGTCAGCGTGGCGCTCTGTGCTCCGACACTGGATGGCACTTACACCTCCCACTGGCGCCTGGCACACAGAGGGGAGCAGTTCGGGCCACGGGTCTGGTGCAGCATCGTCGTGGACCCCCACGCTCCCACGGCCATCTCTGCTGATGGCCTACTTGTCTCCCCTTGCGTCACTCCTCAGGCAAGTAGACGCAGTGGAGTATGTGGAGTAGTGTTCTTTTGGGGTATTTGTAGTATATTCATTTTACTGTTCTGTTCTGCAGTAAAGGCTTGGAGCACTTCATTCTGCAGTACACTAGGTGGCACTCTGTGCCTTTTACTTTTTAGATGGGGTGAGAGAAATCTTGCCATGTGCTTAGAACAGCACACAAGTGAAAAAGCTAACCAAGTTGGCATGTGTTAGATATTTGTTTTCATTGCTAAAATTGTTTAAAAAATGTTGTTAAAGTAATTACTTATGTATTTTAATATTGATTATTTTATGCTAAGTCAGTTTATTATAGACTAGAATAATTATCAGTATCAGTTATCAAAAAAAATTCAATAATTATCATCATTGATGATAAATATCACCCACTTCCAAGCCTGTATTACACATGTTTTGCCTGTAAGCATTTACTGTACAACTGTCCAATACCACGTCCCACAGACAAGCTTTTAGAGTTATACATCCTTGTGTTTACAGGAGAAATCAGCCCGGACGCTGGAGAGGGAGGAGAAATGCCGTGCTGCCTCCAGAGAACAGCTGCTCATTACAGTGGACCAAGACTGTGACCAGGAGTTCTACATTCCCTCTGTAGACCTACTTACAGCGCAGGTGTGTATAACCCCAACTGGTAACACGTCAAGTTGGGTTTGGTGTCATACACTATATGTCCAAATGTTTGTGGACACCCCTTCTAATGAATGCACACGTACACAGCTTGTCTAGTACCTGTAGAGAGGAATTGCCAATAGAATAGGACTCTGGAGCAGATAGTAAACATGAGCCTGTTGGCATCATGCCACCTAATGGCAGGTGTGGGCTAGAGGGGTATAAAGCCCCCCAGCATTGAGCTGTGGAGCAGTGTAGGAACTGTGTTGTGTGTTCTCTACATATGAACGTAACCATGACCAATGAATAAACACAAATGAGTAAACATGAATCAAACCAATTGAACCAAACCAAACACACGTGAATATATATATATATATATATATATATATATATATATATATATATATTTAATTATATATATATATATATATATATATATATATAATTAAAACAAATAACGTGATAACGTATTAACACAATCTCAATTTAACGTGATTACAAATAGAGTACCGTTAAAGCAAATCATTTTTGTCCCTGCAAGTCAGCCGTATTTTATTAAACATAATATAAATAAATAAATAAATAAATAAACTATATATATATATATATATATATATATATATATATATATATATATATATATATATATATATATATGTATGTGTGTATAATATATATATATATATATATATATATATATATGATGTGTGTGTATATGTATGTTAGTTATGAAGACCACTAGAGAGTTCATTACATCCACAAAAAAGACATGGATTCTGCATTCTGTCATATCTGCATCTCTCTGATCTGTTCTTTGTCTGCAGGACTTGCTGTCATTTGAACTTTTGGACATTAACATTGTGCAGGAGCTGGAAAATGTACCAAACAACACCCCAGCAGGTAAGCCTTAGAATCTTTCTACAGTTGCCCTCTGCAGGCCTTTATTTGCTTCCTTTTCATTCTGACGTCCGTCAGACGTGTTGAGCTCCAGTGTCTTTGAAAGAAGGTTTAACCACAGTTTATATAATGTTTGTGTAGCAGTGACCCTCCTGACTGTGTTTCTGCATTGCTTCCGTCTTTAACTCCGTGAATACTCTGTGAATAGTTTGATGGGTGTTTCGTTTGTGCTGTGGCACTGTTGGTTGTGAGTGCAAGTAGATGAACAGTCTCTCTGCCAATAAGAAATAAAGAGGGCCGGCCGGCTCTGTCCTGGGGTGCTTCTTAGACCCAGTGCAGGTGGTGGGAGAAGGATGACAGCCAAGCTGGCATCCATGCTGGAGAACAGCTCCCACCCCATGCATGAGACTCTGGCAGCACTGGGCAGCTCCTTTAGTGACTGGCTGCTTCACCTCAAGTGTGTGAAGGAGGGGTATCACAGTCCTTCCTTCCTGCTGCCATCAGACTCCACAACCAGCACTGCTCCCAGCGGACCACATACACACACACTTAAACACATGTTCAGTGAACAGAGATCCCTCAATGTAAAAATGCTAAGTGCAATACCCCCCCCACGTGCAATCAAGAGTCAATAATTTTGCAATTATCTGAAAATAATCTGTAAATAATTATTGCTTTTTTTACTTCTATTGTTTATATTGTATATATAGTGGTAATTTATCTACGTTTTTGCATCTGAGTGTCTTGCTATCCCTTTCTGCTGTGATACTAATCCTATCTTAATAAGTATATAAATATTATTATGAACTAAATTTTCAGATTAATTTTAGTTTTTTAATCTTACATTTTTACCCATTTTTGCTTTAGATAGCATTTAAGCATTTAGCATAGTGGCATTTAAATTCCTCCCCAATTTAAATTGGGGAGAGGGGGTGGATCTACCCACTCGGAGAGAGCCAGGCTAAATGGGCTCTCTCAGGCTTGAAGATTCGGACCAGTGATCCTCGATTCAGTGGTAGTTCCTCACTCCACTGGACCACTCTGAGCTATATATGCAAAAAACATTAGCTAGCCAAAGCCTGATTGATGTATTCTCCACTTTCCTCTTGTTTGTGTATCCAGATATTACTCCTTGCATATCTCCCCTTCCTCATGATGGACTTCAGGAAAAGACAACTCTGGGGCTGATCCAGGAGGAGGCTGAGGTCCAAGCAGTCAGTAGCATTCTGGGTATGACACTGTGTTGATTGTCAAATATATCATTACTGTCCTGCAAAAAATAATTCACATCTCACATATATTTTATGATGAATGGACAAACCCATTTGTCCGTCTGCCTGTCCATCCATCCACATCCATGTTTTTTTTGGTCCCTAACAATGACTGTATGTATTGAAGGTGATGAAGGTGTTGAAACTGATTCTGAGACACTTTGACAAGAACCGAGCTGTAATGTTCTAGACGAGTCAGACTGGGTCAGAACATCTCCAGAACATCTCATCAGGCATCAGGTCTTGTGGGGTGTTCCTGCTATGCAGTGGTCAGTACCTACCAAAAGTGCTCCAAGGAAGGACAACCAGTGAACCAGCGACAGGGTCATGGTAGCCCAAAGCTTATTGATGCTCATGGAAACCCCACCTCAGAACTTACAGGACTTACAGGACTTATTTCAGCTGCTAATGTTAGCCTTGGTGTCACAGGACACCTTCCAAGGTCTTGTGAAGTGCACTGAGTTAGGGGATCTACTCAATAATAGATGGGTGGTGCTAATGTTAGGACTGATTGGTGTAGATATCTAGGCATATTTGTCTAAGTAATTATTATGAGCCACCTGTTATTAATAATAAGTAATTAAATCTGATGACGCCTGACTTATATTGATATAATTGCATTGGTTCAGATGAGTAAAACTAAAAGAGCTGAATTATTACCAGAAACAAGAAAACTAAAAAATAAATATATAAAATTATATTAATATTATATTAATAAAATATAATCATTTTGTTAAAATTTTTCTATAGAGAACTATAAATTGTGGATTCTTCAGCTGCCAACAGACCTTTTATGGTAATGAAGCTCTTAGCTGTGCAGCAGCACCAAGCATTTTACCTCCTTACTGTGTGTCTCCTCAGAAGTTACCCAGGGCCCGGAGTTAGGAGGAGTTCCAGCCCAGGAGAAAGGAGAAGAGAACGTCATTGGGCATCAGTTTGTGAGCGAGTCAGTGATCCGCTCTCTCACACTGGGAGAGGTTTTGGACCCCAGTGTCCTTCACGGAAGATGCCCGACTAAAGGTACGTTAAGGAATCTCAGACTAGAGGCTGCACAGCTTCAGCTTTTGTAACGTTGACAGTTATGCGACAGAAATCACCATTAACTTATTCCTGAGAACACCATGAATTATTATTATTATTACTTTATTTATTCAATAATTTCTTTGTGGGTGTAACTGGGACCCTGTGTACCACATGCGATGCGAATGACAATAAAGTCTCCTTAAATCCTTGAATTCTAGAGCTTTCAGCAAGCAGCATTTTCTCTTGGTGTAGATATCTAGTCATATTTGTCAGAGATGTTTGAAAATGCAAAAATGCTCTTAAATCATTATTATGAGCCACCTGTTATTAATTCCAGAGTCATTTGTACCAGTTTAGCAGCAGTTCTCAGATGACGCCTGATGTATATTGATATAATTGCATTGGTTCAGATGAGTACAACTAAATGAGCTGAATATTACCAAAAACAAGAAAACTAAAAAAACTAAAATTGTTAAGTGTAATAAATGTTATCCATATATAAAATTTTATTGTATGACCTTTTGTAAGAATTTTTCTAAAGAGAACTATAAATTGTGGATTCTTCAGCTACCAACAGAACCTTTACAGTAATGAACTATAGGAGCTCTTAGCTGTGCAGCAGCACCAAGCATTTTACAGCACTTTCTCCCCTCATCACTAAATACAGCTGTGTTATAGAGCAGGAGGCTCTTAGGAGAGACAGAACGATGCACAAACACTGCAATTTCTGTCCATAACTCAGAACTCAAGACTCGGGGAGGTGGAAACAGGCAGTGCCATGGCTCTCGGCTGCACCTAGTAGCTGCTCAGCTCTCTCAGACCTGCTGCTGAAGCTAGCCATCACTCCACACTTGGCAGTGCTCCTAAGTATAAGAGACCCTGTCTGTTGCTTAGTACCAGACTAGCAATGCATTCTGTTCCACATTAAGCTCATGCATAGAGCTAACACTGTTTACTAGATATTACCAGTGCATTTTGGGAGATTGTAGTGTCCTCAATACCGTGCTCCAATTCCACTTTACGATTTGGACATCCATTTCAGTCACAGTCCGTGGTCCACTGAAAGCTTCCATCTAGTTTATGCTGTTTGGTGTTGCAAGCACTGTTGTAATTGGTCTCAACCTGTCCTTTTATAATCCATATGTTCTAGAAGCACTGACCTGTCCTACACCCAGAAAAGAAAGACCCGGAGTAGTACGTCATTAACGATGCCACATTGCCCTGTTGTCTTCCTCTAGTGCTGCGTCCAGCTCCCCAAGGCTCGGTGTCTCTTTGCGAGAGGAAAGCTGAGAACGTTTCAGCCGAGAACAGCCCGGGTGATGGCCCTGTCTCGGAGCCACTTAGAGAAGAGACCGGAGGAATCCCAGCTCCAGCTCCAGCCCCAATCCCAGCTCCAGCCCCAATCCCAGCTCCAGCTCCAGCTCCGGCCCCAGCTCCACTCCACGCAGACACCGAGGCTGTTCCTGATCCTACTCCACTTCTAGCAGTTCCTACAGAGCAGCTTACTGCAGGTAACACTGACAGTCCAAAAATCCAGAATGAAGTTAAATGTAGGTCAAATCTCAAGGTAGAGCTTACGGAAGTTTCCTTATTCAGCACTGTGCAGACCTTTTGGGCCCCTAATTCCATTATCATGAGTGAGTTTTTCCTGCAGAAGCTCCAGATCTCATCAGAACAGATAAAGCAGCTGAACATGAATCCAGTAAAAAGGAGAAACAAGAGCTTCTCATTCTGAAGAAAGAAAGTAGTGAGATCTTGTCGGTGAGCTAGTCTGAAGAACAGAGCTCGGTTCCTCCAGGTTTCTCCTGGACGCCCCCCAGTCCAGCCAGCACAGCGTGGAGGATGTGTTCAACTCCATCAGCAGCAGCAGCAGCAGCAGCAGTTCACCTGATTTACCATCATTAAGCCCTGATTTACCACCAAACCAGGTGTTGATCTGAGGAGAACTCTAAATAACACTAGACTCCATGAGGAGAACTTTGGAGATGTTCTAATGATGAACACAGTGATGGAGAACCTTCACCACTCTCTGTAGGAGTGATATTATTAGTGTTTATTCTGATATCAGTGTTTTACTGAGCAGATAAGCAGCTTTACACTCTAATTTCACAGTTTATATTACATATAATCTAAATCTACAATCTAATAAAATACCTTTTGGTGTCTCGATGATTGATGATGATGATGTTTATTTTACTATATAAAATATTGATAGACGTCTGTATAACATAACCAGTTTTAAGATAAATAGTGATGTGTTTGAGTTTTTTATTTGTCTGCTAACTTGTATTTTATTATTTATTATATTTATTATTTTAAACAGCTGATTGGTTGTTTGGTGTTGAATTTTTTGAAGATTTGAAGGATCTCGAGGTTTCTGGGAGAATAATTTTACTGCTTTCGTGTTTTAGATGAAGGAAACGAGTCTGACATTGAGCAAATCTTGGTGGATCCCGTCAGTGGTGAGCGGTTCGAGGAGGAGGAGGAGGTGTCTGAGAGCAAGAAGAATAAAGAGGAAGACAGTGAGGAGAAAACAAAACATGACGGTAGATCACATTATATGTACATATATATTTAGAATTATGGCATTTAGCTGACGCTCTTATCCCGACAAGGTTACTGGTTTTACAGAGGTGAGCCAGTGTAGTGTTAGGAGTCTTGCCCAAGGACTCTTATTGGTGTAGCACAGCACCCAGTCACCCAGACTGGGAATCGAACCCCAGTCTTCCACGTGGTGTTATCTGTTGCGCCACAACAAGCACTTATATATCTCTTGAGTACGATGTGCTCTATTTTATACACTCACCAAGCACTTTATTAGGAACACCTATACACCTAATCTGATCAGCGAATCGTGTGGCAACAATGCAGCGCATATTTCCCAGCAGATACTGTTCACATCAACTATTCGAGTACATCAGGGGAGGATGAAGGATGAAATAAAGAAAACCCATCCGGTGAGCAGTTGAGGGAAACGCTTTGTTGATAAGGAAGGGGTCAGCAGAGGATGGTCACACTGGTTAGAGCTGACAGAAAGGCTACAGTGACCCAGATAACCACTCTGTACAGCTGTGGAGAGCAGAACAGCATCTCCGAATGAACAGCACTTCCAACCTTGGGGAGGATACAGAGCTACAGCAGCAGAAGACCACATTGGGTTCTACTTCTATCAGCCAAGAACAGAAAGCTGAGGCTGCAGAGGCTCAGCACAGGCTCACCCACACTGCACAGCTGAGGACTGGAGAGACGTAGCCTAGTCTGAGGAGTCTGGAATTCTGCTGAGGAACACTACAGATAGGAGGGTCAGAATTTGGCTCCAACTGCATGAATCCATGGGCCCAACCTGCCTGGTGTGAACAGTCCTGGCTGGTGGGGGTGGTGTAAAAAGTGGTGTAATGGTGTGGGAAAGTTATGAAGGGCACTGACTATTTGAGTATTGCTGCATCAGCGGCTGCTTCCAGAACAGTGAGCTCAGTGTTCTTCACCAGATCTGAAGTGAGTAGAACATCTAGTGCAGTCCATGATACCAAGAATTGCGGCTGCTTTGGGGGGCAATCGGAGGTCCTACCCAGTATTAGGATAGTTAGTGTTCCTAATAAAGTGCTCAGTGAATGTATGTCAAGATTGCAACACATTGCAACATTGAGTTGCATAAATGTTGATCAGCTCAGCTGGAGCTGTGATTGGTCAGGATGCTTACAGCACACCTTAAAGACCTTGTAATTGGTTTGAGGCTCATTTGCATAATGCAGGCTTCTGCAATGTTGGTGTGTTGTAAAATAAATACCTGAATAACAGTTGACAAATGAATGTCGTGCAGCTCTAGAAGGAGGGAAAGAGACTCGCAGCAGGACGTCCTCTGCCTCCTCAGAGGATTACATCATCATTCTGCCGGACTGCTTTGACACAAGCCGGCCACTGGGGGAGTCAATGTACAGCTCTGCTCTGTCCCAGCCCGGTGACGACCCTGATGGAGTGGATCAGCTGGACACAGAGATTCAATCGCCCAGCAGTGCATGCGTTAGCGCCGATGCCAACGACATGCTGTGTGCCTCACAGACTCTGGACTCTGTCCCCCTCACTCCAGTGATCGTAGCGGCCCCCAGACCCTCTGGCAAGTCCAGGTAGGCTCAAACCACTGCGCCAAACTGCCATTCATATAATGAATCAGTACATACGCTATTACACATCACCCCCTGTGGTTGCTGTAGTGTATTACAGTCTGTCAGAATGAGCGTGTGGATCATATGAACATTATAGAGCATTATAGAGCGCCCCCTACGCTTCCTGTAGTGTATTACAGTCTGTCAGAATGAGCGTGTGGATCATATGAACATTATAGAGCATTATAGAGCGCCCCCTACGCTTCCTGTAGTGTATTACAGTCTGTCAGAATGAGCGTGTGGATCATATGAACATTGTTGAGCATTATAGAGCGCCCCCTACGCTTCCTGTAGTGTATTACAGTCTGCAAAAATGAGAGTCTGGATCATATGAACATTTATAAGACAATTTTTAAAAGAAACAATAGAAACTGTTTATAATAGAAACCATTTCCATTGCTGTGTTTGCTAATAAAATGTCCTTTAAAAGGCTCATATGATACGGACTGCAAAGTATTTTCTTATTCTAAAATTATTGTTGTCAACAGCTGAAACCTTACAGCCTTAGTTCTGTCTTTAGTTACTGCACAATAAGGAGCCTGCTGGAGTTCTTTTGTCCTTGCTTTTAGAATTATTCCCAACTGAAAAGGACTCATTATTTAATCATGTTATTAATCAACATGAGTTTTTGCTTTATGCACAGATTATGCTAGTTTTTATTAGGAGTATATGAGATTTTACATTGTCATGTGTTTTGCGCGTTTGCTTCTACTGCAGCTTAGAGACCGAAGAACAGTCAGACGAGCCACAGCAGCCTGGGAGCAAAGAAAAAGGGGAGCAGGAAAATCATGGTACAGAGATCTGTGTACATTTACACCTATCTTCCACTTTATTACCTGCTTTTATTTCCCCTCACTGGCCACTTTATTAAACACCCACCTTGTGCTTCCACTTACTGACCACTTTATTAGAAACCCCTACCTTGTGCTTTCGCTGACTGGCCACTTTATTAGAAACCCCTACCTTGTGCTTTTGCTGACTGGCCACTTTATTAAACACCCACCTTGTGCTTCCACTTACTGACCACTTTATTAGAAACCCCTACCTTGTGCTTTCGCTGACTGGCCACTTTATTAGAAACCCCTACCTTGTGCTTTTGCTGACTGGCCACTTTATCAGAAACACCTAAACACATGTTTAAATGTCTGTACTGCTCTGTGTTGTAGATTCTGCATCCAGTCCATCAGACCCTGGCAGCTCTTGCCCAGCTGACTCTGAGATACAGGAGCTCAAGTAAGATTACTTAAAGGTTCTATTGTATATTAATGTGTGTGGAGTATATATTAATTATTCATTATTAATTAATAAAAGGCCTGATAGCACTTCTAGAATGTAGTATATATTAATAAGGATTTAGTTTACATTATTAAGTAGTAATAAAAAAGGAAAGGCTTAAACTGTTTGCAAAGGTGTGAAGTATAGACATTCATTCCTCAGGTAGAAGTGAGTGGAGATACGAGGCTTTAAAAGACTTCTATAGAAGCTGAAGTATCAACTGAAGCTTTTTATCCAGTAAAAGTGTAAAAGTACTGGTTTCAGAACGACTTCAAGTAGAAAAGTAAAAGTAATGGAAGGAAAACAAAGGCTGAAAGCTTAGGCCGCGCCACAGGGGTCTATAGTGCACTACCCCCCCCCTCCCCAAAACCCCATTTCTCTAAAAGTCATAATGAGGAGAATGATCTATTAAAATGTTGATGTTAAAAATGTTGGGCTGCACTAGGCTCCTGTTTCAGCTGCAGATCTGCCCAGTGAAAATGAAGCATTTCAGTAATATCAGCTCTATTAAAGGAGCGTCTCTGTGCTCTACTGAGCATTAACATGAGCTTCATGGAGGAAAATATGAGGAGTCGTTGTCTAGAAGTTCTGTAAAGCTGCAGAAAGTCAGACTTCAGAGGCGTGTGATCAATAAGCTTTATTGGAATGTAAATGTGGGGCTCAGTCGTCAGATGTTCTGCACTGCTTAATAACGCAATAACGGCTGATGTGTTCTCTCTCTCTCTCTCTCTCTCTCTCTCTCTCTCTCTCTCTCTCTCTCTCTCTCTCTCTCTCTCTCTCGTCTGTACTCTCCTCTCAGAGCCAACAGTATAACTGGAGGTTTGGTGAAAGGTGCTCTCTCTGTGGCAGCATCTGCCTATAAAGCACTGTTTACCGGGCAGCCCGGCCCTGAACAGGTGAGCACAGAGAAATTCAGCCGTTTACATTTGACGGTCCCTCCACTCTGAACAGTGGTACTAAATAAATCTAATGGGGACATAACAGTTACCCAGTTACACTCCAGTATCCCTGGATTCACTTAGCGATGCTTAGCTGGTGATTTGTGTGATGGTAATGCATGTGTACATGTGACTGCTTACCACTACTACTATTATTATTATGGAATCTGCAAGGTTTCTAACTAGGGATGTCCCAATCTCTGGGTTGGGGGGGGGGTGATAAAGGCATTTTTAGTGGATCTGGTATCTGCTTTTAAGATCTGCTTTAGCTTTAGCCCCTAGTTGCCATTAACAGACATGATCCTCATCTGCTGCAAACTACCCTGAGATATTCTCTGGAGTTCACCTGTAGCATTATTTCAGTGGGCAAAAGCGGTGCTGTTACCAGTTAGCAGCCAAAACAAAAGCTAAAGCTGGTTCTAACGCTAACTCTCCATTCCACCTTAAATAGCGCAGCAGTTACAGTGTGTACATTTCAGCAGCAGAGCGAAACTGCTGCATTATTTAAGGTGGAACGGAAAGTTCTGGGTAGAGGAAAACTTTACGTTAGAGTTGGCTCAGAGCCTCGCTGTAAACGTGGCGCCGGGACAGCAGGCGGCTGCAGATCAGCAGGTAAAGAGTGAGTTAGTTAATCTGTCAGAAGAGGAGGAGCTGAACTCGTCACTCTTTCAGTAAATGTTGCTCTATTTTCTAGCGTTTTTGTCGGCGCTGCCAAAAAAAAACCCAACAGTTTGGTAAATCAGATTAGAATTTAGTCTGACTTTAGAAACTGGTACAAAATTTATACCGTTGTGGATTATTTATAATAACGATAAAAGATTGATCAGCCAATAGTCAGCATTAAGAGACTTTGTTTGGATTAGGGGTAAAAAAAAAAAAAAAAAAAAAAAAACTTGATTGGGACCAATAGCAATATCAGATATACCCAACAGCTACCCAGCACCTATCAATATCAGATATACCCAACAGCTACCCAGCACCTAGCAATATCAGATATACCCAACAGCTACCCAGCACCTAGCAATATCAGATATACCCAACAGCTACCCAGCACCTAGCAATATCAGATATACCCAACAGCTACCCAGCACCTAGCAATATCAGATATACCCAACAGCTACCCAGCACCTAGCAATATCAGATACACTTAGCAACTAGCAATATCATATATTGCAACTAGCAATATCATATATTGCAACTAGCAATATCAGATATCCCTAGCAACTACATAGCAACTAGCAATATCAAATATACCTAGCAACTACATAGCAACTAGCAATATCAGATATGTATATAGCAACTAGCAATATCCGATATCCCTAGCAACTACATAGCAACTAGCAATATCAAATATACCTAGCAACTACATAGCAACTAGCAATATCAAATATACCTAGCAACTACATAGCAACTAGCAATATTAGATATACCTAGCAACTACATAGCAACGAGCAATATTAGATATACCTAGCAACTACATAGCAACTAGCAACATCAGATATACCTAGCAACTACATAGCAACTAGCAACATCAGATATCCCTAGCAACTACATAGCAACTAGCAACATCAGATATCCCTAGCAACTACATAGCAACTAGCAACATCAGATATACCTAGCAACTACATAGCAACTAGCAACATCAGATATACCTAGCAACTACATGGCAACTAGCAATATCAAATATACCTAGCAACTACATAGCAACTAGCAATATCAGATATCCCTAGCAACTACATAGCAAATATCCCTATTCTTAACTATGGGTCTATAGTTATTTATTTATTTATTTATTTATGACTTGATTAGTTGTCTAATCAGTACTTTAGTTCAGTGGTTCCCAATTCTGGTCCTGGAGAACCTCTTGTCCTGCCCATTGTAGTGGGTTCCTGCTCGAACACACCACCTTCAGCTCAGGAAGGGTGTTAATGAGCTGATCAGCTGGATCAGGTGTGTTTGGAGCAGGGTTTGAATGGAAGCGCTGGACTGATGGATTGGATCAGTAGTGAGGGCCCATGTAATAATTATCTCTTTAAACTTTCTGTAGCTTCCTGAGGAAGCTGCCACTCAGGACGCCATGATGGCCGTCCTGGTGGAGATGGGCTTCGGTGACCGGGCGCTGAACCAGCGCTTGCTGCAGAAACACGGCCGGAACCTTCTGGACGTGGTCAACGAACTGGTGCACATGCAAGACAACGACTGGTACTCCACCCGCTACTGACACCACCGTAGAGGAGTTAGCGTCCGTACGCCTCGTTCTCGCCGTCTCTCCATCTGTGTGCGTTTGTTATTGACCGTGATCCAGAGTGTCTCTGTGAGCTGCGTTAAGGGTGCAGGTGAGGGGTCTGTAGTTACCTGAACACTCGTGTTCGTCCGAGCTCATTGTCGGAGGGCGTTCATATTCATCTCGTTTATATAAGGGCCGTAGTTTAGCAGTTAAGGGCGTGGGACCCTGCTGGAGTGAAAACCAGTAGAAACACTCATCCCTCCTAAACACTTAACGGAGCAGTTTGGTGGAAGATCTGATTTTCCAGTTTTCCCGCTCATCTCATGTGTAGTTGATCAGCCGAGACATGTTCGGGGTCCAGATTTTGCTTCAACACTCAAACACTATAATCAGTAGTCCCCCAAATGTTTTTTTGTAATACACACACACACACACACACACTTCTGAAGCATAGAGGTGTTCGCTTCATAACTGAGCCAGTTCTTGTGTTGGTTTTCCCTCCACAAAATGGTCAGAGCAGATGTATGGACGTTTGGGTGGATGTTTTCAACCACAGATGCAGATCCTCTTCTTTGGAAGGTGGTGGATATAAGTTCTATGGAGATCCACAACAATCTTTTTGAGTGGGAAAATTAGCTAGGTGCATACTTTAATAAATCAGCTTTCTTGCAAATAGTCATAAAATAATAATATATATGCAAATATAAAATGATATGAAGGAATATAGCTGAGATATTCAGGGATTCATGATTTGGTCATTCTTCTCAATCCTGGCAGAGCAAAAGAAGAATCCTCAGTCATTAATCTGTATCTGCCTTTAATCTGATCATTTGAAGATACTCGAAATTAAATTCTTTATTTAACACACTCAGAAATCCTCTGATCAAACATCTTTTATAGATAAGGGTTGCGAGAAGCTTGTGCGAGTGTGTATTTATGAAAAAGATTTGGGTGACCGTTGTCTTTTGGTTCATTTTTCTAGGCGTATGTATTAAGCTTAGTCATGTAGTCATGGGTTGTATTTTACTTTCAATGGAAAATCAAACATTTTATTGCTAATTAGTGTTGTGATTAATCCCTGTCTGGCAAACTGCCGCCTAGTGATTTGTAGAGTATGTAGCTCCAGTGCTAAAATAAATAAGTTAAATAAATAATAATAATAATAAAAATAGGTTTAAACACTAAACATATGTTGGCTGATCAGCTACATTTGGAGGTAGTGGACCATTGGTCAGTTATTGATGCCTGAAATTGGATCAAAATTCAATCTGTTCCATCCCAAAATAATATTTTGTTGATCATTCCACTTTAAAAAACAAAAAACTAATCAAAGCTGAGTGAACGGAGGGACAACTTTTGGTTAGTGTGATCTTGTTATTATTGTGCAGCTGATTCACACATTTGAATCACCATTTTTCAAAAAGATTTCTACTCTCTCATAAAGAAAGGCGGTGATGGAGCGGACGTTGAGCGGTGCCATAGAAGAACACCTTTTGGTTCAGTTAAGAGATGTGTGAGACGTGTGAGCCTTTAAAAGGTCTGAAGAACCTTCTGTCATTTGCTGTAAAAGTTCTTTACCAGTTTAAAGCCCTATGGCAGGGCTGCTCAATCCTGGTCCTGGAGCTCTACCACCCTGAAGAGTTCAGATCCCACACAGCTGATTCTAATGTTCAGCTGCTCCTGAAGGCCTTCATTACCTGGACCAGGTGTGTTAGATTCGTTAAACTCTGCAGGGTGGTAGATCTCCAGGACCAGGATTGAGCAGCCCTGCCCTATTGGGATGGGAGCAGTGTTGCATGGGGAGGTGAGGTGATGTCATTATTGGTAAAGTTCCTTAGTGATTTTTTTTTTTTTTAGTCCCGTCCGACTGCAGCACCACGTCGACCGTTTTCCCCCGGTCAGGGAAGATTCCGGGCCGTTTACCTTCTGTAAAAGCAAGCCGTAAAAATAACCTCAGGTTATGTGGTTATATTATTATTCATGTGAGAATCAAAATGTGGGTGAATATTCCATCATATCCTTCATATTTATTTATTTATTTATTTTCCCCCTCCAGTACAGAGGAGCTTGAGGATGCATTGAGTTTTGTGGTGCATGGCACAGATACCTTGGGTCGCTCAACTCTGGCAACCTTCAGTCCAATCTAGAAGACCATTTAAAGGGCTCTCCAGTGGCAAGGTAGTCACTGCGTAGCCTATATAGCCTGCATACGATTCTAAATACATGTCGTGGCTAATTATAATAAAAAAAAAACGAACTAAAATTTCATTTTTACTGTAAGTGTGTGTTATTAGACTGGTCATCGTCATGTCGACATCATGCAAATCGAGTAGCCACTCCCATCTCAGTCATGCATGCAGTGATTTCCTTCCCTGTGAGAATCCCCATTCTTCTATGGCATCGCTCAAAGATCCGTGTCCGATTTTTTAGGAGTGATTTAAAAGTGCTTTAGTGTGACCGCCTGAAACAGTAGCTTTAGCTTTGGGGTTTCTGTTGTGAGAGAAAGAACAGAGGGATGTAACGTGCAATAGAGTCGGCAGGGTGGAGTGTCTGGAAAGCCAATTGAGGAAGAGGAGATGATGATGGTGTTTTGGTGAACTCTGCATGATCTTTAGTTGAGGAATGTTTAAGACATTTTTCTTTACTTATGCTTTAGTTTTGTGAAGAAATGCACTTCGAGGTCAGCCTGTGTGACATTAGCTGACCAGTAATTAAGCTCATCATGCTCGTTGTACTGATTCCATATTAAAGAGGGTCTCAATAATGTGCTGCAAGAAGTATGTAATGTTATGGAGAAGCATTCCTATATTTCCCCATTGCTTTGACATGCCGTGGGTCAAGCTGTAACTGTATGTTGAATGACGAGTACTGTACCATGCTTTGAATGGTCCATTCCGGATAGAAGCGTGGCATAGAACCAGGCCGCAGCGCTGAGCCTCGGGAGTGGGAAGCGTTCGGGACTGGACTCAGTCGTATGCTGTGATTTACTGTATGAAAGCAAACCGTGGCAATCATGAAATCTGTACTTTGCTTCAGTTTTGATGTTGAAAAGTGTGGAACTGCTTGTAGTGAAGATCTTGTGGTCATTCCAAAACAGCCAATTGACTCAAAATAGTTATATTTTGATAAATAAAGTCATTAAATCTTGTACTTATGGGGGGAAAAAAAGCACCTTAAATGAACATTAGAATCAGCATTCCCTTAAGCGCTGTGTGTTTAACTTCCTGTGACATCACAGAGCTCCTGCTTGTCAGAATGGGTGTGAATATTTTGTCTATGTAAACCAGTTTATTTACGGTATATATGCGAAGTAATTAAAAAATGTAGTTGCCAAACACTTAAATAATGAATTAATTAATAAGTAATTTTATGGAAAATGTAAAAATGTAATTTAAATGGCCCATATCAAGAAAATTCTTTCTTTTTTAAGGGAAATAAAAGTGTTTTGTGTCGTGTGTAAACATTCCTAAAGTTTTAACACCTACTGCTCGCTCCCCAGCTCATCTGTGGGGCTGTAAAATCAATCCGCTTTGAATTAACCTTGTTTACAAATCTCCAACTACTCAGCCTACCACAGTTTAGAGCCCCGCCCACTCTTATACTGGCGTGGTAAGGATTGTTTCAGCCTGGGCTGCTTTCTGAATGGAATTGAAAATTGAAAGCGCAGTTAATAATAAGGCTTTAATCTTATATAGCACTTTTCGAGACCCCAAAGAGGCTCACAGACAACAAGAAAAACGATAGTACATACAAATAGAGAGGACCCAACATGAGCAGGTCATGTGCTTGGATAAAGTAACAGGAGGAAAATGAATTGGAAACCATTGGTTTTCTACATAAAACCACACAACTGTCAAAAGTTGCCAAAAACTACAGCAGGATATGGGTCCTTTAAAGGAAGTGAGTCTGGCTGCCGGGAGATTTCCATTTCTTAAGAAGTGAACAGAATGTAACGTGATTATTGTTCTGTTTCAGGCAGCCTGAATCTTATCTTAAAGGTAAATCAGTGTAGGCAGTTGTCCCCATCATCAGCCGAGACACGCCTGAGGTCCACACTGCAGGATAATCAAGCCAGTTTTCAGACTGATGATGAGGTCTCAACATATATCCCAGCTTTGGGCTGGTGTTAAACAACCTTCTTCCCCGAGTATCCTGGAGTACTATAGTAAGGTACATACTGTAAGGGCTCTTGTTCTGTATGTTTAGTAGATTAGTGCTGTCCTGCAGTAACTGCAGTAGTAATTCCCTGACATTATACACACACACACACACACACTGTCCAGATATTAAACATCTTCAATATTCAAGACTGTTGCTGGGGGAGGAGGAGGGGGGGTGGGGTTAACTGTCCATATACATGCTCTGGAAGCTTGTGCTCGAGTCATTCGTAAAAGACTGGGGGTGAATTAGTGGTGTAATAGTACAAAATTCATGGTTCGGTTCACACTATGGTTTGGACCTCATAGTTTGGTATGAGAAGAAACACCCCCCCCTCACCCCAAACAGTAAAACCTGTATAAAGCTAATTTTATAAAATGACAGACAGAGATCCTGTAGTGTGGGCCAGGCCTCTGTGTAACATATGAGCCACAAGGCGTATATACTCTAGACGTCCTTAAAAAGGCTTGTCCAGTGTAAAGCTATTTTCGAAAAGGCATCAGGCATGTCCCTGATTGGCTGTCTGTTGGGTTAAGGATGTGTGAATTTGATACAAATGAAAGGATCTTTAGTGTTTTTGCCTGCTTTGGGCTTGTTTAGTGCTTTTAGGGTGAACACAGAAGGACGTTCGGACCTTTCTGAGTTTCATGTCATCTCTTTTAACATTTATCACAAGTTCTCTTCCTTTTCTGATGATCTTCAGTGCTTGTTGGGGCCATTGGACGTTTAAAAGGACCAGGAACCCTTGACCATGTGCTTTTAGGGTTTATTCTGGGGAGTGGAAATGTGTGTTCCCTCTCTAGAAACTGGAGACTGAGACTGGAAAGCTGCACAGTGAAGCAACTCATGCTGTTTGTTATTTAACACACACCTGATGTACCAATCTGTCTGTAATAAATGTCCTGGTAGTTCTACTGTGTCCTGTCTTCATCCGAACGGCATGAACGCAATGTTGCAGCATTACACACAAGCTTCATTCCTTTTAATTTGTCTTAAAGCAACAGTTGATTTTATTGGGTTAACAGTTTGATTATGAGGTGGAATTCGTTTTTTATTTTAATTTTTTAATAAACATTTTTTAACATGAATTTCAGCCGCCAGTGGTTTAGCTTCATTTAGCTAACAGCCTCCAGCAGCTTAGCAGTTTAGCCCCACCCATTCAGCCTACAGCAAGGTAGAAGTTTTGCCCCACCCATTCAGCTTACAGCAGTTTAGCCCCACCCATTCAGCCTACAGCAGTTTAGCAGTTTAGCCCCACCCATTCAGCCTCCAGCAGTTTAGTCTCATTCAGCTAACAGTATTGTAGTTCTGCCCATTCAGCCTACAGCAAGGTAGCAGTTTAGCCCCACCCATTCAGCCTACAGCAACTAACAGTATTGTAGTATTCAGCCTGCAACCAATTAGCCCTGCCTATTCAGCCTTTGGCAGTTTAGTCCCACCCATTCAGCCAGGTTACAATAATCACAATGATTTAAGGGGTTTTCAAATAATCACTAATAAACATCAGGAGGGTCAATTAACAGTGTGAATAGACAGAATCTTCTGAGCTTTAGCAGCTACATTAACTTCATCTCCATGTCGTTCTTCTGTGTGCCTGAAAACGAGTCTGCGTGGTTGTAAGGATCTTCATCATCCTCGCTTTCCACGAGACTCATCCCATATTCATTTTCCGTATCTGCAGAAAGATGTTGAGTTACTATGTTAGTTTAGTTCTATTTACAGCACTGATCTTTACACTAAATGGACAAAAGTATTTGGTCCTGCTGCCGTTGGAGTAACTGTCTCTACTGTCCAGAGAAGAAGCCTTTCTACTGGAGGAGCATTGCTGTGAGGATTTGATTGCATTCAGCAAATAGAGCATTAGTGAGCTAACACCCCAACTCATCCAAAAGTACTGGATGGAGCTCCACCACTATCATTCCAGAGAACACAGTTTCCCCACTGCTCCACAGCTCAATGCTGGGGGGCTTTGTATCCCTCTAGCCCACGCCTGGCATTATTGGGCAGCATAGTGCCAATAGGGTCATGATGTTGATCTGCTCCAGAGAGTCCTATTCTATTGGCAGTACTTCTTCTCTACAGGGACTAGACAAGCTGTGTGTGTGCATTTGCACATCCAGCTCAGTAGTGGGTGCAACTTAAAGTAGCTAAATGCCTTCATCAGAAGGGGTGTCCACAAACATTTGGACATATGGTGTATTATTGCTAGAATACATTCAGATTCATAAGAAAGTACTCACAATGTCTACGATATGTCTTCTCAGCTATCTGCAGTTTTTGCTTATTTCTCTTCTTGATAAAAACGATCACCACTAAGATGAGTAACAGTCCTGCTGCTGCTGCCGAAAAGCTGACGATGGGAACCAACGATGCTGCGGGAGAAATGGCTGTCAGAACGTTCACACTTCAGGAAAACACGTCCACAAAAACAATGAGCTCATCTTATCACTGTACCTTTCACAGTGACGGCCAAGAGTTCAGAGTTGGAGGATCTAAAAGAGCGTGAAGACACAGTTACTTCATAAACACAGCTGTAGTTTCCCTGGTGGACGTAATCAGCCTGAGGGAAGGAGAAGGTGGTTGAGTGGTCAACAGCTGACTGAGTTCTGGTGATACTGGATCCACTGAACTCCAGGTGGAAGGAACCTCCTGGATACTGCGTTTGAATCGAGCAGATGATGGAGAAGCTGTAGCCCCTGGTCACCTCAGGCTCTTCAAGCCACCAGTGAAACCAGTCACCAGAAGCTCTGAAGGAGATGTTGGGCTGCAGCAAGTTCACTGGAGAAGAAAAAGAATTTATAAAAAGATACTGGTAACTAAGACTAACCAAACAAAACTCCAAAATGTGTGTGTGTGTGTGTGTGTCTTACCCGCAACCAAGAAATCTACAGAGCTGCTCTGTGGAGAGCTGAAATCCCGACTGGAGACTCGTGTCTGGTACTGGCAGTAGTAAGACCCCTCATCAACAAAGTCCACTTTAAGTAAACTGAAGGTGACGGAGGTTCCACGCTTGGTCTCTGTAAACGATCCATTGCTCTTTATCAGGGTGAAGTTTCCTCCAGTGAACTGAGTATCTACAGAGCAGGTGATGTCAACCCTCTGCCCCAGTGTGACCTCTCTGGTGGGACTGAGAGAGATGTGTGGGGTAGGTAGAGTCCCTGGAAAAGGACAGTTTTTCTTTAGTAATCCAAATGATTTAGTTTGATGTAAATACACTACATGTCCAAATGTTTGTGGACATCCCTTCTAATGAATGTATTCAGCCACGTTTAGTTATGCCCATTGCTGACACAGATGTGCAAATGCACACACACAGCTTGTCTAGTCCCTGTAGAGAAGAAGTACTGCCAATAGAATAGGACTCTGGAGAAGATGCCACCTAATGCCAGGCGTGGCCTAGTAGAGGGGTATAAAGCCCCCCAGCATTGAGCTGTGGAGCAGTGGAAGAACTGTGCTCTCTGGAATGATGGTGGTGGAGCTCCATCCAGTACTGCTGAGATTAGATAGGGAGTTGGGGGTCACGTGGGGTGGTGATCATCATCCAACATTCTGACCTCACTAGCAGTGCTCTAAATACTCCTCATGCTACAGCAATGCTCCTCCTCCAAAATCTAGTAGAAAGTCTTCTTCTCTGGACAGTAGAGACAGTTACTCCAACAGAAGCAGGATCAGCTCTTTTAATACCATAGATTTCAGAAGATGCAATGAATGAGCAAATTATTGTTATCAACATAGAGATGAATGTTTCAATCACCTCCTTCATCAAACAGAACTTCCCTAAATCTCTGATTTAATTCTACTTTCTACTTTCAACTTTGACCTTCTGCAAAAGACGCTAAAGCAAGAAACCAAGTAAGGAGTAGCTTCAGTTATGCAGAGATTTAACATCCAAAAAACCTTTCAGATCATTTATAAGCAAAACCATTTTCTTTTCAGACACTCCTAAGAGTATAACATAAGTGTTAGGACACATCAGCCTAAAACAGCTTAACTAAATAAGATGTATGTCATTAAATTAATAATGTAAATGTCAGATGTTTGCAACATTGTTTTTTTCACTGAAATTAATTAATTAAATACCGCAGATGTTAAACAACATTGCATCCTAAAAATGCGTTGCACTTACCTGAGCAAGTAACACCAGCATCTTCACCATGATCACAGTTGTGATTGCCAGATCCAGCATGACGGCACTCTGTGATAGAGCTTTCAGTTCCAGAACAACCAACATCATCTAGAAGTATGGGGTCACTTCCCTGACCAAAATGAGCACTGCTGTGGACACTGATAGCGACACCACATCCCACCTGTCTGCACACCACGTCTCCTTCTCTCATGTCCCAGTCATCATCACACACTGTTCCCCACCGGCCTTTATAATAAACCTCCACTCTACCAGAGCAGGTTCCAGCACCATTGACGAGTCTCACATTTAAGCCGTCTATCAGGAAGGAAAATAATGCACAGTTTAACCAAAATGTTCTTCCCATAGTGTTACAGAACCTCTTGTGTTCTGAAAGTCCTAATTTGTGAAGTTCCTGAACTTTAAACATTACATAAAATCACAATGGTGTATGAATAAGCACATAATCTTTAGTCATCCATCTTCAACTGTGAGTTCTTACCCACAGTGATGCTGATGGAGTCGCTCCTGGATGATGATATGATAAACCTGCTCCTCCGGTATGAATACTCACAGCTGTACTGGACCTGATCTGAGGTCTCCACAGTCAGTGCAAATGTTGTTGAAGATTGAGCTGTTTGGTTTTTTATTGATACTCCATCTTTAAATAAATGGAAGTCTGCAGAGTTGGACGTTGAGTTGGGTGATGTACATCTGAACTGAACAACATCCCCAAGTGACACATTAGACTTAGATGAGATCAGGGTGAATGTGGGGCTCTGCAGGACATCTGTTAAAGAAGAAAAATGTTTGATGAATTTTCTTTTTCAAAAAACAGTGTTGCATACTAAGAAATTTACCTTACCTGAGCAGACAACTCCAGCATCTTCACTGTGACTACAGTTGTTTATTCCAGGTCCTTTATGAGAGCAGCTCGTGAGGTTGCTTTCACTTCCAGAACAACCAACATCATCCAGAATTATTGGTCCACTTCCCTGACCAAAGTCGGCGCTATGAAGGGCTCTGACTGCTCTGCCACATCCCATCTGTCTGCACACCACCTCTGCATCATTCATGTCCCAGTTATTACCACACACTGTTCCCCACTGGCCATCATGATAGACCTCCACTCTTCCACCACAGTTATTTGATCCGTTCACCAGCCTGATGTCTGATTTGCATCATCAAAGGAAAGAAAAACATTTGATTGGTTTCAGTAAATGAGGACTGGACTTTAAACAGCATTATAAACTATTAACACAATTTTCCTCACCTGAGCAAGTAACACCAGCATCTTCACCATGATTACAGTTGTGATTGCCAGATCCAGCATGACGGCACTCTGTGATGGACCTTTCAGTTCCAGAACAACCAACATCATCTAGAAGTATCGGGCCACGTCCCTGACCAAAATGAGCACTGCTGTGGACACTGATAGCGACACCACATCCCATCTGTCTGCACACCACGTCTCCATCTCTCATGTCCCAGTCATCATCACACACTGTTCCCCACTGGCCTTTATAATAAACCTCCACTCTACCAGAGCAGGTTCCAGCTCCACTGACGAGTCTCACATTTAAGCCGTCTATCAAAAAGCAGAATACATTTGAACTCATATCACACAGACAGTTGTACTGTTCATGTCTTTTACTGGGCACATTTGTTGGGTCAATTAAAATCTATTGTTCTGAAGAAGGATAAATGTAAAGCATAATTCCATGCAAAGACCTTTTAGAAGACCTTATAAGACGTGTACTAGAGACACATGAAGCTGTCAAAATGCTACAACAAGCATTGCTAAAGATCTTCACCAATGTACACCCATCCAATTCAGTAGAACAATTGTCTGGAAGTGGAGATAATTCAAGGTGGTTGCTCCTCTCTCTAGGGGAATTATTAATATGAGAACACATTAGGTGACTTTAAATAGTCCATTGTTACACTGTGATGTATAACTGTTGGGTGTAGGATTAGTTCTGGTTGTTCATCCAGACCAGGAAGAGGTGCTTTGTGCCCTCCATCCATTGCCTCCACTTCTTGAGTTTGAGCTTAACTACAAGTATCTCAGAGTCACCCACGTCAGTTATGTTCCACATGGGTCAGGTGGTGAGAGAAGTAGGCACAGGGGTACAGTTTTTCCATCTGTTTTAACCCACCCCTTTCTTAGATGTGTCAACCTTTACAATGAATGGAAGCTCGCCATTGGGGAGTTGGAGAATAGGATCCGTATTTAGACAATGCTTCAACATGTTGAATGCCTGCTGGGCCCCAGTGAACCAGCAAAACTAGCCTGACACATTCTGCGTCAAGGTGGTCAAAGGGGCTGCCACTGTGCTAAAGTTCTTGATGAACCTTTAATAAAAATGAGTGAAGCCTAAGTGTTGGACCAGCTGCACAGAGGTGTCAACAAAACCCAAGGAGAATATGATTTGTGCATGAAAGAGGGATGTCTCTAGTTGGATGAATTGGTGGTTCCCCAGATGCAGCTGAAGAACCTGCCTAATATGGATGACATGTTTGTTTACCTAGGCTCTTAATTAATAGCAATACAGTGGACGAACACTTAACTTTCAAGAGCCTCCCTCAGAACCTTGTTAATATGTAATTGGAGGACAGCAGGTGCATTCATCAAGCCAAATGGCATAACAAGATATTCATAATGCTTCCTCTTGGGTCCTCATCCTAGGTGCTGCAAAGATCTAGCTTTGTGTAAGATGGAGGCCTGCTGCAGCATCTCAAACACTGAGGACATGAGGGGACTTTACGATTATTTTGTTTAGCCCCCATGATCTATGGAGGGATGTAGGCCTGTTTTTTTTTCACTAGAATAAAAAACGTCAGCTTAGGAGGTAGACGGTCAGATTAAACCTAGTGTTCGGGTCTCCTGTACATACTCCTCAATGTTTGGGCCCCAAGAGGAGAACAAGCAGGTCCTAGAGGGATAAGTGCCCAGGAGGAGGTTTATGGCCATGCCATACGGTCAGTGGGGAGGCACAAGTTGTGCCTTCTGTTGGTTGAATATCTCCCAAAAGTTCTAGTAATCTTCAGGAACTTGAGACAAATCAGGACATTCAGGTTTATGACCAGCCTCATCTAGAGGTTTGGGTACTTGCTACCAGGAAGACCAACAAGCCAGTCTACATGGGGTATTGACCGGGTCAGCCAGTTTACATGGGGGTTATGTCACTGGAGCCAAGGGTACCCCAGAATCAGCTGCTCCATGCAAGGATGGTGCTGAGGAACACACCTTGAACTCAGGGAGGACTGTTTTTGTCCATCAGGGTTCCTTTCTCCCCTAGAAGACACTCTTTTCCTGTAGGCAAGCCGGACAAAGATTACCAGACCCCTCACATTACAGGCATCTTCCCTCACACATGCAAGCATTTTGCTCATGCCAAGAAAGGCAAGGTAGGGGTCCCAATACCCTCTATCATCCAACATGTGAACAGGGACAGGTAGAACCCCATGAGAACCCAGTCTCTCGCCTCTCTCGGATGCAATTAGCAATTTACAGTACCAGCTCAATCAGCGCATTGAGAGAGGCTTGGAGATCCTGATGGATCAACTGGTCTTTGAATTCTCGCCTGGGGCCGTGGTGGAATGCTGCTCTTAGAGCTGTGAGATTCCAACCACTCTCAGTCGCCAATGTGCGAAATCCAAATCTGGGAGGAGAATACATCAAGTTGGTGTAGCCCAAGACAATGCATTTTACAGGAGAATGTAAGAGCAGCAGTCAATGGCCTCCAGCTACAGAGGTACTGCATTATGGAACAAGACAATGACCCAAAGCACCAAAGCAGAAAAAAAACATGTTCAGGAATGGCCAAGTCAGAGTTCTGACTTTAACCTTCACAAAATGCTAAGGCTTAACCTGGTGAGAGCTGTTTACACTATACACACATGGACAAAATTGTTGGTACCCCTCGGTTAATAAAAGAAAAACCCACAATGATCACAAAAATAACTTGAATCTGACAAAAGTAATAATACATACAAATTCTATAAAAATGAAGAAATGAAAATCTGACATTGATTTTTAAACATGCTTCAACAGAATTATTTTAAAAATTAATTTATTAAACAGGCCTGGACAAAAATGATGGTACCCCTGAAAATAATGTGAACAAAGGGACATGTTCAACTTAAGGTGTGTCCATTAATTAGTATCACAGGTGTATACAATCTTGTAATCAGTCAGGGGGCCTATATATAGGGCTACAGGTAGTCACTGTGCTGTTTGGTGACATGGTGTGTACCACACTCAACATGGACCAGAGGAAGGGAAGAAAAGAGTTGTCTCAGGAGATTAGAAAGAAAATTATAGACAAGCATGTTAAAGGTAAAGGTTATGAGACCATCTCCAAGCAGCTTGATGTTCCTGTGACTACTGTTGCACATATTCAGAAAAGATCCATGGGACTGTAGCCAACCTCCTTGGACGTGGCAAAATTGATAACAAATCAAAGAGATGGATAATACAAAAGGTAACAAAAGAGCCCAGAAAAAGGACAGATGAGACAAAAATTAAACTTTTTTCCTTTGCCAAGGAAAAATGAAGCATTTCAAGAAAAGAACACTGTCCCTTCTGTGAAACATGGAGGAGGCTCTGTTATGTTCTAGGGCTGCTTTGCTGCATCTGGCACAGGGTGTCTTGAATCTGTGCAGGATACAATGAAATCTCAAGACTATCAAGGGATTCTAGAGAGAAATGTGCTGCCCAGTGTCAGAAAGCTCGGTCTCAGTCGCAGGTCATGGGTCTTGTAACAAGACAATGCAGTCTGGAAAAGGCATCCTTCAAACCTGAGACAACTGGAGCAGTTTGCTTATGAGGAGTGGGCCAAAATACCTGCTGAGAGGTGCAGAAGTCTCACTGACAGTTACAGGAATCGTTTGATTGCAATGATTGCCTCAAAAGGTTGTGCAACAAAATATTAAGTTAAGGGTATTATCATTTCTGTCCATTTTTTTTTAAAATAATTCTGTTGAAGCATGGTTGAAAAGCAATGTCTGATTTTCATTGGTTAATTTTCATAGCATTTTTATTTATTTTTACTTTTGTCAGATTCAAGTTATTTCTGTGACCATTCTTCTTTCATTAACTGAGAGGGAACCAACAATTTTGTCCACATGTGTACATCCCAGAAATATTGAAGAAACACCTTTACAGGAAGAAATGATTCAATACATCTTAATGTTGTGCAAATGTTATTTGTGGCAATACAGAAACATTTGTTGGTGTTGACTGCTTCAAATTCAAGGGTTCCCTTAACTGTACTAGCCTGCAATGTGAATGTTTACTCAATGTTCTCAACAACACTTGAACACTTGTCTTCTGATTACATATGGACAATACTTACTACAGGTGTGAACGTAACATTATCCATTTACTCAAACAACAGGTAGCTAGAGACTCATTTGAGACACCACTAAGAAGTGAGTTCTTTAAAAATCCTTGAGTTCTTACCCACAGTGATGCTGATGGAGTCGCTCCTGGATGATGATATGATAAACCTGCTCCTCCGGTATGAATACTCACAGCTGTACTGACCCTGATCTGAGGTCTCCACAGTCAGTGCAAATGTTGTTGAAGATTGAGCTGTTTGGTTTTTTATTGATACTCCATTTTTAAATAAATGGAAGTTTGCAGAGATGGACGTTGAGTTGGGTGATGTACATCTGAACTGAACAACGTCCCCAAGCGACACAGTAGACTTAGATGATATAAGGGTGAATGTGGGGCTCTGCAGGACGTCTGTTAAATAACAAAAAATCAGTAAATTAATGATGCTTAATGAATGATTAATAAATGCTTTTACGCTAAGAACACACTAAGAACGGTAGCTTACCTGAGCAGACAACTCCAGCATCTTCACTGTGACTACAATTGTTTATTCCAGGTCCTTTATGAGAGCAGCTTGTGAGGGAGCTTTCACTTCCAGAACAACCAACATCATCCAGAATTATTGGTCCACTTCCCTGACCAAAGTCGGCGCTATGAAGGGCTCTGACTGCTCTGCCACATCCCATCTGTCTGCACACCACCTCTGCATCATTCATGTCCCAGGTATTACCACACACTGTCCCCCACTGGCCATCATGATAGACCTCCACTCTTCCACCACAGTTATTTGATCCGTTCACCAGCCTGATGTCTGATTTGCATCATCAAAGGAAAGAAAAACATTTGATTGGTTTCAGTAAATGAGGACTGGACTTTAAACAGCATTACAAACTATTAACACAATTTTCCTCACCTGAGCAAGTAACTCCAGCATCTTCACCATGATTACAGTTGTGATTGCCAGATCCAGCATGACGGCACTCTGTGATGGACCTTTCAGTTCCAGAACAACCAACATCATCTAGAAGTATGGGGTCACTTCCTTGACCAAAATGAGCACTGCTGTGGACACTGATAGCGACACCACATCCCATCTGTCTGCACACCACGTCTCCATCTCTCATGTCCCAGTCATCATCACACACTGTTCCCCACCGGCCTTTATAATAAACCTCCACTCTACCAGAGCAGGTTCCAGCGCCACTGATGAGTCTCACATTTAAGCCATCTATCAGGAAGGAGAATAATGCACAGTTTAACCAAAACGTTCCTCCCATAGTGTAAGGGGTGGCTCTAGGGCAAGGCCTCCTCCTGCCACCAGGGGGAGGCCCCGAGTCACCCCAGCCAGTAATTGAGCCCAATTCCCTACACCTGGGCAGTAGGCTATATAGGCACACAGATCCAGTTGCCCCACTGCTGGATCTTTTGATTCTGGTGGTGTGTGTGTCTGTGTGTCAGTCTGTGTAGATCTCGAGTTGAAGGCTGAGTGTGTGTCACTCCCCTTCATGTGTCTCTCCCGAGTCTGTCTCCCTGTGTCTGTGCAGTGTGTGTGTGTGTGTGTGTGTGTGTGTGTGTGTTTGCACACATACACTAGTTTTACAGAGTAAGGCAGGAGTGTCTGTCTTCCCTGTAACTTCCCAGTTTTCTCGTTTCTTTTGGGAGATCCTTTTTGCCCTTAGTTGTATTTCCCTCTAGTGTTAAAGAGGTAGCCAGCTCTCCCCTGGCGTCCTTTGTTTGTTTGTTTCCCGCCTTTATTTTGCATTAGACACAACGTATCCTTGTTTATTAAATCCATCCCTTTACATTTCATTTGTTGGCTGCTTTCATAACTGCTGCTTTGGGGAAGCGGCAGAGCGTCAGTCTCGCAACACGGCGGCCTGGGTCCGTGTCCCGAGTGGTTTGTTTATCATTTCCGTTTTGCCTGCTCTAAGATTAAAGACTCTGCACTTGGGTCTGTTGGTCAAAATCAAATCAAATCAAATAAAATTTTATTTGTCACATACATAGTCATACACAGTATAACTTGCAGTGAAATGCTTTTTTGACAGTCTGCTCACATCAAGCTATACAATAAAAATCTACATTTAAACTTAACTAAACCTTAACTTAATGAGGTAAAGTGCAAAAGTGCAAAAGAAAAATAAAATAAAAATGAAGAAAATAAAAATAGAATAAGTTACATTTAAGTTAAAGAATAGAATATAAAAATGAAAATATAGAAATATAAGCAAAAAAAGTACAGAATACAAATATACAAATATATATACAGAGATGAAATAGTGCGTGTCTGTGTGTGTGTGTGTATATATACATACATATACATATGTACATATTTATCTGTATGTGAGTGTATGTGTGAGTTAAAAGAAATATTTCCATTGTTGTCCGTAGTGTGTTTTCCGTGAGCCATGGCTGTGTATTGTAGTGAGTGAGGGTCCAGTTTGTGTATGTAGATACTTTGATTTAGTGTCCTAGTCCCTGTCCCCATTCAAGGCACGGATGGCTTGTGGAAAGAAGCTCCTCCTCATTCTCTCTGTGTTAGCCTTCAGGGTTCTTAAGCGTTTCCCCGAGCCCCTCACAGGCTCCTAGAGTCGTTTTGCTGGAACTGGGACTCTAGTTTCCTCCCGTAGCGCTGCTTCGCCTCCTTTACCGCCTTCCTTACTCCATATGACGCAGACTTGTATTCCTGCATATCTCCGCTGATCAGTCCCGTGTTGTAGGCAGCAGTGCGGGCATTCAGAGCCTCCCGGATGCTTTTATCCACCCAGGGCTTCTGATTGGGAAATGTTTTGATTGTAGATTTCTGGACGGTGTCGTCCGCTACTTTCCCGATAAAACCCACGACCGCTTCCGTAAACATGTTGACGTCATCGGAGCTGCGCCGGAACATGTCCCAGTCTGCGTCATCAAGAGCGTCCTGCAGCGTGGCCACTGATTGGTCCGTCCAGCGCTCGACCTCTCTCACCACCGGAAGCTCTTGCTTCAGCCTTTGTTTATATTTTGGTAGGAGAAAGATGGCGGCGTGGTCTGACTTTCCAAACGGTGGTACTGACTGCGCTTTGTAGCTGTCTTTGTGTGTGGTGTAGCAGTGATCTAAAGTCCGGTGGCCCCGGGTGGGGCAGGTGATGTGTTGGTGAAAGTTCGCTGCCACACTTTTGAGGTTGGCGTTGTTAAAATCCCCAACAACAGTGAGTGCAGCGTCCTTATGGTGGGTTTGGATCTGTGTGAGTGTGTCGTGAAGCTCACACAGCGCGGTGTCCTTCTGCACATCGGGTGGAATGTACACTGTACAGACGATGACCGAGGTGAATTCCCGAGGAAGATAGAAGGGACGAAACTTTAGGGCGAGCAGCTCCAGGTTTGGTGTGCAGGAGCGTACGAGGGTCACAACATTAGCACTGTCGCACCACTTGTTGTTCACCATGATACATACTCCACCACCTCTTGACTTCCCCGACTCCACGGTTCTGTCCATGCGATGTACCGAGAAGAACTCGGCCGGCTGGCTGGCGCGGTGTCTCGGTGAAACAGAGGAGGTTGCAGTCCCGAATGTCTCTCTGGAACTTGATTCTGGCCCAGAGGTCGTCGAGTTTGTTGTCTAGAGACTGGACGTTGGCTAGGAGAATACTAGGCAGAGGTGCCCTGTGTGCCCTGGCTCTCAGTCTGTCTCTGACGCCGGCTCGCTTTCCTCGGTGTCGCTTCTTGTGGAGTTCGGCGTCCCGTCCTTTGTCCTCCTTCAGGATTTCTCTCGGCCAGCTTGGATCCGGAGTTAGCAGCGATTTAAGGTGAGTGAATTGTAAATTAACAGAAAGAAGAGTCTCACGGTCGTATACAATACGAGCCATGATGAAAAGGGTTGAATAAAATAGCTAAAAACACTAAATTTAACTAAAAAAAAGCTAGATGTGGTCAGAGCCGTCGTTACGGCGGCCGTTGTCAGCGGCGCCATCTTGATGTGGCGTGGTCCCGTGATCGTGGTAGCTCACTCAGTAGCGCGCCAGCCCGCCAACACGGCAGCCTGGGTTCAAACCCCGCTGTAAGTGAGCACCACATTACACATAGTGTTACAGAACCTCTTGTGTTCTGAAAGTCCTAATTTGTCGAGTCTCTGAACTCCCTGGTCTTCTGTTATCTATCGAAGCAGTATGGGGGTGGAGCTAGGACATGTTGAGAGGGAGAGCTAAATTGGAGCTAAAGAGGAACACATTGGGAAAAGTCTCTAATGGTTGATCCATCAGTGGCGGCTCAGCGGTTAAAGCTCCAGGTTATTGATCATAGGGTTGTGGGTTTCATAACCGGGCTTGGCAAGCTGCCATTGTTGGGCCTTTGAGCACTGCCCTTTACCCTCTCTACCCTCTCTGCTCCCTGGGCGCCGCAGTGTTTGTTCACGGCACAGATGTGACTCAGGGCCAGAGTGTTAGATGCTGGCTAGAGTGGGAGCAGTTATGCCTGTTTGAACTGCACTCTCAGAAAACTGACTAAAGGCCTGAAGTTCCTCAGCCATTGGATGGAGAAACTGACAGGTAATGACAAAGTGCTGGTTAAAGTGGATTTGCTGTCACCATCCTGGTTGGAACTAAGTTTTTGTGTCTTTTCCATTGTTTTTTTTTTTCTTCTTCACTGGACCATTCTGATGCTGCAGGTTGAACTGTGGGTACCTCTTAGACTCTGAACTTGGGGTTTGATAAGTTTTCTCTCTGCTTTAAAAATTGGAAGTGCACTGTGTGTGCGTGGGTTGAATTTATGGAATGCTGATAGTCAAAAGTTAAGCCAAAGTTAATTTACTGCTTTTAAATGTGGGTTTTAATTGAGTAAAACTCAGTTACAGGTGTGGGTACCAGCTAAACAAAACAAGAGATTAAAACTGTGGTTTACAAATTAAACCCTGAAACATGCTCAGCAGCCTGCGGTGTGTTTTCCTATCTCATTTTAGGATCTGTGAGTCTACTATGGTACTGTGATAAGGAGTGGAATAATTAAAGTACTGGAGCATGGGAGAGGACCCACACAGCACTTCCCATGCCACTAGTCTCAGGGGTAAGTGATAAACACATCTACTAAAAAGAAAACCCACTGAAATTGTGGTCATGGATGGACACTATAAAGGAAGATGCTCCACGCCACCTAGTGACCAGCCTGATTAACAACAGCTGGTGGCAATCCTTCCGATTCCTTAGCACGGAGTCTTGAGTTTCTCTATGTATCGGTGGGGGGCTGTTCTTCTCCCCTCTATTCTTGCTGACTTCAGTTTCCTTTTCCTCTTCATCTGTCTGATCTATCCAGTAGATAGATCAGCCTTTTATCTTTATTTTTGTCCGTTGTTTATTTTTGGCATTTCTTCCGTTGTTCTCCTTTGCCGCCTTTTTGGGTACACTCTCTCTTAGAGCAGTCTGTCCAGTGATGTCACCAGTGTCTCCTGGGTGTTGAGTTTCCCATTCAGTTCTCATGGGTGTTCGAACCCTGCTCCCAGTGCAGTGTTTAGTTATTCCTCTGATTTCTCAACAGCATTGCCTTTCTTTCCCTCCTAAACACCCAATTTTTTTTATAATTTATATTTAATGTTCTGAACTGTATCCCAGAGTTACAACACCCGCAGTCACTAAACACTCCCACTCCCCCATAGTCCACTGGATTATACTCAGCCCTTCACATAATCAGTCTAGGTTCAAACCCATTTTCCTGCAAAAACCCCATGTCTGCTTTTGAGTCCATCCTGGTGGTATACTCCATCAGGGCAAATGACAATCTGAGACTGCTATCCGGGTCTCCCTTCTGGCTCAGCACCTGCAGGAGCTAACAGTGGCTGTCAAACAGTTAACTGTGCCACCCAAGGACGCAGCTCCACTTGCGGCTTGGATTACCCTTGGAATCTCTCACCACTCCCCTTCCAGTGTTGGCCATTGACCGCTCCCCACTCAGGGGCTATCAACCAACAGACCAAATCCGCAATTATGAAAATAGGTCAACATACTGAAAGGATAGCGTTTATTTTGACCCAGGCTCCTGATTTGCAAAAGCAAACCCCACATACTGACTGGCTTTCCAAAAGCATCCATCAATGGGGACCCCACTGTAAAGCCTCATGTTCATGCCCTGTCCTCCTGGAAAGTCCTGGTACACATAACCTAAATCCCATCGACATGAGTAAAGTACCCAAGGCTTACCATGACCACCAGGAGGTTTTCAGTACATGAAACACAGAGGTCCTTCCACCTCATCTGACCTTTGACTGCACTATCGAGCTGATGCCTGGCACTGTACCCCCTAGGGGGCATCATGGAAGACTACATCAAAGAATCCTCTCTCTAGACCTGAGATTACAGTACACAATAAAACACATGAACTGTGAACTGTTTGTATTTTGGCAACACTTACTACAGATGTGAACATGATGTGACCCGCTTACTATCTAATCACAACAGATCACTGCAGACATATTTCAGAAACGGGTATAATGAAGACACTTATTATTGTCTTACCCACAGTGATGCTGATGGAGTCGCTCCTGGATGATGATATGATAAACCTGCTCCTCCGGTATGAATACTCACAGCTGTACTGGCCCTGATCTGAGGTCTCCACAGTCAGTGCAAATGTTGTTGAAGATTGAGCTGTTTTGTTTTTTATTGATACTCCATCTTTAAATAAATGGAAGTCTGCAGAGATGGACGTTGAGTTGGGTGATGTACATCTGAACTGAACAACATCCCCAAGCGACACAGTAGACTTAGATGATATAAGGGTGAATGTGGGGCTCTGCAGGACGTCTGGTAAATAAAATCAGTAAATTAATGATGCTTAATGAACGTTCTTTTTCAAAAAACAGTGTTGCATACTAAGAAATTTACCTTACCTGAGCAGACAACTCCAGCATCTTCACTGTGACTACAGTTGTTTATTCCAGGTCCTTTATGAGAGCAGCTCGTGAGGTTGCTTTCACTTCCAGAACAACCAACATCATCCAGAATTATTGGTCCACTTCCCTGACCAAAGTCGGCGCTATGAAGGGCTCTGACTGCTCTGCCACAACCCATCTGTCTGCACACCACCTCTGCATCATTCATGTCCCAGTTATTACCACACACTGTTCCCCATTGGCCATCATGATAGACCTCCACTCTTCCACCACAGTTATTTGATCCGTTCACCAGCCTGATGTCTGATTTGCATCATCAAAGGAAAGAAAAACATTTGATTGGTCTCAGTAAATGAGGACTGGACTTTAAACAGCATTATAAACTATTAACAAAATTTTCCTCACCTGAGCAAGTAACACCAGCATCTTCACCATGATTACAGTTGTGATTGCCAGATCCAGCATGACGGCACTCTGTGATGGACCTTTCAGTTCCAGAACAACCAACATCATCTAGAAGTATCGGACCACGTCCCTGACCAAAATGAGCACTGCTGTGGACACTGATAGCGACACCACATCCCATCTGTCTGCACACCACGTCTCCATCTCTCATGTCCCAGTCATCATCACACACTGTTCCCCACCGGCCTTTATAATAAACCTCCACTCTACCAGAGCAGGTTCCAGTGCCACTGACGAGTCTCACATTTAAGCCGTCTATCAAAAAGGAGAATACATTTGAACTCATATCACACAGACAGTTGTACTGTTCATGTCTTTTACTGGGCACATTTGTTGGGTCAATTAAAATCTATTGTTCTGAAGAAGGATAAATGTAAAGCATAATTCCATTCAAAGACCTTTTAGAAGACCTTATAAGACGTGTACTAGAGACACATGAAGCTGTCAAAATGCTACAACAAGCATTGCTAAAGATCTTCACCAATGTACACCCATCCAATTCAGTAGAACAATTGTCTGGAAGTGGAGATAATTCAAGGTGGTTGCTCCTCTCTCTAGGGGAATTATTAATATGAGAACACATTAGGTGACTTTAAATAGTCCATTGTAACACTGTGATGTATAACTGTTGGGTGTAAGATTAGTTCTGGTTGTTCATCCAGACCAGGAAGAGGTGCTTTGTGCCCTCCATCCATTGCCTCCACTTCTTGAGTTTGAGCTTAACTACAAGTATCTCAGAGTCACCCACGTCAGTTATGTTCCACATGGGTCAGGTGGTGAGAGAAGTAGGCACAGGGGTACAGTTTTTCCATCTGTTTTAACCCACATCTTTCTTAGATGCGTCACCCTTTACAATGAATGGAAGCTCGCCAGTGGGGAATTGGAGAAAAGGATCGTAGAATAGGATTGTATTTAGACAATGCTTCAGCATGTTGAATGCCTGCTGGGCCCCAGTGAACCAGCAAAACTAGCCTGACACATTCTGCGTCAAGGTGGTCAAAGGGGCTGCCACTGTGCTAAAGTTCTTGATGAACCTTTAATAAAAATGAGTGAAGCCTAAGTGTTGGACCAGCTACACAGAGGTGTCAACAAAACCCAAGGAGAATATGATTTGTGCATGAAAGAGGGACGTCTCTAGTTGGATGAATTGGTGGTTCCCCAGATACAGCTGAAGAACCTGCCTAATATGGATGACATGTTTGTTTACCTAGGCTCCTGTACATACTCCTCAATGTTTGGGCCCCTAGAGGAGAACAAGCAAGTCTTAGGGGGACAAGTGCCCAGGAGGAGGTTTATAGCCATGCCATACACTCAGTGGGGAGGCACAAGTTGTGCCTTCTGTTGGCTAAATATCTCCCAAAAGTTCCAGTAATCTTCGGGAACTTGAGACAAATCAGGACATTCAGGTTTGTGACCAGCCTCATCCAGAGGTTTGGGTACTTGCAACCAGGAAGACCAACAAGCCAGTCTACATGGGGTATTGACCGGGTCAGCCAGTTTACATGGGGGTTATGTCACTGGAGCCAAGGGTACCCCAGAATCAGCTGCTCCATGCAAGGATGGTGCTGAGGAACACACCTTGAGCTCAGGGAGGACTGTTCATGTCCATCAGGGTTCCTTTCTCCCCTAGAAGACACTCTTTTTCTGTAGGCTAACAGCAAGCCAGACGAAGATTACCAGACCCCTCACATTACAGGCATTTTACAGGAGAATGTAAGAGCAGCAGTCAATGGCCTCCAGCTACAGAGGTACTGCATGATGGAACAAGACAATGACCCAAAGCACCAAAGCAGAAAAAAACATGTTCAGGAATGGCCAAGTCAGAGTTCTGACTTTAACCTTCACAAAATGCTAAGGCTTAACCTGGTGAGAGCTGTTTACAATATACACACATGGACAAAATTGTTGGTACCCCTCGGTTAATAAAAGAAAAACCCACAATGATCACAAAAATAACTTGAATCTGACAAAAGTAATAATAAATACAAATTCTATAAAAATGAAGAAATGAAAATCTGACATTGATTTTTAAACATGCTTCAACAGAATTATTTAAAAAAATTAATTTATTAAACAGGCCTGGACAAAAATGATGGTACCCCTGAAAATAATGTGAACAAAGGGACATGTTAAACTTAAGGTGTGTCCATTAATTAGCATCACAGGTGTATACAATCTTGTAATCAGTCAGGGGGCCTATATATAGGGCTACAGGTAGTCACTGTGCTGTTTGGTGACATGGTGTGTACCACACTCAAAATGGACCAGAGGAAGAGAAGGAAATAGTTGTCTCACGAGATTAGAAAGAAAATAATAAACAAGCATGTTAAAGGTAAAGGTTATGAGACCATCTCCAAGCAGCTTGATGTTCCTGTGACTACTGTTGCACATATTCAGAAAAGATCCATGGGACTGTAGCCAACCTCCCTGGACATGGCAAAATTGATAACAAATCAAAGAGATGGATAATACAAAAGGTAACAAAAGAGCCCAGAAAAACTTCTAAAGAGATTAAAGGTGAACTTCAAGCTTAAGGAACATCAGTGTCAGATCGCACCATCCGTCGTTGTTTGAGCCAAAGTGGACTTCATGGGAGACGACCAAAGAGGACACCATTGTTGAAAACAAATCATAAAAAACTGGAATTTTCCAAACTACATGTTGACAAGCCCCAAAGCTTCTGGGAGAATGTCCTATGGACAGATGAGACAAAAATTAAACTTTTTGCCAAGGAACATCAGCTCTATGTTCACAGACAGAAAAATGAAGCATATCAAGAAAAGAACACTGTCCCTACTGTGAAACATGGAGGAGGCTCTGTTATGTTCTAGGGCTGCTTTGCTGCATCTGGCACAGGGTGTCTTTAATCTTTGCAGGATACCATGAAATCTCAAGACTATCAAGGGATTCTAGAGAGAAATGTGCTGCCCAGTGTCAGAAAGCTTGGTCTCAGTCGCAGGTCATGGGTCTTGTAACAGGATAACGACCCAAAACACACAACTAAAAACACCCAAGAATGGCTAAGAGGAAAACATTGGACTATTCTGAAGTGGCCTTCTATGAGTCCTGACCTAAATCCTATTAAGCATCTATGGAAAGAGCTGAAACATGCCATCTGGAAAAGGCATCCTTTAGACAACTGGAGCAGTTTGCTCATGAGGAGTGGGCCAAAATACCTGCTGAGAGGTGCAGAAGTCTCATTGACAGTTACAGGAATCATTTGATTGCAGTGTTTGCCTTAAAAGGTTGTGCAACAAAATATTAAGTTATGGGTATTATCATTTCTGCCCAGGCCTGTTTCATAGTTTATTTTTAAATAATTCTGTTGAAGCATGGTTGAAAAGCAATGTCGGATTTTCATTTCTTCATTTTTATAGAATTTGTATTTATTATTACTTTTGTCAGATTCAAGTTATTTCTGTGACCATTGTGGTTTTTTCTTTCATTAACCGAGGGGTACCAACAATTTTGTCCATGTGTGTACATCCCAGAAATATTGATGAAACACCTTTACAGGAAGAAATGATTCAATACATCTTAATGTTGTGCAAATGTTATTTGTGGCAATACAGAAACATTTGTTGGTGTTGACTGCTTCAAATTCAAGGGTTCCCTTAACTGTACTAGCCTGCAATGTGAATGTTTACTCAATGTTCTCAACAACACTTGAACACTTAAAGGATAAAGGTGCACGTATTTGTCACTGTACAGTGTACACTGTACAGCGAAATGTGTCCTCCGCATTTAACCCATCTGGTAGTGAACACACACACATGTGTTAGGGGCAGTGAGTACACACACACACACCCAGAGCGGTGGGCAGCCAACTCCAGTGCCTGGGGAGCAGAGAGGGTAAAGGGCCTTGCTCAAGGGCCCAACAGTGGCAGCCACAACCCTGTTATCGATATCCCGGCGCTCTAACCGCTGAGCCACCACTGCCCAACTTGTCTTCTGATTACATATGGACAATACTTACTACAGGTGTGGACGTAACATTATCCATTTACTCAAACAACAGGTAGCTAGAGACTCCACTAAGATTAGATTTTAGTAGATTTGAGACACCACTAAGAAGTGAGTTCTTTAAAAATCCTTGAGTTCTTACCCACAGTGATGCTGATGGAGTCGCTCCTGGATGATGATATGATAAACCTGCTCCTCCGGTATGAATACTCACAGCTGTACTGGCCCTGATCTGAGGTCTCCACAGTCAGTGTAAATGTTGTTGAAGATTGAGCTGTTTGGTTTTTTATTGATACTCCATCTTTAAATAAATGGAAGTTTGCAGAGATGGACGTTAAGTTGGGTGATGCACATCTGAACTGAACAACGTCCCCAAGCGTCACAGTAGACTTAGATGATATAAGGGTGAATGTGGGGCTCTGCAGGACGTCTGTTAAATAACAAAAAATCAGTAAATTAATGATGATTAATGAATGATTAATAAATGCTTTTACGCTAAGAACACACTAAGAACGGTAGCTTACCTGAGCAGACAACTCCAGCATCTTCACTGTGACTACAATTGTTTATTCCAAGTCCTTTATGAGAGCAGCTCGTAAGGTTGCTTTCACTTCCAGAACAACCAACATCATCCAGAATTATTGGTCCACTTCCCTGACCAAAGTGGGCGCTATGAAGGGCTCTGACTGCTCTGCCACATCCCATCTGTCTGCACACCACCTCTGCATCATTAATGTCCCAGTTATTACCACAAACTGTCCCCCATTGGCCATCACGATAGACCTCCACTCTTCCACCACAGTGACCTGTTCCGTTCACCAGCCTGAGGTTGTCTGATTTGCAGCGTCAAAAGAAAAAAGAAAAATATGTTGTTTTAATAAATGAGTAGATGTTAAACAGCATTCCAATCTAAAAATATTTTCTTACCTGAACAAGTAACACCAGCATCTTCACCATGACCACAGTCATGTTTGCCTAATCCACCATGACGGCACTTTGCAATGGAGCTTTCAGTTCCAGAACAACCAACATTATCCAGAAGTATGGGGCCACTTCCCTCACCAAAATGAGCACTGCTGTGGACACGGACAGCTCTGCCACATCCCATCTGTCTGCACACCACGTCTCCATCTCTCTTGTCCCAGTCATCATCACACACTGTTCCCCACCGGCCTTTATAATAAACCTCCACTCTACCAGAGCAGGTTCCAGTGCCACTGATGAGTCTCACATTTAAACCGTCTATCAAAAAGAAGAATAATGCACAGTTTAACCAAACTCTTTTCCTTTCCCATGTTTTCTGAAAGTCTCAATGTAACTTGTTATACGTTTCTGCTTGAATATCTCTGAACCGTAATTTCTTTTAAAATGAGGTTGTTCTATGAAAAAGCACATTATATTAAATAAGCTGTCTTCAACTCTTTATGAACATGTATGAAATACATTGCTAGTAGAACAGTTGCTAGAAGAAGTATGTGAACTCTTTGGAGTTACCTGGATTTCTGAATTAATTACGAATAAAACAATTCTAGCCTTACACAGAGAATCTTAATAACTTAATATCACACCAACGGCTGTACTATTCATGTCGTTTACTGAACCCATTGAGCAAACTTTGAATTACTGTAATTTTTGATCTTCTTAAACCATGCTTTTAGGCAAACAACTTTCAGAAGACATATGAAGCTGTGTTATAGACACACATTAAGCTGAAAAAGGCTACAGACGCATTGCAAAAGACCTGGGTGTACACCAATCCATGGTTGGAAAAAAAGTGCCCACAGGTGGAGAAAAGTCAGTACTCTTGCTACTCTGCCCAGGAAGAATATCACCATGAGAAGACAACAGGCGATCCTAAAAGAGGCAAGAAAGAACAAAGGGGAAACAGGAATAGACCTACAGAAGACTCTATAGACTGCAAGAACAAGAAGGGTGTTCATGGAAGGATACAAAAAGCAGAAGCGCAAAGTTAATCACTGGTTACCTGTCTCTACATCAGCTACCTGATTAGCCAAGTCTTCTACACATGTACTCTCAGAGAGCAAGTAGTCGCATGCCTGCCTGGCTGACCGTAGTGTCCTTATTGCAGTCAGTGATTCATGGAGCATGAGGCTAAAAAACACTGAGGAAGCTGTCACTTAACCAGAAAGCTTCAGCCATTGCCTCACTTTCCTAATGAAGCTCTTGGGAGACTTAAAGTATCTACCATCCCGAGTAGTGTCCTTGAGTGCCAAGCTCACAAAACTGCTCCAAGGAGATTCCCTTGATCTCAAACATGGCATCTCAGGACTTGCGGGATCAGTTGGCATGGGGAACCTGCCAGCTATATAGACCATCAACTCATGAGAAGAGTTGTGACACAAGACCCATGCCTGCTCTCCCCAATAAGATGTATAGGTCCTCCGCCTACAGAGCTTCATCCCTGGTGAAGAGAGCCTTAAATGTATTTTCCCTTTACTGAGCTTACCAGGCAGAACTCATGAAAAATATGGCCAAATTACTGGAAATGGTCTCTCCTTCCCTAGTCCTGTTAAACAAGGTGAAGCTCTTTTTGCTCCTGACTTAGCCCTTATGCAGCAACACTGTGATGGAGGATACCTCAGGATACAGCAGCCTATCTACTCGCCCCCAGGCAGGCCCCTTAACCTCCTCCCACAGGCCAAGTCCAGCAAGACATTGGTAGGTCCATGCCCCATAACAAGCCTCCTAGTCGGCAACCTGGCCCTTCCTCCCAGCCTTGGGAGAAGGTGCCTTTCATCACAACTGTGGCCAGGAAACCTCCTACCTGCACCTCTTCTAACCTGAAGAAAAGGCCTGTCTTAAGTGTAGTCTTAGAGTGGATCCATTTCAGGTACCAGCTCATTGGATTTAAATGAAGTTTTTTTTCTTCCCCCAAGCTAAAAGAGAAAACTTTCATCTTGTGGACACAGCCCCACAGTTCTCAGGGGTGCAAACCCTCTCTTGACTGGAGCTCTAGCACTGGTTTCTGTGATGCCCAGAGCAAATGTCCCTTCCCAGTTTTCAACTCCATACATTCCAATGATGGAGGAAGACAAAATGTTGACAACTGCACATATTCAATACAGTCTATGGCCAAATATGTTTGAATGTGGAATATCAGTCTGCATTTACATCACTGGTTTGCACTAGATGCTGGTCTCCATGACCTCATGACCTTATTGACGTGCAAAAGGCTGTGCACACAAGGCATCCCAGAAACACTGAAGAACTGAAACACATGGTTTTAAAAAGTCCTCAGCACTGTCAAAATGTTATTTGCGGTGACAGAAAACGTGATGGAGGTAAAATTCAAGGCTTCACACACTCGCACTGCTGTCTGTGTGTGTGTATCTGAGCTTGGTCATCCAGTCATGTGATATGACCTCTCCCCAGGGCTAAAATCACAGTACACAATAAAACAGTGAATAGTGAACTTATCTTATATGGACGACACTAACTACAGATGTGAAAGCAACACGACTTGAGACACATTATTAGAGTTTAATATGAGCAATGCAGCTTTCCTTCCATTTAAAAATCTGATCACAATAGGTTACTGGAGACACTAAGTATTGTCTTACCCACAGTGATGCTGATGGAGTCGCTCCTGGATGATGACAGGATGGAGCTGCTCCTCCGGTATGAATACTCACAGCTGTACTGGCCCTGATCTGAGGTCTCCACAGTCAGTGTAAATGTTGTTGAAGATTTAGCTGTTTGGTTTTTTATTGATACTCCATCTTTAAATAAATGGAAGTCTGCAGAGATGGAGGTTGAGTTGGGTGATGTACATCTGAACTGAACAGATTCCCCAGACAACACAGTGGAGTTTGATGAGATCAGGGTGAATGTGGGGCTCTGCAGGACGTCTGGTAAATAAAATCAGTAAATTAATGATGCTTAATGAATGTGCTTTTACAAAAAAAGGTTTTGCATACTAAGAATGGTAGCTTACCTGAGCAGACAACTCCAGCATCTTCACTGTGACTACAATTGTTTATTCCAGGTCCTTTATGAGAGCAGCTCGTGAGGGAGCTTTCACTTCCAGAACAACCAACATCATCCAGAGTTATTGGTCCACTTCCCTGACCAAAGTCGGCGCTATGAAGGGCTCTGACTGCTCTGCCACATCCCATCTGTCTGCACACCACCTCTGCATCATTCATGTCCCAGTTATTACCACACACTGTTCCCCATTGGCCATCATGATAGACCTCCACTCTTCCACCACAGTAACCTGTTCCGTTCACCAGCCTGATGTCTGATTTGCAATTAAAGGAAAGAAAAACATTTGATTGGTTTCAGTAAATGAGGACTGGACTTTAAACAGCATTACAAACTATTAACACAATTTTCCTCACCTGAGCAAGTAACACCAGCATCTTCACCATGATTACAGTTGTGATTGCCAGATCCAGCATGACGGCACTCTGTGATGGACCTTTCAGTTCCAGAACAACCAACATCATCTAGAAGTATCGGGCCACGTCCCTGACCAAAATGAGCACTTCTGTGGACACTGATAGCGACACCACATCCCACCTGTCTGCACACCACTTCTCCATCTCTCATGTCCCAGTCATCATCACACACTGTTCCCCACCAGCCTTTATAATAAACCTCCACTCTACCAGAGCAGGTTCCAGCTCCACTGATGAGTCTCACCTTTAAGCCATCTATCAAAAAGGAAAATAATGCACAGTTTAACCAAAATGGTCTTTCCATTGTATTACAGAACCTCTTGTGTTCTGAAAGTCCTAATTTGTCAAGTCTCTGAACTCCCTGGTCTTCTGTAATCTATCGAAGCAGTATTGACAATATTAGGTTCATGTTATGTGTCCATGTTATGTGTCCCCCATAGTCCACTGGATTATACTCAGCCCTTCACACAATCAGTCTAGGTTTAAACCCATTTCCCTGAAAAAAAAAACATTTCTGCTTTTGAGTCCATCCTGGTGGTATACTCCATCAGGACAAAGGACAATATGAGACTGCTATCCTTGTCTCCCTTCTGGCTCAGCACCTGCAGCAGCTAACAGTGGCTGTCAAACAGTTAACTGTGCCACTCAAGGACGCAGCTCCACTTGCGGCTTGGATTACCCTTGGAATCTCTCACCACTCCCCTTCCAGTGTTGGCCATTGACCGCTCCCCACTCAGGGGCTATCAACCAACAGACCAAATCCGCAATTATGAAAATAGGTCAACATACTGAAAGGATAGCGTTTATTTTGACCCAGGCTCCTGATTTGCAAAAGCAAACCCCACATACTGACTGGCTTTCCAAAAGCATCCATCAATGGGGACCCCACTGTAAAGCCTCATGTTCATGCCCTGTCCTCCTGGAAAGTCCTGGTACACATAACCTAAATTCCATTGACATGAATAAAATACCTAAGGCTTACCATGACCACCTGGAGGTTTTCAGTACACGAAACACAGAGGTCCTTCCACCTCATCTGACCTTTGACTGCACTATCGAGCTGATGCCTGGCACTGTACCCCCTAGGGGGCATCATGGAAGACTACATCAAAGAATCCTCTCTCTAGGCCTGAGATTGCAGTATACAATAAAACACATGAACTGTGAACTGTTTGTATTTTGGCAACACTTACTACAGATGTGAACATGATGTGACCCGCTTACTATCTAATCACAACAGATCACTGCAGACATATTTCAGAAACGGGTATAATGAAGACACTTATTATTGTCTTACCCACAGTGATTCTGATGGAATTGCTTCTGGATGAGGACAAGATGAAGCTGCTCCTCCGGTATGAATACTCACAGCTGTACTGGCCCTGATCTGAGGTCTCCATAGTCAGTGCAAATGTTGTTGAAGATTGAGCTGTTTGGTTTTTTATTGATACTCCATTTTTAAATAAATGGAAGTCTGCAGAGTTGGACGTTGAGTTGGGTGATGTACATCTGAACTGAACAACATCCCCAAGCGACACATTAGACTTAGATGATATAAGGGTGAATGTGGGGCTCTGCAGGACGTCTGTTAAAGAAGTAAATTCAGTAAATTAATGATGATTAATGAACGTTCTTTTTCAAAAAAGTGTTGTATACTAAGAAATTTACCTTACCTGAGCAGACAACTCCAGAATCTTCACTGTGACTACAATTGTTTATTCCAGGTCCTTTATGAGAGCAGCTTGTGAGGGAGCTTTCACTTCCAGAACAACCAACATCATCCAGAGTTATTGGTCCAGTTCCCTGACCAAAGTCGGCGCTATGAAGGGCTCTGACTGCTCTGCCACAACCCATCTGTCTGCACACCACCTCTGCATCATTCATGTCCCAGTTATTACCACACACTGTTCCCCACTGGCCATCATGATAGACCTCCACTCTTCCACCACAGTGACCTGTTCCGTTCTCCAGCCTGATGTTGCCTGATTTGCATCATAAAAAATAGAAAAACATTTGATTGGTTTCAGTAAATGAGGACTGGACTTTAAACAGCATTACAAACTATTAACACAATTTTCCTCACCTGAGCAAGTAACTCCAGCATCTTCACCATGATTACAGTTGTGACTGCCAGATCCAGCATGACGGCACTCTGTGATGGAGCTTTCAGTTCCAGAACAACCAACATCATCTAGAAGTATCGGACCACGTCCCTGACCAAAATGAGCACTGCTGTGGACACTGATAGCGACACCACATCCCATCTGTCTGCACACCACGTCTCCATCTCTCATGTCCCAGTCATCATCACACACTGTTCCCCACCGGCCTTTATAATAAACCTCCACTCTACCAGAGCAGGTTCCAGTGCCACTGATGAGTCTCACATTTAAGCCATCTATCAAAAAGGAAAATAATGCACAGTTTAACCAAAATGGTCTTTCCATTGTATTACAGAACCTCTTGTGTTCTGAAAGTCCTAATTTTTGAAGTTCCTAAACTTTAAATATTACATAAAATCACAATGGTGTATGAATAAGCACATGATCTTTAGTCATCCATCTTCAACTGTTTGGGTATTCAATGTGCAAATCTTATTGTGGCAACAAAAAAACCTTTGGTGGAGTTGGCTGCTGCTAAAGGTGGTCTACCGGATATTAAATTCAAGGGTTCACTTACTTTTACGAGCTTGCAATGTGGATGTTTACGCAATGTACTCAAACACATAAACAGTCTTCTGATCACATGTGGATAACACCAACTACAGGTGGGAACCCATGAGACTCGTTTACTTAAACAAGTGATCAAAGATGTGTAGATGTTGATCACAACAGGTCACTGGAGATGCCCTTAAGACACAATTCTAAAGTTAGCTTATTGTAAATCTGAGTTCTTACCCACAGTGATGCTGATGGAGTCGCTCCTGGATGATGATATGATAAACCTGCTCCTCCGGTATGAATACTCACAACTGTACTGGCCCTGATCTGAGGTCTCCACAGTCAGTGCAAATGTTGTTGAAGATTGAGCTGTTTTGTTTTTTATTGATACTCCATCTTTAAATAAATGGAAGTCTGCAGAGTTGGACGTTGAGTTGGGTGATGTACATCTGAACTGAACAACGTCCCCAAGCGACACAGTAGACTTAGATGATATAAGGGTGAATGTGGGGCTCTGCAGGACGTCTGTTAAAGAAGTAAATTCAGTAAATTAATGATGCTTAATGAACGTTCTTTTTCAAAAAACAGTGTTGCATACTAAGAATGGTAGCTTACCTGAGCAGACAACTCCAGCATCTTCACTGTGACTACAGTTGTTTATACCAGGTCCTTTATGAGAGCAGCTTGTGAGGGAGCTTTCACTTCCAGAACAACCAACATTATCCAGAATTATTGGTCCACTTCCCTGACCAAAGTCGGCGCTATGAAGGGCTCTGACTGCTCTGCCACATCCCATCTGTCTGCACACCACCTCTGCATCCCTCATGTCCCAGTTATTACCACAAACTGTTCCCCACTGGCCATCATGATAGACCTCCACTCTGCCATCACAGTGACCTGTTCCGTTCTCCAGCCTAATATTGCCTGATTTGTCATAAACAATATAGAGAAATATTGTTTTAATAAATGAATAAAAGATGTTAAACAGAATTACAACCTAAAAATAATTTTCTTTACCTAAACAAGTAACTCCAGCATCTTCACCATGATTACAGTCGTGATGACTAGATCCAGCATGGCCGCACTTCATGATAGAGCTTTCAGTTCCAGAACAACTAACATCATCTAGAAGTATCGGGCCACTTCCCTCACCAAAATGAGCACTGCTGTGGACACTGATAGCTCTGCCACATCCCATCTGTCTGCACACCACGTCTCCATCTATCATGTCCCAGCTATCATCACACACTGTTCCCCACCGGCCGTTATGATAGACCTCCACTCTACCAGAGCAGGTTCCAGCGCCATTGACGAGTCTCACATTTAAGCCGTCTATCAGGAAGGAAAATAATGCACAGTTTAACCAAAATGTTCTTCCCATAGTGTTACAGAACCTCTTGTGTTCTGAAAGTCCTAATTTGTGAAGTTCCTGAACTTTAAACATTACATAAAATCACAATGGTGTATGAATAAGCACATAATCTTTAGTCATCCATCTTCAACTGAGAGTTCTTACCCACAGTGATGCTGATGGAGTCGCTCCTGGATGATGATATGATAAACCTGCTCCTCCGGTATGAATACTCACAGCTGTACTGGACCTGATCTGAGGTCTCCACAGTCAGTGCAAATGTTGTTGAAGATTGAGCTGTTTGGTTTTTTATTGATACTCCATTTTTAAATAAATGGAAGTTTGCAGAGATGGACGTTGAGTTGGGTGATGTACATCTGAACTGAACAACATCCCCAAGCGACACAGTAGACTTAGATGATATAAGGGTGAATATGGGGCTCTGCAGGACGTCTGTTAAAGAAGAAAAATGTTTAATGAATTTTCTTTTTCAAAAAACAGTGTTGTATACTAAGAAATTTACCTTACCTGAGCAGACAACTCCAGCATCTTCACTGTGACTACAATTGTTTATTCCAGGTCCTTTATGAGAGCAGCTCGTAAGGTTGCTTTCACTTCCAGAACAACCAACATCATCCAGAATTATTGGTCCACTTCCCTGACCAAAGTGGGCGCTATAAAGGGCTCTGACTGCTCTGCCACATCCCATCTGTCTGCACACCACCTCTGCATCATTCATGTCCCAGTTATTACCACACACTGTTCCCCACTGGCCATCATGATAGACCTCCACTCTTCCACCACAGTTATTTGATCCGTTCACCAGCCTGATGTCTGATTTTCATAATCAAAGGAAAGAAAAACATTTGATTGGTTTCAGTAAATGAGGACTGGACTTTAAACAGCATTATAAACTATTAACACAATTTTCCTCACCTGAGCAAGTAACACCAGCATCTTCACCATGACCACAGTTGTGATGACCAGATCCAGCATGACGGCACTCTTTGATGGAGCTTTCAGTTCCAGAACAACCAACATCATCTAGAAGTATCGGACCACGTCCCTGACCAAAATGAGCACTGCTGTGGACACTGATAGCGACACCACATCCCATCTGTCTGCACACCACGTCTCCATCTCTCATGTCCCAGTCATCATCACACACTGTTCCCCACCAGCCGTTATAATAAACCTCCACTCTACCAGAGCAGGTTCCAGTGCCACTGACGAGTCTCACATCAAAATTGTCTACTAAAAGTGTGAACAAACAGAGTTTTATTAGAAAGAAATTTTGACAATTAGACTTGACGATAGTCTTGTTCATTATTCCTTTTTTAGTTGTTTAATGGTGTGTTCACATTATATCCACTGTTATTCAGTAAAAAGGAAACTCACCAGTTAACAGTGAAGTGCTAAAAACATTGGCTACTGAAACAAAAAAGAGATTTTTCATTAAACAAGTGATAGAGGAATAACTTTTTTACACCTTCATTAACATCTTGAGTGATTCAAATGTGGACAACAAAGAAACAAAAGTTGCCTTAAATGAAAAAGGTTCAATTTATAAATAATAAATGGTGAAGAAGGTTGAGGCCAATGTATTGCCACTTAATATGATTAAGAAAGTACATAAATTCATTCATTTAAATTGAAGTTTATTAGAACTACACTGTTTATATTCAATTTGTCAAAACCTCCTTCTGAATATACATTTTTATAACATAGATATTGGAAGTTATGTAACATTAGATTGGAAGGAGGAGCTTTCCAATACCAAGCACTCTGTCTGAGGTGGAGGAAAGAGATTACTGAGAAAGAAATGTTGCAAGTCATACTACAAAATCCCGTCCGTCAATTGGCAAGCCTCTTACGGCAAAATGCCACAGATGTGGATGAGCTGGTGCAGGTTGGAGACAGACCTGTCTGAAGCAAAACAAAACTGGGAGAGAGATATCCAAGAGCTAAAGGGAGAGACAACACCTTATAAGTACAGTCTTTTGGTCCTGGCCAAACACGTTTTGTCCAATATGTTCCCCAGCCAGGGAACTGTCTTACCCTACCTCTTGAGGTCTGAAGATGAGAACTGTCAGACAAGATTTATTCTCTTATACAGGAAGCCTGCTGGGATAAAGTGAGGAGGAAAAGAGAGACCTGGAAATCTTGTAAAGCTTTCTTCTAGCCAATGGGCAAAGTCAACCTGCCATGAATAGGATACAACTCAAGTTTCCCTTGCACAACCACTGGTGGCAACATTAATTTGATGTGATGGCTAATCAAGATCTGGTTTTCCTAATCATAAAATTGGATTTTTGAAGTGGAACTGGACGTCCATAATTCTTCATATTTTCTACCTCAAGAATGTTCTAACACTTTTTTTCCTTTTGACAGATAAGTCCAGAAAGTCCTTCCAGGCAACAAAACCGAGTTGCACAGGCATATAAAGAACCTGGTGAACAGAGATGACACAAGTCACCTTGGAAGGTGGGAGTGTAAAGCAGCAACATCTCCTGACTGGTCATCAGTCTGCACTAAACACTGCAGTGGACACACCACTACAGTAACTCATTTCATTATTACCATTCAGGAATTACCTCTATGACAGTGTCCATACAGAGCCTTCATTAACAAACATGACCTCATGAAGGAGGCATTTTAGAAAGGGAATTATAAGACCATCAACATCACCATGGTCATCTCTGGTTGGGCTGGTGCCTTAAAAGGATGGGGGTGTTAGGTTCTGTGTTGATTACAGAAGGAACATCTAAACCCATCGAGATGGCTATCCAATGCCTCAGGCTAGAGAGATCTTGATGTATCTCCATGGAGCCACCATATTTAGGGAGAAACGGAACAGAAAACTGCTTTTTTGTGCCTTTGGACTGAAGAATGATGCTGCTACCCCTTAAAAATGATGGGGTTCATCCTGAGAAGGCTGAAAGGGCAATGTTGTTTTACGTATATAGACGACATAGTTGTCTACTCTACTTCAACTCTACTGGAACAGTTAAATTCAATTCAATTATTTTGAAATGTATCTATATCAATACATTTTAATTGAATTCAATGGAACAGCACTTACAACATCTAAAAAAATGTTCAGGTATCCGTGAGGCTGGGCTCAACCTGAAAAATGTAACCTCTTACAGTGAGAATTTACTTTTTTGGAACATGTGACATCTGCTGATGGTATCCAAATGGATCTCAGTAAAGTCAAAGCAGTAAGGGACTTCCCTGAGCCACAGTCTGTGAAGGAAGTACAGAGGTTTCTGAGAATGGCTGGTTGGTACCATTGTTTCTGTCCACATTTTGCTGACCAGCCTGCTTGTTTAAATGCTCTGAAAAGGAAAAGGGGCATGGGTGTGTGTGGGTATGGACTGGTGAATGTGGGTATGAGACCTTAAAAGCACCTTCAACAACCAGTGCTTATGCCACCTGACTTCACAAAATGCCTCCAGGTGAATGCCAATGACACAGGACTGGGAGAAGTGCATTTATAGAAGTTGAGGTGCAAGAACAAGTAATTGCCTACAGTTCCAGGCTTTTGAGAGGGCAGAGCTTAATCACACAACATTGGAAAAAGAGTGCTTGGCTGTAGTCTGGCCAATTAAAAAATGGAGAGTTTACTTAGAGGGACAACACTTTGAAGTGCTGCAGATGCTGCACACTCCTGGGTGTTTAACCATCATAAAGCCCCTTAAGGCTGACAAATTGGGCAATTCAGTTGCAGGGCTTAGATTTTACTGTTTAGTATAGAAAGTAATGTAGTACTAGATACTCTGTCTATACCTATAATGCATCGGCACCCCAGCTGTTGTCTTTTCCCATTTGCTGGGCTGAAACAAGCAGACCCAACCATGCTCTCTTTGAGAGGTAAGGCCAAAGATAAGGAAATGCGAAGGGTTAAGTTGCGACAGTTGAGTGAGGCATATTGGCCAATAATTAGAAAGACCTACTGCAAGGAGTGAGAATCCTGTTAGGAGTACAAGCCCTGACTCACTGGATTAATGCAGTCAGCACCCATGGTTAAACTGTGGTATATGCTGGGCATTTCACCTAAATGACTCAGCAAAATGAACCCCTGCTCATTATATACCTGAAGAAGTAGCTTTGAAAAGAAAACTAAATGTACCTCTGGAAAGGTTCCTAAACCAAGCCCCATCTGCTGACCATGATGCATACAATGTCATACAAAGACAGTAAGATCTCATCTAATTGGTCCAGGAGAACATGGAAAGGGCCAAGTCTAAACAGTCTAGATATTACAACTGCCAGAAAATGCCTGTGAAGTTCCAGAGTGGAGATAAAGGTCCTGCACAAATAGTGAGAGCTGTAGGTTCTGTCAATGATCAAAGTTGCACTCCTTAATGATCCTAATAACAGAGACACCATTTATGCTGGGCTCATACTACAGGTACTGTTCTGTGTGCTTTACTGCCTCCAACCTAACATGGAGCAGTGGCTATAGTGACTCATTGAGGTAAAAACAAGTATAAAAGGGTAGGAGTACACTCACTTTGGTTTGACGCTGTGAATTGACTCATTGCTTCGTAGCTTTTGTCCTCTCCCCTCTTGTTTTCCAAAGCATGGCTTCGTAGGTTTTTGTTTATTCCCTTTCATTCCTGCCACGCTCCTTCCTAATTTTAGACGCCCAAGCACAGCTTGTGGTTTTTGTTGTTCATTTTTGTCTGCCCCCTTAAGCACTGCTCAGTGAATTTTGGTTTTCCCTATTATACCTTCCAAATGTTATTATTCCCCTATCATCGCACCTGCTCTCACCCTCCCAGACCCTGTTTTGTTTGGCCCAGTCCAGGTTTGTGTGTCATCTTAGTTTTGTGTTTTGTGTTGCTGTTTGTCCCTAGATTGCTCCTTTTTGTTTTTGCTTCCTTGCTTGTATTCCCTTGTGTTCTTACAAGGGACATGTTATACTTAAGATGAGTCTACTAATTAACATCACAGATGTCTACAATCTTGTAATCAGTCAGTGGGCCTATATATAGGGCTACAGGTAGTCACTGTGCTGTTTGGTGACATGGTGTGTACCACACTCAACATGGACCAGAGGAAGCGAAGGAAAGAGTTGTCTCAGGAGATTAGAAAGAAAATAATAGACAAGCATGTTAAAGGTAAAGGTTATAAGGCCATCTCCAAGCAGCTTGATGTTCCTGTGACTACAGCTGCACATATTATTCAGAAATTTAAGATCCATGGGACTGTAGCCAACCTCCCTGGAACGTGGCCGCAGGAGGAAAATTGATGACAAATCAAAGAGATGGATAATACGAATGGTAACAAAAGAGCCCAGAAAAACTTCTAAAGAGATTAAAGGTGAACTTCAAGCTTAAGGAACATCAGTGTCAGATCGCACCATCCGTAGTTGTTTGCACCAAAATGGACTTCATAGGAGACGACCAAGGAGGACACCATTGTTGAAAACAAATCATAAAAAGACTAGACAGACTAGACTAGAATTTGCCAAACTAGATGTTGACAAGATGAGACAAAAATTTAGCTTTTTGCTAAGGCACATAAGGTCTGTGTTTACAGACAGAAAAATGAAGCATATCAAGAAAAGGCTCTACTGTGAAACATGGAGGAGGCTCTGTTATGTTCTGGGGCTGCTTTGCTGCATCTGGCGCAGGGTGTCTTGAATCTGTGCAGGGTACAATGAAATCTCAAGACTATCAAGGGATTCTAGAGAGAAATGTGCTGCCCAGTGTCAGAAAGCTTGGTCTCAGTCGCAGGTCATGGGTCTTGTAACAGGATAATGACCCAAAACACAGCTAAAACACTCAGGAATGGCTAAGAGGAAAACATTGGACTTTTCTGAAGTGGCCTTCTATGAGCCCTGACCTAAATCCTATTAAGCATCTATGGAAGGAGCTGAAACATGCAGTCTGGAAAAGGCATCCTTCAAACCTGAGACAACTGGAGCACTTTGCTCATGAGGAGTGGGCCAAAATACCTGCTGAGAGGTGCAGAAGTCTCATTGACAGATACAGGTCATTTGATTGCAGCGATTGCTTTAAAAGGTTGTGCAACAAAATATTAAGTTAAGGGTATTATCATTTCTGTCCAGGCCTGTTTCATAGTTTATTTTTTAAAATAATTTTGTTGAAGCATGGTTGAAAAGCAATGTCTGATTTTCATTGGTTATTTATAGCATTTTTATTTGCTATTACTTTTGTCAGATTCAAGTTATTTTGTCCTTATTTATCACGTGTGTAGTGCCCACCTCAAGACAAACATATAGAGAGTGATGCCAAAAAAAGTGACCAAAATGTGACATCTGGGAAGGTGAAAAGATTAAGTAACATATCGCAGGTAATATAACAGACTGACAAAGAATCAATTGATGCAGATGCAAATTATGTCCATGGGGCTGGTGGTGGGTAAAAAGGGGAGCAATGATGTACTGAAGAGGCAGGGTGGGAAAGCACAGTTAAAAGGAGGAATAAATGCTCTTGGGACTGTGTTGATGTGGCTCCTGTTTAAGGTAACATTGGTAAAAGAGGAAGTCAGTTACCACAGCTGAACCTTAAAGGAACAAGCAGTTGGTGGAAGACGCTGGCTCAATGGGAAGGCAAGGCCCTGCTGAGAAAAGGCTGATGGAAGGTCAGACCCTGTAATTGGAATAATATAATGTACCCAACCTCTAAAAGAGGGAGCGGGAAGGAGTTTTAGGAGGATTAGTAAAGTAACCATATTCCCACAATACAGCAGTTATGTGATGCCCATTGCAACGTTAAACCCATTACTGTCATCACCCCAGTAATAATTGATTTATTGTATTAGCTTTATCTAAGCCTAGCTGGTTGACACAGCCTGTCACATTTAACCTTTCTGTCACTTTAACAGCAGTCACTCGACTTTGCTCTCTCAGACACTTTTTTTTTCAGACTCTCAACTGACTAATATACATTCATTTTGCTTGATATTCGCAGTGTTTGTGTTTGGCTCAATATTTCTGTTTTTGTGATATCCTACAGATCTCCATGCTTAGTGGACGGTTCTTCCGACAAGCACCCAAACAGAGCGAGGTTGTATGTATTAGTGAACCTGGTTTACACAACCTTCCGATGAGCACTTTTTAGCTCAGAAACACTCCTGATTATCAAATTCCAGTATGATCTCTAAGACATGAACTGTTTTAATAGTCTTTACAAGCAAAAAAAAGAAAAAAACAAACAAATAAAAAAAATCTAATTTATAGAAATAGCTAGGATAAGATTTATATGTCATGTGTAACTACCTCCAAAAAATATTTTGTCATTTGTAAGAATAAAAGTACATCAAACTAAAATTGGCCTATTGTCCAAGTCTGAATGTATAGATTGGTGTCAAACCCCTAGATGGCAGTATTGTTCTCTTCTGATTGGATAACCCTATATCTTGATACATATCGTATCACCACACTCTTCAATACCCTGCCCTAATGTTTAACACTCCTCCATGCTACCTTACCTCCTGCACCTTTATTTCTTGCTGCAACTTTATTTCTTTTCTATTTTCCAACCTTCTGTGCAGTAGTTCTTTGGCTATCATCATCTCTTTCACAGGTGTTGGAATTCACATTCCATAAAAGGTATTTATGATGAAAAATAACATTTTCATGATATTATAGTTTTCTACAGTTTTAGAGAATTTTTATTGGTAAAAACCAACAACTTTTAAACAGTGTACATCCTGTTTCCATTCTCTAGTATAAAAATGAATTGCCCATCCTATATACACTTTATAAGGAAACTAATGGCATAATCACCTTAATAAAATGAATGGGCAACTTTAATTTGTATTAAAATGCAGACTCATCTCAAAGAACACAGAACATGATCTGGGCAAAAACAACTTTTCTTCTGCTTGTCCACATTTGAGTTTGTCATAGTAAATATTAATACATTATATATATATATTATATAATTATAATATTTGTATGCATGTTTGGGCACCCATTCAACATTACCAACATTTTGGAAATAAACAATAAAGCATAACAGGTCAAATGTGCCATAATCTCTGTACACACCACATTTACATTTATATATACTACGTGTACACATACACATTATAGACAAAAGTAATTGGACACCTGCTCATTTTTGGTCTTTAATCAAGTTAATTAAAAAGAGTTTATCTTGCTTTTGTTGAGGTTCTATTGAGGCTTTTCTAAAGTCTCTACTAGATTTTGAATTGGAGCATAGCTGTAAGAATTTGATTGCATTTAGCCACAATATCGTTAGTGAGCTCAAAATGTTGGATGATCACCATCACACCTCATCTCCAAATCCCCAACTCATCACAGAAGTATTGGGTGGAGCACCATCCGTCATTCCAGAGAACACAGTTCTTCCACTGCTCCACAGCTCCTCAATGCTGGGGGGCTTTATACCCCTCTAGCCCACGCCTGGCATTATTAGGCAACATGGAGCCAATAGGGTCATGTTTACTAACTGTTTCAGAGAGTCCTATTCTATTGGCAGTATTACAGGGACTAGACAAGCTGTATGTGTGTGCATTTGCACATCTGTGCCAGCAATGGGTGCAAGTAGCTGAATGCATTCATTAGAAGGGGTATCCTTAAACTTTTATAAACTATGAATATGTGAGTGTACAGATAGATGTGAATAGTAAATAAAAATAAAAACCTTACTGATATACAGAGATATAAAAAATAAACTATTATACATAATAATTATGTCACATTATTACGGATCATATAGGATGCCACATGTCTTCTGCATAATATTTATGTAATCTTATGTATTATTTAAAAAACAAATGCAATTTATTCATATCTCTGTATACATTTATTTTTTATTTGTGTCTGCTCCTTTATTATTGCTATTGTACTGTTTGCTGCTGCAATTTGTAAACTGACCAGGGTGCCCAAACGTTTGCACTTGCACATACTGTCAGTATGGATACTAAACACACAGCAATATAAAAATAATCTAAATGAATTTACCCAGCATTAAAGTGAGGTGAGGTTTCAGCATCCTGGTCCTTAGCTCCTTCTTCAAATCTCTGTTCAGCCTGACTGTAATACAGTAAACACTAAGGCTGTCTGCAAACAGCTTAACACTGAGGAGGCTCGATTTCTGCTGATGGTTAAGAGAGTTGGCAGTTTTGGTTCCCTTTTAAACGTCACTTGTTTTCACAATGCTTTCCTGTTTTCCACAATCCACACTCTAACAACAGTGACTCCATCTGGACCGGTCTTTCAGTAACTGTCCTCCACTGTGACATATGGAGTAGTGTAAATGTACAGGTATTATAAAGGATCTCTCATCTTAGACACACTGTCTGTATCTTTCACTAATTGATGATCAGAAGTGGACTTCTGGTGGTCTTTCTCCCATTTGCATTACTGTAATGGACTTTTCACTGGCTTACCTCAAAGCAGTATAGATGGACAACAGCTTGTTCAGAATGCAGCAGCAAGAGTTCTGACCCGAACACGACTGAATGGCACGTTACCTCTGCGTTAGCAGCACTCCATTGATGCTTTTATTTGTTTTAGGGCCATTAATGGGTTAGCATCTGTTAGCATCACTTCACAACGATGTATCAGATCTGTTCCTGTATCAAAACACAAAGAAAGTGGTGAGGTGGCATTTAGTGTTCATGCTCCTAAACACTGGAACTGCATCCTCAGCTTTTTAATTTAGTTTTCTTACAGTTTTCTATTGATTTTGTCTTTCTGTTGATTAAATTGTCATTTGAATCTATTTTATTGATTAATTTTAATCATTTAAAATGGTTTAATCCTTTACCATTTTAAAATTAGTTGTATTTTTATGTATTTTGACTTTTTGAACTTTGAGGCTGGGAGGCTTCAAGTAGTCCTAAGTTGTAGGACTGTGGCAGTGTGTGTGGGTGGAGTTAAATAGTTATTAAAAACTATACTACCCATAACTATAAGCGTATAACTATGTTAATGAACATTCATAAATAAAGATGTACGCATGTACCAAAACTAATAAACAGCCTTAATAACCTATATGACCAAACCAGCTTCTTTCAGTTTAGCTCATAAGTCTCACAGTAAAATAAATAAAAGAGCAAAAACCTTTTTTTTTCACTTATTACATAACTATTCTCATTTTCACTCAAATATACAAAAATATAATAATGGAGATTCTTTTGACCCGTTTGTTAACCATTTAAACTTTTAAACAATTGAAAAAATTATGTTTACATGCTGTAAGGTAAAGTCTTAATTATGGACAAGACTGAACTCATATTTAATTTAATGAATTTAATTAATTTACATTCATTTATCAACTGGCACAGTGCAGAAATCCGGGTCAGTCCAAAGGGTTCACTTACTTTTTCACACTTAAATTTTTAATGTATTCTCTACTGATGTCTTACGGCCATACTGACTGAAATAACAGTGAACATTAGTTTTAAGGCATTTCATTTGGATTTAACTTTCATTTCTAATATAATAAAAAGCTGCTTACGGTGAAACCGGAAACCTGCCATTACCATAAGCAGGTGACATTACTGTCACAGCCAGTTTTGTGTTGTGATAATGACAATTTTCACTTTTAAGGAAAAAGACCTTAGCTCATGCTTTTCCTAACACTATGCAGCAGCTGGTATAAGATACACTTTAAACACGTGTAAATAAAGTCCGTATTTCTTCTGTTTTTTGTGAAATGTTGAATAACAGACACTCAATCAACTCCATACACGATTAAGTGACCCACTTTTCCAGACATCATAACGTCACTCTTTTCTCACAGCTGACATGTGATCACCTGTCCGTTTCTGTTTCCATGGTTACAACATAAACAAGTGTTACCTTGAACAAATAATTCCCTGCAGAAACCTCAGGCAGTTGCGGTAATGATGGCAGTGTTCAGGATGGTAATATATCTGCAGTGAATAAGATTACGAATTTTGTGGCTTTTAAAGTTATTATAAAAACAGTTTAGAGTTTATTTCAGATCAGACATCCAGGTAAGCCAGGTAACATGTGTATGTAAGCTTCTCCTTATTGGCTGTTTACTAATCTAGCTAGCTAATAGGCTAGCAGTATAGTAAGTGATCTTGGCAGCATATACTTTAAGCTGGATTTGCTAAATTAACATTTCCTCAAAAAAAAAACAAAAAAAAAAACATTTAGCTGATAAATGTGAAGCAAAAGTTACCTTTTTTTTTACCAGCGGAGGAGAAACAGGAACTCCAGCTTTTGGACCAGAGTCTGGCTTTAAATCAAAATCCCTTGTAAGTGCATAGACAGCAAAATATTTGGACAACCGCATAGACACCAAACGCTGCAGTAGTGTTGAGCATACAGCCAGAATCATCATAGCCTCAAAGTTCAAAGCTCAAAGTTTTATCACTGTCATAATCAACACAAACTAGCACTGTCTGGTCACATACGGTAAAACAAGGGCATATTTATACAGTCAGAACAGAACAGGTTAGAGAGGATTCTGAATCTCATTTAAACCTCAGACGTTTAGTCTGGTTTCAGCACAGTGAGAGGTGAAGATCCAAAGAGCTCTCTGAGGCCTTCAGAAAGAAGGTTGTAGATGAAGATGAGTCTGGGACTTGTTTGGGGAGCTTGAAATTGGATGTATAAAGTGCAGAATGTGCAGTGTGAGGAAAGCCCATGTGTAATTAGAAAACTGGGTGATTTAAACAAAAGGTAGTAAATAGTTAATAAATAATAATAATAATAATAATAATAATAATAATCAAAATGTAAATAAATGTATATATCCAGTGCATTGTATTTTGTTATTACTGAAATGATTAAATATGTACAAATATTTTCATCTTCATTTTTTCTATGTTGTTAGAGTTCATTGTTAGGATGGCTGAGGTCCTTCACAATCTTCCTGGCCTTGGTCCAGCACCACTTGTTGTAGCTGCACTGCTGGTCAGGGCGCTTGGTCCATATATATGGATAAATAGAACACAAATATATAAACATTGTGAAAAAGGTGCTAAAAGTAAAAACTCTTATTTGCTTTTTTAAATTGATTTGTTGTTTATTATTTATGTATTATTTACTTGTGAGGCTCATCAGTTCAACTGAAAGGAAATAATTATTAATATTAACAATATTGATAATATTATATAATATATACATATATATTATATTATATGTATTTTATATATTAGAATATACATATTTTTTTTATTAAATCTGTTCATGTTATTTAAAATAATATCATATTTTTATATTGTAATATTTATTTGTTATTAAGGTTATTTACTAGTTATGATAAATCATGTATTAATGTTTCATAACATAACTGCATTTGTCCTGTTTTTTGAAAACCAATATATAGCGACCCTTGTCAGTAAAGGCTCACTATAGGTTCAGTTCAGCTTCAGATACCGTGACAGATTCTGCTAGCTCAGCAATTTTCTACACTGAGAACATGCAGAAATTGTTCAATCCAATGGGAAGTAAAACTAAATTATTACAGGAACAGTGACTTAATAAGAAACTGTCAGCACTTCACCGTGCCTTGCGAAAGTATTTAACCCCACTTTCGTAATCGGATCTGTCTGGATTACAACTGACTCACAGAATGTCCTGGATATTATATTGTTATGTAATCAATCCACTCTCAAAAGTGCTACATAATGTGTGTATATATATATATTTCTGTATTTCTATATATACAAACGGACCATGCCAAAATACATCAGTAATACAAAGTGAACAAACTGTGTCAAAATAAAAGTTACTAATACAAATAAAGTAGTAACACAAAATACAGAAATAACTGAAAATAGTCATAGTCATCACATCATGAAGTCTGCTGAAAGTTTGCCCATGAGAGTCTGGAACTACATTTACATTTAAGGCATTTAGCAGACACTCTTCTTCAGAGCGACTTACAGAAGAGCTTCACTGTTTACTGAAGAAGAACCTCAGCTAGTTTAAATAGACTAAAATTCAGATCCTCTAATCTTAGACTCTACTAAACACAAGTCAATATGGAGACCATAATACTCTACTCTTCACCCAAGTCCTCTCAGAAGAGGAGGGTCTTCAGTCTGGGTTTGAGGACAGCGAGTGTTGGACTCTGCTGTTCGGACACCCAGGGGAAGTTCGTTCCACCACTTCGGTGCAGGACAGTAAAAAGTCTGGACGCTCATCTTCTGTGGATCTTAAAGGATAGCGGGTCGAGCCGAGCTGTACTTGAAGCTGGAAGGGCTCTTGGTGCGGATCGGCTTTTGACCATCGCCATCAAGTTTGGAGGGGCTGGCTGGTCCAGTCTTGGCTTTGTAGACCAGAGTCAGGGGTCTGAATCTGATGACCTGGGCAGCAGCTACAGGAAGCCAGTGAAGAGAGAACGCAGCAGAGGAGGAGGAGCTGAACATGACTGAATTTAGGAACGTTGAAGACGACCTGACCCGTGCTGCTGTGTTCTGGATCAGCTGCAGGGGTCTGATGGTGCGTAAAGGGAGACCAGGCAGAAGAGAGCTGCAGTGGTCAAGTCTGGAAGTGACGAGAGACTGAAGGAGCACCTGGGCGACTCTCTAGAGAGGAAGGGTGGAACTCGACTTGAGAACGATAACTGATCATCCATGACTACACCAAGGCTTCATCAAGAACTAGCCCAACATGTGTCAAAACATGTCTTATACAAGTAAAAAATGGCAGAAAACAATCAAATGTGGACCTTCTTTTTGAGAAGATCAGTGAGACTAAGATACATTAGCATTTGACTGACGCTCAGGAGGAGAAGGTAGGAGGATGTAAGGTTATGTAGAGCGTCTGGAGAGTCTTGCCCATGAGCTCTTATTGGTGTAGAGTGTTGTGTGCTTGCCCAGCCAGGGAACCGAACCCTTGTCTACCACTGGGAAAGTGGTGCTGTTACTATGCTGCACTAACCCTTCCCGTATACCACTTTACACAGGGTGTGAAAAAAGCAGTAAACTGTGGAATGTCTTTATGAGTAGACACTCATCTTCAAGGCCACTGTAAGATTTACAGTCACCTTTATAGCATTTGTCTGAATCTCTTATCCAGAGCCCTTACACTATATGTGACAAAATTATGTGGACACCTGCTCATTCATTGTTTCTTCTGCAGTCAAGGGTATTAAATAGATGATCCTGCTTCTGTTGGAGTAACTGTCTCTACTGTCCAGAGAAGAAGACTTTCTACTAGATTCTGGAGGAGCATTGCTCCAGCAACAAGACTCTAGTCACCCCCCCACCACCACCACCACCATCACAGTCCACAGTCCACTCTCTCATCTCACCCACCGAAATCATCACACTGTGAGGTCAATGCCCAAAGCACACCACACCTTCACCTCGTAAACCCTTGCTCTGCTTCCTGCACTTTACTGCACTTACTGGAACTGGAACTATTCAGCTCAGCAAGTGCAACGGTGTGTGTGTGTGTGTGTGTGTGTGTGTGTACAGTGTGTGTATAGTGTACGTACAGTGTATATTTTTGTATCTTGATGCATAGTGTTAGTGAGGTCAAGATGTTGGATGATGATTAACCAACCCCACCTCATCTCCAACTCATCCTATCCAAAATTAGTACTGGATGGAGCTCCACCCACCATCCATCATCCCAGAGAACACAGTTCCTCCACTGCTCCACAGCTCAATGCTTGTTTGCTTAGCAATGTAAACACAGCTCCGCTACTGTTGAGCTCAGAGGGTAGATTACACTTGATTTATGCTAAAATATTAGGTGATCGTGAATGATCTGCATTCATCTGAATGGATTCCAAGATCCAGAAAGACAAAGAAGTTTAGAAGGTTTTAATATAATTCCAGAGTAAGATCAACATAGGGAGTTAAATAATAATCTATTAATCTACACTGGATTGTTGAATTCGTTTCTCCATTTATTTATTTACTGTTCCTAACAGTTTGCATAAAACTGTTCACCCTCACTCCAATTTCCCACTCCTGGTATCTCCACATCAGCTTCTACATTGATGTAGTCCTCATCCGAGTCCACTGACCCGTCTCTTTGGTGAAGAGCAGATAGTGCACTCTCCGTTTTGTTCCTCAGGCAGGTAATCCTGTTTGTAGTTTTAGTCCCTACAGAACAATCATATCAAGATGCAACTTCAATATGAGAAATGTGAATCTTTGCTAGAATCCAAAACCTCAGTTCAATGTTAGAGCAGCTCTAAATAGAGAAGGAAGAAGGATGTTCGGGTCATTCTATAATTTATCATTTAGGAGAGAAAAATACAAAAACAACGTTCTCTCTCAGCAGAACAATCAGTCAGTGGTTCGAATTAGTATATTCCTTCAGTCTAACATACCCACTGGTTGCAAATCTTATAGGGAAGGGTGTTAACTTTATGAGTTTATGAGCATATTAAACATGACTAATGATATAGACTACTTGCTAACTTCATTGTCAGCTAGAAAAGTTGACAAGTCCCCTATTTTGACCCAGAATGTCAATGACAAGCCTTGCCTGGATGATTTTTAACATAAAATGTAGTTAAAATTATTTAAATATTGTACCTATAGCAATATGTGGAACATAGCTGACAGTCAGTTATTACATAGGGTGGGCCATTTATATGGATACACCTAAATGAAATGGCAATTATAATGTTTGTATGTATATTTTCTATTAATAAGTAAAATATGACATTTATATATAAAAAAAATTGTCATAAATTTGAATCATCATTTGAATAAATTATAATAACAAAAGTTAATGAATAAATATTACTATCAATTGTTAATGGAATGTATCTCAAATGATAAAAAAGACTTATTATTATTGTTTGAAACTGTTCTTGTTACTGTAATAAACTCACTCACCTGCACATTTATCACCCAATACCTTTTTCTCCACATCAGCATCTACATCAATATAGTCTGCATCAGCTTCATCCAGATGCTTTTTCTGGTGAAGAGCAATTTCTGCATTTTCATAATCATTATCTTCATCCTCCACCTCTGAAGATTTGGCACCTGCAGGGATATTGCAGAATGAATTAATTAGCATTTTTAATCACAAACATTACTGTTCAGCCCTGTGTTCACTCCGGCTCAGTTTAGCTTTAGTTTTATTGGTCGCCTTGTTAAAAATGTCATGAGTTTTTCAGCCGGAGTTGAACGGGCAGCAGCCTCAGCCGCTGATTCCAACATGACCGAAAGTCATTACCGCTACTATTCACGCATTCACTAATCAGCATTAATAAACGTCGACACCACCTTGCATCATTAGATATGTAAACTATAGTTTAATTACATAAGTTGAAAAATAAATGTAAAAATAATTTCTCTTTAGCGTTTACAGTTTTAAAATAAATAAGAGATTGGTGCTGTTGACTTTAATGGTTTTTATGCATTACTATAATACTAAGAGATCTTAAACTGTAAAAAGCATGTAGTAGTAGTAAACTGTCAGTTTTTATTAATATCATGACAGATTTCAAGCAAAATAAAGCATAGGAAAGCATAGAAGTATTTTCTGTGTGATATTATAATGTTTTTATATATGTTTTCTATTAATAAGTAAAATATGACATTTATAAAGAAAACAGTTATCATAAATCATTTGAATAAATTATAATAACAAAAATTATTATAACGACCGAAAGCAGTTTAACGCTACTATTCACGCATTAGCATTTATAAACGTCGACACCACCTTGCCTCATTAGATATTTAAACTATATTTTAATTGCATCAATTGAAAAATAAATGTAAAATTAGTTCTCTTTACAGTTTACGTTTACAGTTTAAAAATAAATAAGAAATTGGTGCTGTTGACTTTAATAGTTTTTATGCATTACTATAATACTAAGAGACCTTAAACTGAAAAATGCATGTAGTAGTACTGTCAGTTTAGTAATATGACAGATTTCAAGCAAAATAAAGCATAGGATACAAGTATTTTCTGTGTGATATTATAATGTTTGTACGTATGTTTTCTATTAATAAGTAAAATATGACATTTATAAAGTAAGTTATCATAAATCATTTGAATAAATTATAATAACAAAAATTATTATAATGACTGAAAGCTGTTTAACGCTACTATTCATGCTTTAGTATTAATAAACATGAAAAGTGTGAGAATGGTCTGTTGGAAATGATAAGTAATTCAGCTTATCACAATACAAGCACTTACATTTTGATGAGTGTCGTGGACAGACAACAGATTTGGAACAGAGGAAGTTCTCACCATGTTTATGGTCTGCAGTCGTCAGCTGTTTTGGTTTTTTACACCTCTTCATATAGAAAGCGATGATCAGCCCTGATATGAGGAACAGTCCTGCAGCTGCTGCAGAGCTGATGATGGGAACTAGTGGCACTGAGGGAGAAATTACGATCATAAACAAAGACTGAGCCTTTTAATGTACCTTTCCACAGTCTAGAAATCAACAGTAGGACATGTTGTGCTCTTATTTTTCCAACATCAACGTTCCTTTAAACCTGCTGTTCCCGGTCTTGGTCCTGGAGTACCCTGTCCTGCAGGTACTGACATTTGACTGCTCTAACACACACATTGTACCTCAGGAAGGGTTTTTTAATTAGCTGATTGGTTTGATCAGGGGATACATGAAGCTGACTGTGAATAATTATGGTAATTGTTTCAATATTTGGATATAATAATCATCTCCAATGATCTTCAGGACAGGAACTAGAGAATGAACACCTGGGGTGCTCCTATGATCTCCACTGGCTCCCTATGAAGCACTGTGTTCACTTCAAGCTCTTAATAACTTTGTTCCTTCTGATCTGTGGCATCTTCATTTTCTCACAAACCCACCAATCCTCTACACTCCTCACCAGCCAATCTGTTATCCACTGTAAAGCCTCCCGAACCCTTTCCCACAGTGATGCTGATGAGGTTGCTGCTGGATGAGGACATGATGGAGCTGCTCCTCAGGTACGAGTAGTCACAGCTGTACTGGCCCTGATCTGAGGTCTCCACAGTCAGTGTAAAGGCTGTTGAGGATTCATCTGTTTGGGTTTTCACCGATTCTCCATTTCTGTACAGACAGAACTCTACAGAGATGCAAGTTGGTTCAGGTGAGGTGCATCTGAACTGAACAGACGTCCCAGGAGAGATGGTAGAGGGTGAGGAGATCAGGGTGAGCGTGGGGCTCTGCAGGGCATCTGGTAAAGAGCACAGTTTCACTCATCTCAGTGATGTGCATATAACATACAAAAGAATTCACTGGCATCGTCCCACCTTACCTAGGCAAATAGCACCAACTTCTCCACCATGGTTACAGTCAGGTGACCCGTTATGTGGTCCACTATGAGAGCATTCTGTGATGGAGTATTCATGTCCAGAACAACGAACATTATCTAGAAGTCTGGGCCGACTTCCCCGAGCAAAGCTGGTGTTTTGAGGGGTGCTGAACGCTTGGCCACATCCCATCTGTCTGCACACCACCTTTGCATCATTCAGGTCCCAGTCGTCATCACACACTTTTCCCCACTGGCCGTCATGATAGACCTCCACTCTACCACAGCAGTGTCTGTTTCCATTCAGCAGCCTGATGTTGCGTGCTTAACAGTGAGAAACATAGAAAAACATTATTTAGGTATTTATTTAAGTACAAAGTGTATAAAAGTAAAATGGTTTATAAAAGTATAATTGACAATATCCAAGTTGACATGGTAATTTATTTAGATCTAACAATTCTTGGCCAGATCTTATTTAAAATAACCATGTCAACTTACAGACTAGTCGGTCTTTCTAAAATAACCTATATTATTTGGAATAAAAAAGTATTAGGCCTTTAATAGCCCTTGAGTATCAGCTTGTAAACACTTGTTCATGCAAAACTCTTTATGATGGTAAGTTTTCCTAGGTTATGCAGTGGGTACCATGCACTGTAAAAAGAAAAAATATATATGGAAAATACATAGGGATTATCTGCATGAAGATACAGGTGTAAAATCCCTGAAGATGGATTTAAAATTAATCTTTTATTGGAAATTATAAAAAAAAAAAGTTGTTTTTCTTATAATTTTGTACAAACCTTGTACAATTATTGAACTTCTCTGTAAACAACTAGTATTTTAAGTAGTATGCTAATGATGACAAATGGCTTTGATTTATTTATTTTATATAGAAAATTTTTATTTATTATTTATTTAAATTTTCTGCTTTATTAAATTACAATCAAATGTAGGTAAAATGACAATAATTATCCAGACCTAAACCTGCACATAATAATATAAAGACTTATGTGAATACAATACAATAACAATTTAGGTTTTGTTCTTTGTAATTTTAGGGTACATTTTTTATATTTGTGTACACAGTAAAAATGGTCAAATGACTGGCAGCAATGGCCACCAAACTAAATCCTTAAAATAAATTAAGTCAAATATCCAAACTGAAATTTCAATCTTAAAAGGTCAGGACAAATCTGTACAATAACAGAGTTTCTCTGCAGAAACTTTAATGACAATATTTGTATTGTATTTGACTATTTTTGCAGTTTCAGTTTTCAGTCATGTGACAATTTATTTATTCTTTCTACAGTGTGGCAAAACCTTCAGTTTGCACTTCCTGAGGTAGTCCATAGTGTTTTTTGAGATGTGCTCAGATCAGTATCATGCTGTTTTTGCTCAGATGTCGCTGCACAGTTGAACAGTGAACCGCCTTTACGGAGTCTGCTCAACAGAATCTCTCTAAAGATCTTTTTTAGTGAAACAGTGGTTTTGGTTTTCCATGACGAACCATTTCCATTACGAACTGAGGAAACATCTACCCATAAACGCTTCACGGTCAAATTTTATAGCCAGAATCATTGAGTAAAATAGTAAGTCCTTCTACACTAATCCTACACTAATATTAATCAATAGTCTTCAACACAACTCAGTTCTTATGCCCAAATTTCAGCATCAAGCAGAATTTATTTACTGACTACTAAATATTAAAGAATGAATATTATTATATTATATTATCATATAATATTATAAGGCTTCAATGCAGTCATAGCTGTCCCATACCCGAGCAGACAACACCAGCATCTTCACCATGACCACAGTTGTGTTTAATGAATCCATCATGAGAGCAGTCTGTGATGATTCCTTCTCTTCCAGAGCAGTTAACATTATTCAGAAGTATTGGCCCACTTCCCTTACCGAAGTGGGCACTGCCATGGGCACTGACCACTCTGCCACATCCCATCTGTCTGCATACCACTTTTGCATCATTCATGTCCCAGCCATCGTCACAGACTGTTCCCCATTGGCCATCATGATAGACCTCGACTCTACCAGAGCAGACTCCATCATCACTGATGAGTCTTATGCTTAGGTCATCTGTTACGAAAGCACAACAATACAATACACTTGAGTATTAGACCGGCTACTTAGAGCTCCTTTACACCTGCCTTGCCCATCAGGATTACATCTACGTAGGGATTACCTTTCACCAAATCCACCAGAGATGAACTTAAAGATGTCCTAGAAGGTTAAGGTGTTTATCCTGGTGAAGCTGAATAGTGAGAGTTCAGTAGATGGACGTGACAAACTGTGAACCTTAAACAAGGCTGTGAAACAGGCCAATTCCAAAACCCCAAAACTGTGACATCACAGTCCTCACTCATTATATTTACACCCCCAATATTTACATAAACCCCGCCCACTAGAGAAACAGTGAAATGTGATGGCAACTTCATGAAAATACAGCGGTGTTGATACTGGAGAGCAGCTCGTCACCTCCTGACTCCAGGAATACAGTTTGCCAGTCTGCCAGTTGCCTGGGAGTAGCAAGGGGGTGTGGTTACAAAGGAGACACTGGTGGAAACACTAATGGACAGGTGTGGCTAGGACTGAGAAGACACAAAAAGTACCATGTGCTTGGGAGTACATGGCAACACAAAACAAAGGCAGACATGACCACAGGGGCAGGCATGACCGCCAGGAACCTAAAACTGCAAAAGCTAACAGTTGCTAAGCTAAAAGCTAAACGTAGATTGTTCATAACTGCGTTTCACTGTTTCTCCAGCTTTGACTGGTTCCTTCTCTAGTGGGTGGGGTGTATGTAAATGTTGGGGGGTATAAATCTAAAAGCTAACCATAGCTCGTTCTTAGAAACCAATCGAAGAAGCCCAGCTGTGGAAAGAGCGCCTCGATTGAGCGCAAGCGGTAAAGCACTGCAGGTATCAGCTGAAGGTATTTCCCTAGCTGGCTGGGTCATTTCTTCGTCTCTCACCAAACTGCGAGGACAGCAACACTATCTGGTAAGAATCATAAAAACATAATTACAGTGCTTGTTCTTGTAAAAACTGGGCAAGGCTAAGCTAGGCTAGGCCATGCTGGACATCTTGATGACATAACTTTGTTACCATGAGCCCTCCATGAAGCAAAATCATTGTCCACGGCAAAATAACAGGGTGGTAAATAAATAGGCTTGATTAACTGTATGTGAGCATTTTTCTTAACTTAAATACTCTATGACACATTCAACAACCACGGCCTCTTCCACCCTTAACTTTTGTGTATATATATACACAATTATAACAATAATAATCATTTATACCATTATAACAATATATAACAGTTATATTTAATTATATATATATATATATATATACACAATTTATAACAACAATAATATATAGAGAGATTACAGTAAGAATCCTGAGACCAGTCACATGAAACAACCAGGGTGTAAATACATTAGCAAAACTGGTCAGTCTCAGTCTCTATACACACTCCTCAAAATAAAAACAAAGGCATTTTTTTAAGCAAATTCCAACTAATCATTCTTCCACCACGCATTTCTCAGATGCTCCGTTATTCACTGAAAAATGACACTTACCAGTCAGGACTGAGGCCTGAAGAAAACTGACCACTGAAACAAACAGACACGATATCATTAGAAAGATGAAGATAAAGGTCTACAGCTGTTAGAACTGTAAAGGCTTGCAAAGACCTTTATAAATTTAAAAATACTTTATAAATCACATTTACTAGTGACTATGAGCCCTACACACTACAGGAGCCTGAGCAATTAGTACTTATAGAACATATTTAATATTTATGACTCAGCATCCTGTTCAGGATCGGGCAGCCGATCAGAAGATTGGAGGACTAAAGATACTAAGATAACTTTCGGGGGGAGCAAATCAGCCTGAAATTGGCCCAATTATCCTGTAGTGTGGGCCAGAAATGAAATAAAGGTGTTAGACTGAGAATAGGGAATAAAGTGTGTGACCTTAATTAAAATCCTGGATCTATTTTTTAAATTATTTATTAATTATTAACCTAACAAAGCAAAATCTTTGACAGACAATAATTGGCAGAATTTATATGAGTCTATCTATTGCTCAGATGTTTGTTTTGATTATAACTTGTGTTTCTAATAATGCAGGTAACCGTCCTCCCATCTACTCCCGTACCCTACTGGTTCCCATCCCTGTTAAATAGAAAGCAAAAATAAAGTTGACCATAGAGTTGAAAGCAGTTGCTCTGTTTATTTTACAGAGTTGCTAACCCTCTGTGTGTTATAACTACTACAGCTTGCCTGGTATTGGGGTTTTGGCCTCTTGTGTCTCAATCAAACTCCTTTGGTGTGGACAGGCAGGTACAGGCACCTGGACACCACGCAACATGATACATAATGTTAATGCATAAACTCTAGGTAAGGGACACCCAGTTGGATTGTTGTTGGTGCTGTTGGTGCAGTTGGTTGGTTTTGAACCTTATTGTATTTATGAAAGATATTGTTGCAGTGTATGAAATTACCCCCAAAAAATATCTTTATATTCTTTATATTGTTGTGATCATATGTTTGGTGTGGCGCAACAGATAACACCACGTGGGAGACTGGGGTTCGATTCCCAGTCTGGGTGACTGTGCTGTGCTACACCAATAGAGTCCTTGGGCAAGACTCCTAACACTACATTGGCCCTCCTCTGTAATACCAGTAACCCTTCAAGTTACTCTGGATAAGAGCGTCTGCTAAATGCCGTAAATGTAAATGTTTTACATTCAATTGGTCAATTGATTTAATATAATTTAAAATACCTCTGTTTTAGTTCTCAGAGATTGTTTTAAAGATTAATGCACTTAAATATATTTGGTAAATAGGCAATAAACACTAAAATAAATTTTTAAAAAGGTATATATATGAAATATATAATTTCATATGTCCATTAAAAGTTGCATGTAAACTTGTGAAAAGTTTCAGGCCCTCGCTATCGCGCCCTCCCCCAGGGCGATCACAGACTTCCGCCTTGTTTCCTGTTCATTTGTGTTGATGTTCATGTGTTGCACCTGGGACTGGGAGCATTTAAGGAGCAGGCTGCAGACTTCTCAGCGTCGGTGGCTTGTTCATGTTGGCAAGTGTTCTGATCTGATTCAAAAGATATCTGAGTCTGAATCTAGAGGTAAGCATGATGTGGCGCTTCCTGCTTATGCTCCTTGGCGACCCCATCTCATGAGGCAGTCACAGCGCACTCAGGTTGGGCTTGCCTCGTTATCTAGTCCGGCAGCTGGCTCTCCAGCTACCCCTTTGTTTTCACAGAGCGCGGCTCTGGTTCTCTGTTCCTGTTTACCTGTTTACCAAGCTGGATTTGTGGCTTTCATTTGTCCTCCCAGGTTTGTTGGGTTCGCCACTTTGTTTGTCACCTTCTGTTAACGTTCCAGTTTGCTGCACCTTGTTTGTTCTTAACCTTGTTTTGTACACCTTTTTGTGTTCAAATAAACACCTTGCTTAGTTCCATCTCTGCGAGTGTTCATTCTGTCTTGTCTGGCTGTACATGCCATGACAAAAAGAGTATTTATTGTCTGTATCTTTAACGTTCCTCTGTCATCACACACTAGTTATACACCCGTTATACTCCAGAAGCCATTTTCTAAGGGTACGTACACGTAACTATAAGGCTACATGGTATCTACATAAGCCTTTCATGACACCAAAAAAAACCCAAAAACATATCCAAACATTTCATTAAAGTGTTGTGCAGGTAAAGACTTTGTAGGACAATGCTGTCTATGACCACTAAGACCAGAGGCCTTCTGATTACTCCAACCAGTACAAGGACTTGTTTCCTTCATCTAACTGTTTTTGATGTTCAAATACAATGAAACTATTTCAGAAATCCAGATGAAAATAATTATTAATGTAATTCATTATCAAATTATCTATCAAAACCTTCTTCTGGCTCTCAGGAGGATTTCTTTAAATGAATTCAGTGAGCGTCAGATGTTTTAGCACATTTCGTGTTGACATCCAAACAGCCTTTATAACAACTGAAGCTGAAGCCAGTATGAACTTTTAAACAGCATCTTCAGCCTAAAGTGTTAAAGTTCACACTTTTTTTAGTGCAGAGAGAAAATCTCTGTGGTCAGAAGCTCATGCATGGGGTCGTATTTGTGTTCATTTGCAAAGTCAATTATCAAATCCAGCACTACCAGAACAGAGAAGCAACCAGTGTCTTCATATATATATATATATATATATATATATATATATATATTATAATTCACATGTTTGACATTGAACAGTAACCTTCTCCAAAAACATCCTACAAAAGTCCTCCAACACCTGGTTTGGTGGTAAATCAGGGCTTAATGATGGTGAATCAGGTGAGCTGCTGCTGCTGCTGCTGCTGATGGGGTTGAACACATCCTCCACGCTGTGCTGGCTGGACTGGGGGGCGTCCAGGAGAACCCTGGAGGAACCGAGCTCTGATCTTCAGACTAGCTCACCGACAAGATCTCACTACTTTCTTTCTTCAGAATGAGAAGCTCTTGTTTCTCCTTTTTACTGGATTTATGTTCACCTGCTTTATCTGATCTGAGGAGATCTGGAGCTTCTAAAACCCAGTACTGTAAATGTAGCTGCCATTATGCACAAACCTTGTATAGCAGCTTTACTGGAGAAGCAAACCTTCTTAACTTTCAATGAAAGTCAATTTAAAAAATATTTTGAAGATAACAATACTTATTTATTTGGCATGTATTTGCCATCATGCAGAAACCTGCAGAAACTAAAACCACTGCCAGATTGGTAAAAGTTGGGTAAATTTTTGTGTTGTGAAATAGTTTACATTTCAACATTGACTGTTTAAAACCTCCCCCTGTCACTGCCAAGCACAGACCCCTGCTTCATGTAGCCAATGCAGATCACTCGCTGCCCTCAGAGCAACAGAGCTCTAATGGGGTGCCAATAAATACATAAATACATACATTGAAATATATAGATTGACTTCAATTTTTTTAAACTCTACTACTATAACTTTTGTTATTTCAATGAGAGTTTGTAAGTTGTCTGCTTTTCAACTCTCAACTTTTTATTTTCATCAACTTAATTTGATGAAGTGGAAATTTGAGTCACATAAACTTGACACTGTGAGTTATGGCCAGGTCTGAACGTAAAACTAGAAATATAAATATTGCTTAATTATTTTTGATTAGTTTATTTATTTCAATTATTTATTGGATAGTTAAATATTTATGATCATTTTCCAAATGAAATCAACTTACTTACTTTCATTGAGTTTAACAGGTTACTGACACTGACAAGATCTCACTACTTTCTTCAGAATGAGAAGCCCTTGTTTCTCCTTTTTACTGGATTTATCTTCACCTGCCTTATCTGTTCTGATGAGTTTTGGAGCTTCTAAAACCCAGTAGTGTAAATGTAGCTGCCATCATGCACAAACCTTGTATAGCAAATAAACTTGAATAAACTGTGAGTTATGGCTAGGTCTGAACGTAAAACTAGAAATATACATATTGCTCAAATATCTTTGATTAGTTATTATTTATTTCAGTTAAATTATTGGGTTAGTTAAATATTTGTGATCATTTTCTGATGTTAGATGTATTCATTAATCTCGTATTAATGTTTCACAATAAGTCCAATATATATATATATATATATATATATATATATATATATATTAGTAATAGTAGTAGTAGTAGTAGTAGAAGTAATAAAAGTGAGATTACTTTAAAAGGGGTGTTTGTAGTTGTAACTATAAATAATACTTTTAAATGCTAATGGATTTTCCATAATCTTGACTGGAAATATCAGTAGACTTCCTTTAACTAAATAATTAAGCTGAAGCCAATAATAACAACAACAAATGAAGAAAACTCATTTTCTTCACTTTAAACTTAAGTGTTTGAGTTGTAGCTCATTTTTACATTAGATTAATTTTTTTACAGAGTGTAAAACAATTGCTTGTTAAATATAAAATATTTAGATTTGGACGTTCATGCCTGCTTCCTGCACTAAACAGATGCAGATCATGGCTTTGCATTACCGGCAGCCCTGTAATACAGCAAGCTAAAAACTACAGTCTGAATTTATTAACAAAATTACACGCAAAACAGCAGGTAGTTAAAAGGGATTTACCCAGCACTGAAGTGAGTTGCGGCCTCGGCATGCTGGTGCCTCGTGGTGCCTGGTGTTCTGGAGAGCACTGCTGTTGTCTTCAGACGGCTTTACACTGAAGTGTTGATGACTGTGGTTTACTGAGGCTCAGGAGGTGGAGTTTCAGTTAGCCTACCTTTGTTTTCTGTAAATGCCAAGTAAGAACACATCTAGCCCTGGACTGACACTTGACCTAGCCTTGGACTGACTTTTCTCTGCCTCACCCCGGACCCCAGACCCCAGGCCCCAGACCCACACACAGTCCCACAACTATAGTAAAACATTTACAGAGAACCCAATCAGTGCTTTACATGAACATGATTCATATCAAGCACACCTCCATTTTTTTCAGGAGTCCACTGGTGCTGCATGGTCTAAGCAAACCTGTTATTCTTATACTAAATGGACAAAAGACAAAAGTATTGGGACACCTGCTCATTCATTGTTTCCTCTGAAATTAGGGGTATTAAAAAGAGTTTCTCCTGCTTCTGCTGGAGTAACTGTCTCTACTGTCCAGAGAAGAAGACGTTCTACTAGATTTTGGAGCAGCACTGCTGTGAGGATTTTATTGTATTCAACAACAAGTTTGTGATGTCAGAATGTTGTATTATTATAATGTAATGTTAGGTGCGGAGTTCTATTCAATAGACAGTCGTTTATGGACAAAAGACAGAAGTATTGGGACACCTGCTCATTCATTGTTTCCTCTGAAATTAGGGGTATTAAAAAGAGTTGATGCTGCTTTTGTTGGAGTAACTGTCTCTACTGTCCAGGAGGAAGGTTTTCTAGCACATTTGTAGGAGCATAGCTGTGAGAATTTTATTGTATTCAACAACAAGAGCATTCAACAACAAGTTTGTGAGGCCAGGATGTTGTATTATTATGATGTTAGGTGGAGAGTTCTATTCAATAGACAGTTGCATTTAATACAGATTCAGCTGAATATTCGATGAAAATCAGGATCATTTCCAAGGCATCTGCAATGGACCATCTAAGTAAAGTAATACCCTTGACTTTAACAACAGTCCTTTTTAGTCTGACAAACTGAATCACACAAAGCACTGAGTTGGAGTGATCTATAAAAACATATAAATGACATAAAACACAGCACATATGACATAATTAGATGTAATGTTGATAATTGGACTCTGAGGGTCCAATAATCCCATTTTGCAAAACATATCTATATATCCTGTAATTTTATCTAGAATATATGAAACAAAACAAGACAAACACAAAATAATGCTGGGAAATTTATTCAGTTCTGATAGAAACTGAAGGAATAAACTGTAAAAGGAAGTAGAAGGGCAAAGCAATTCCTGGACATCCATCAACTTCTTCTTCTCCTTAATTTACAGTACTTCTCCTCTTTGCAGGAGGCATCTCCACTTCAAGGTCAGGAGAACTCTGAGCCTCCTCGGTGTCGCTCTCGATCCTGTTTCTCTTGCCGGACCATCTCTCGACTTCGACTTCGAGTTTCCATCTTTTTGGATGGCGAACTGGTGCACCTTCTTCATCTTCTCCAGCTGGACTTTCCCGTTTCCTTTTGGCTAAGAGTTTAATGCCAAATGCCAAGCTGTTTAAGATGCCACTGTGCAGATCTGCTGGGGTTGCAGTGACCCTGGACTTTGCTTCGGTGGGCGAGGAGCTGAGACTGGCAGACTGGATGATCTCCATCTCAACTCCTTTTCCATCCAGCTTTGACACGTGGTCTTCTGAAGGCTTTGGACTGCTCTTTGCATTCCCCTTGAGTGAGGGAGCTTGACTGCTGAACCATCGGTAGATACTCTCGGAGTGTCCCTCCTGAACAGGTCATGTGGACACCGGCCATTTTCCCATAGTTTCCACTAAAAGCATTGATTATTTCATAGTCAGCATCATCCCACCCCTCGCTTGACGTCCTGCCGTGTGTATTCTGCAAACACCTGTAGTAGTCTTGGCTATCTGGCATGTACCAAGGACACAAAGTCACGGTAGCACCTGTCCTTATCCTGGCAGGAACACGATGAACTGCCCGTTTTCTCGGGGACCTCGCTGACCAGAACATCCTCAGGAAGTGCATCACTGATCAAACCACCAAAGGTATGTGGTTCATCTTCACCTGAAAGTGAAGCTGATGAATGGACATCCTTATCAGGATCATACAAAGCTTCCCGTCCAGGCCAGGGGGTCATTCCTTCATCACTTTGGAAGTATTCCTTATTCCATCTGAGTGATGGGAATGGAGTTCCAACATAAGCCTGAAGTCCTGCTGGGTCTTCACCTTTACTACGTGGCTCTTGGAAATCAGACACATATGACCTGGTCTGTTGGCATGGGCAGCGGTCTACAGCGATCTGCTAACTTGCACCATAGGGCTTCTCATCTTCCTGGAGCATGAAGGACGTAGAGGGAGATGCTTCGGTCAGAGGATCGTATGAGCTAATAATAGATGGGTCAACACCACGGCAGTAGAAGCTGACCTCAAAGTGCTCTACAGATCCTTGGTCATGGAGTCTGTGGATCACACAGGTTGGAGACTAGATGCTCTTTTCAATGGGAGATCTTGCAGGACAGAGGATATCTAGGCCCAGGGACTGGCCTGTGCGATGCACAGGAGCTTCTACATCACCCTGGAGAAACTGGGCCTGCTCTTCAACAAGAGATTTCAGGCTCAAATTGGCTGGCAGGTCCATTGCAGTGTCTGGCTGCCGCAGATGAGCAGGAGAGTCTTGTACATATCCATTTGTTGCAGTCTTGCTTACAGTCCTAATGGCCTGTTGGGGACATGTCGAGTTAACTGCTTCCTCATCACGACTCTCCCAGAGCCGTGAGCTATTTGCAGCAGTGGGGACTTGCTGTATGCTGTACTTTCTGTCTGGCTGCTGTGCCTCCTGTGGGGAAGACAAACGAAGCCTTTTTCCTTTCTCAAATGACGACCGATTACCGAGAGCATCTTCTGAGCTCTGAAGAGTGATCAAGGGACGGCCATCTTCCTTGAGAAGCACGAGCAGTGTCCGAGAGGGAGGCTTTGGGAATCTAGTGCCACCAAAGACATCAGATGCAGATACGGGTAAAAGTCACAGCGGCTGTTTGGGCTCGTCTTTGGAGTGAGTCCCAAATAGGCCTCATCTTCTTCTTCTTCATTATCGTTATTCTCAGCTGAAGAACGGGAAGAAAGGAAAGACCTGAGCTTCTCCAAATTGGAAAACATGACGGTTTTCAGAATCAGCTGCAGAACCACCACCATCCTCCTCCTGTGGTTCTGGAGAAGCTGTTAAGGGGAAGCCCAGCTCAGACTCCAGTTCTTGCAAAAATGACAGGCCAGGAACTGACACACCATAGCCTTCCTCTGCTGGTGAAGTCCATTCGAGACGCTTGTTTATCTCAAGGGTATGAAGTACATTTGAAGAAGCAAACCCTGAGACCTGGGCTGTGGAAGCTGGCTGAGGTGGTTGAAGTTCAGGGTAAAGAGGTCTTCAGGAGATCACGGGAGGTGAAGAGCAGGTGTGTGATCTGGCTGATGATGCCACACCATTCTACACACATGTCATAATCCAGTCACTCAGTGAAGGCTCTGCTCTACTGTGATGCTGCAGACAGACAGTGAGGCATTATGGGGCTGAAAAATACACACCCAGAATACACTATGTGTCCAAATGTTTATGGACACCTCTTCTAATAAATGCATTCAGCTTCTTTAAGTTGTTTTAATTTACCAATTCCAAATTCCCAACTTCCTTCAGGGTCAAACACTACTGGTGAATATTGTTCTGAAATACTAACACACAGATATCAAAGGAGAAGCTGTATTTTACTTCCGCGTGTCCTCTTCTCATTCAAACTAATTGACTGAATACTGTTCAAGTGGTTGGAGTAGTAGTAACAGCATCAACCTCAATGGTTCAGGGGTTCAATTCCTCAGCTGGACAAACCCACCACTCCACACAAATAAGAACCCTTGGGCAAGACTGCTATTAGCAGATTTGTTCAGGATTATTATTTATATAATTATGTATGTTTATTGTTAATAGAATTTAGTGTGTGCCAGGCTGGAGAGATTTGAGATTTAAACTGAATCAGAGATATTTTGTTATGAACATTCAGACATACAAAGTTTTACAGAAATTAGAGAGACAAGAGATTATGTAGTGGTAAGAAAAAGTATGTGAGCCCTTTTATGGAATATTATGGTTAATTTTTCATAAAATGCGATCTAATCCTCATCCAAGTCAAGCGTATTGACAAATATATGTGCCTGAATAAATAACACATCATAATTCTAAACATTCTTGTCTTCATTGTCTATATAAATCTATAAAAACCTCATAGTGCTAGTGGATAAAGTATGTGAACCCTCTGATCTCAAAAACAGCTAACTGGAGTCAGGGGTTAGCATACCTGGAGTCTTCTCAGGAAAATGAGTTTGGAAGTGTGGACTAGAACTACTTATAAAACTGATAAAAAACACTCTGCACAAGAAGGATACGCGAGGATCTACGATTGACTTTAGAAATTCACCAGTCACCAGTAAGGCGAACAATCTTCAAATGGAGACAATTTGGGACTGTGGACTCTCATCCAAGAAGTGGGCGCCCAGTCAAAATGACCCCAAAAGAACAACGGAGACTCCGACAATGAGGTAAAGAAACAACCCTGAGTGACAGCCAAAAATTTGAGGGTTGTCGGTACAGGCTAGCATCTGTGTTCATGAGTCTACAGTCCGTAAAACCTTGAACAAGCAGGGTGTCTATTGCAGAAGGAAGCTGCTGCCTACTAAAAAAAGAACATCTCTGCATGCCTGAGGTTTGCGAAAGAGCACATTGACACTCCACAACAGGATTGGCTAAATGGTTTGTGGACAGATGAAACTAAGACTGAACTATTTGGGAAGAACATGCAGCACTACACTGCATATCACCATGAAAACAGCATCCCAACCGTAAAGTATGGTGGAATATCATGATTTGGGCCTGCTTTGCTGCATCAGGGCCTGGCTACCTTACAATCATTGAGGGTCAGAAGTTTGTATTCCCAAGTGTATCAAAAATTTGACAAGATAATGCGAGAGTGTTTGTACATCAACTGAAACTTGGGTAATGCAAAAGGACAATGACCCAAGTCCACAACAGAACAGCTTATAAAAAACAAAACCCGCCTTTTGAATTGGCCAAGTCAGAGCTCAGCTCTCACCCCTATATAAACGCTATGAATTGACTTGAAGAGAGCCGTACACTTGAGGCGTCCATGAACATGACAGAGCTAAATCAGTACTGCCAGAAAGAAAAGGCTAAAATTCCTCCTGAACGATAAGCAGGTCTGATCCACAGCTACAGGAAGCGCCTGGTTGAGGTTATTGCTGCCAAAGGGGGTCAACCAGCTATTAATTCCAAGGGTTTACTTACTTTTTTCACTACCAAATTGAATGTAGAATGTATGTGTTAAATAAAGACCTGCAAGATCATATTTTCTTTGTGTCTTTATTTTATTTGTCAATACGCTTGACTTGGATGAGAATCAGATTTTACATTTTATGACAAATGAATGCAGGAAATTAAAAAGTTCAAAGGGTTCACTTATTTTTTCTTGCCACTGTATATGAGCTGCAGTGAAGAAATATCATGAAATATTGCTAAATATACTATTTGTCATTCTGTCCTTAGAAGGCAAAACCACTTCCAGGACAGTGGGAAAGTCAAACCACACCAAACCACACTGTCAAGTAGTGAAACTACAAGAACTGAGGTGAATAAAATGTGTTTCCTGTTTTCTTACTCTGATTCATAGCAAGATAAAGCAGGGTGGGATTAAAATTACAATAGTGCTACAATTAGAACACTCTTAATAAACTACTACAAATCATACAATACCAACACCAACAGCACCACCAACATCACAACCAACATCACAACCAACATCACTAACACCAACAAGAACACCAATACCAATGCCAACAACAGCACCACCAACGACACCAGTACCAACAAGAACACCAATACCAATGCCAACAACAGCACCACCAACGGCACCAGTACCAACAAGAACACCAATACCAATGCCAACAACAGCACCACCAATGGCACCAGTACCAACAAGAACACCAATACCAACAAGAACACCAATACCAATGCTAACAACAGCACCACCAACATCACAACCAACACTACTAACACCAACAAGAACACCAATACCAATGCTAACAACAGGACCACCAATGGCACCAGTACCAACAAGAACACCAATACCAACAAGAACACCAATACCAATGCTAACAACAGCACCACCAACGGCACCAGTACCAACAAGAACACCAATACCAACAAGAACACCAATACCAATGCTAACAACAGCACCACCAACATCACAACCAACACTACTAACACCAACAAGAACACCAATACCAATGCTAACAACAGGACCACCAATGGCACCAGTACCAACAAGAACACCAATACCAACAAGAACACCAATACCAATGCCAACAACAGCACCACCAACGGCACCAGTACCAACAAGAACACCAATGCCAACAAGAACACCAATGCCAACAACAGCACCACCAACGGCACCAGTACCAACAAGAACATCAATACCAATGCTAACAACAGCACCACCAACATCACAACCAACACTACTAACACCAACAAGAACACCAATACCAATGCTAACAACAGGACCACCAATGGCACCAGTACCAACAAGAACACCAATACCAACAAGAACACCTATACCAACACCAACAGCACCACCAACATCACAACCAACATCACAACCAACATCACTAACACCAACAAGAACACCAATACCAATGCCAACAACAGCACCACCAACGGCACCAGTACCAACAAGAACACCAATCCCAATGCCAACAACAGCACCACCAACGGCACCAGTACCAACAAGAACCTTGTTTATCACATGGTCTATGATGGTGGCTGTAATTTAATCAGTGGCAGTAGTTCCTTCGTTGAACACCACCACAGATTCTTACTCCTCTACCTCTCCCTTGCCCTGGCCCGACAATTCCTCTTCTTTGTCCAGACATGATTTTTCTTTCCTCTGTCACTCTCTCTGCTCCTGTGCCCACATTGACCAAACTCAGTCCAAACAAGCCCGTTTTTATGTGTCCATGTAACTGACAAATGGTATTGGAATCAGTGGCAGTTGGTCTTTTAGTGCATTTTATTTCAATTATATATACTTTTAAAAAATAGTAGTCCAGTAATAGCTTGTGCAAAACTATGCATTTTATACTATATTTAAGTGCCCAAATAAGGACACCTCCATCACTTCCGGTTCCTTTGAGTTTGTTTGTGTTGATTCATGTTCATTTGTGTTGGTTCATGTGTTGCACCTGGGACTGGGAGTACTTAAGGAGCTTACCCCCTTTGTTTACTGCCGTGAATTGACTCCGTTGGGATCTCTAAGGCGCTCTGAGATTCCTCACACGTTACCGGCCTGTTCAGGTCAGCTCAAGATTGCGGTCCACGTTCGGGAGAAGGTCTCCCCCCTACTCAGGTTCCAAGGTGACCCACGTTCAAGGCAGTATGCTGCACAGTCAGGTAAGGTTGGCCTTTTTTGAGGTTTAGCTTTTTTGGTCTAGCGACTGATTCCCCAGCCTCCCCCCTTTTGTACACAGAGCACAGCTCTGTCCTTGGTTTTGCATCATCCCGTTCAACTCCCTGCTCCTCCCAGTCCCAGCTTTGTTGTGTTCGCCATTTTGGGTTGTCACGTTTTGGTTCTGTTCATTGTTTTGCCCACGTTGCTGCAGTTCATGTTTCTTATCCCTTTGTTTTGTGTTTGGTTTCGTTAATAAACCCTGAACTGTAAAATGAAACATAAACTGTATTAATGCTGAAGCCCAAACAGACTGATGTTGTGTTCACTGTGTTTAGAGTTTTGAAAATGTGACTACAGATTGGACCAAAGGATGTTAGCAGTTGTAAAAAGTGTGAGTCTTGAGTTTCAGTCTTCTCTTTAACTCCTACTCAACACCACTGATACTTCCGGCTGTGGTTTAGCTCTCTTTAGCTGGTCATGTTTTGAATGTGCAACCAATGTTTTAACCAATCACCTTTCTGAGTTTTAATAGTCAGCAAGAGCGAGGAGCTGTTGGAGGGAGGCCTGCTTGGATTCTTGCAATTATGTCATACAGTCATCTAAAAACATCAGGCCACTTTAAGACACTCTTTGTCTTTTTGAACAGATTTAAACATCTGGACGTTTGACCTTCATCTGATCAGCACTGAGAACTGAAGGTGATATAACTAAACTCACACACCTGAAGAAACGTCTTTAATCATCATTAATAAAATGGAATTAATAGAAATATAAAAAGCCCCCCCACATGTATCACTCCTTCAGATGTGTAGAATCAGATTCAGGAGCAGAACATCAGGAGCAGATGATCAGAACATGGTTGGAGAGGATTATTCTGGAGGACTCTGGAGTCTGATTTAAACCTCAGACGTTTAGTCTGGTCTGATCTGGATTGATGGTTGAAGTGAGGGGTGAAGAAGATCACCATCATGGCCAGATCCAAAGAGCTCTCTGAGGCCTTCAGGAAGAAGGGTGGAGATGCAAAGGAGTCTGGGAAGAGGTTTAAAAAGATCTCAGAACAGTTAGAAAGTGGAACAGCTGACCAACATGACCAGATAAGACCATATTTGCAAGTTCAGTCCAACAACAGAACCACAGGATGCATAAAGAAGTCTCCAACAGTCCCAAAATGTCTTTAAATGATAGCAGGTAGATCTTTCCATAGCTGATGTTAGAGCATATACACTTGTTTTCTCACAGGATAATTACATTTCTACTAAAGCTCCAAACCCATAAAAAGCCCCTTAACAACCCCCTATCCCCCTGAAAAGAAGAGGTATAAAAACCCCTTCTCCTCGTCTGGTACTTGGGTAAGCAGTCAATGGTAAAACCAGTAAAAATGGTTAAATCATGGACTTAAAAAATGAGCTAAAAGCTTTTAAAGTCTTTCACAGTTTTTACTTCCACATTCAGACGAATATGTTTTACAGCAGTTCATTAAAACTCATTCTAAAACCAAACTGCAATGCTGCACCCTTGTGGCAAAAAGATGTATTGTCGTGGGGTAATAATGTCTCCCCTCAGTTATAAGAGCTTAGCACAAGCTTTGAGCACCACTGTATTACAGGTCTAGTCTTACTTCATTATTAAATTTATGATTCAGATGTTTTGACCTTATTTTTGAGTATAAATTACCAGTATATTTTATACTTTTACTCATTGAGTATAGATGGCCAGGGCCCTTCAGCACATGCCTCATGTGTTAACCATGTTTAACCTCATAGAAAAATAACCCTCTCAATGATCTTTTACTATTAATACTATTTATTGACTTTTCCCAGATTAAAAAGACTGTTTCCCCAATATTAAAAAGTAAAGCATCACCTTTGTCCTTAACTAATGAAAGCTGGTCACCACCAGGGTAGAGAGATTGTCTTCAGGTCATTTTGACCCTTAGGACAAAAGTCAAGGCTGTTAAAAGTATGCAAGGGTTAAAATCCTACCTTGTCCTTTTTAGGAGCCCTGCATACCGGGAACACCCCACAAGACCTGCCTGATGTTCTTAAGATGGTCTGACCCAGTCGTTCTTCATCCTTCTACTCTAACATGTTCTGAAACTGAGGCCAAATACACCAACTCAAACACCTGATCATTTGGCCTGAGCTCAATCTGCCCCGTTTCTGTTTAGTCTACTTTCCATTATAATTTACAGCACCTCTTTTCCTGCTCTGGTCTCTCTTTCCGTGAGGAGTTTGGCGTGTTCTCCCCCTCTCTGTGTTGGTTTCCTCCCACCTCCCAAAATACATGGTAGGTGAACTGGCTATGCAAAATTGCCTATGTTGCCCCCTAGGTGTGAGTGTGTGAGTGAATGGTTGGGTGTGGTGCCCTGTGATGGACTAAAAAGGTAAAGGTAAAGGTAAAGGTGCACGTATTTGTCACTGTACACTGTACAGCAAAATGTGTCCTCCGCATTTAACCCATCTGGTAGTGAACACACACTCATGTGTTAGGGGCAGTGAGTACACACACACACCCAGAGTGGTGGGCAGCCAACTCCAGCGCCCGGGGAGCAGAGAGGGTAAGTGCCTTGTCCAGGGGGGTATTCCTGCATTGCACCCTATTATTTCAGGTAGGCTCCGGACCCACCTTGACTCTGACAATCTCAATAAGCAGATTAGATTTTTGGTTTTTTTTTATACCAGCAAACATGTCCATGTTTAATTAAGCATACAAGCTTTTAAACTTTTATAAACTTTTAATGACATTGAGCATTTGTTGTTATCAAGTGTTTTATATTCGATACGCCAAAAATACACCAACACATATATACGAATTCAACAATAATTAAGGAAAAAATAAAGGTTGTCTATTAAAATATACATATAATACATAAATAAATATAAATGTACCTAATATAATTTTTTTTCTTATTTTTTTTAATAAAAATAGATAAATATCAGTAATAATAAACAGATTACTAGTGTCCACTGCCATTCTCTTAGCATTAGTAATACGTAGTGGCCTTAAGGTTAAACTGCTGTTTGTGCCTACATTTAAAACTCCCATTTTCACCCACTTGCTGCTCCAGTTCTCACCCTTCCTTCGTACCGCTTTGTTTCTATAGTGGAGGCCAGAAGGAGAGGACAGTGAACAAGCACTGAACAGGGATACTGGAGACAATCACACATGACCCTAGTTCTCCAGGTAGCCAACTGGACGGCCAGCTTATTTGCATTTGTGTGGCCTTTCCTTAATGTATTACACCGAGCATCAACAACATAGCAACACATGCAAAGCCCAGGCGGGAAACCACAGCCGGCCTCCTCCACGCTGTCCCGCCTGCCTGAATGTGTGAGCAGTCACAATGCTCCAGTTACTCGCATCTGTCACTAGAAGGTGTTTAAGCAGGTGCTTGAAGAAGCTTTCCTCACCTCATCTGGAATTGGGACAGTCAGAGATGTAATAAAGAAGCGATGTTACTAGAAGAGGGTCAACAGAGGATAGTCAGACTGGTTGGAGCCAACAGAAGGCTACAGTGACTCTGTACAGCTGTGGAGAGCAGAACAGCGTCTCAGGTGAGGAGGATGGATGAGCTACAGCAGCAGAAGATCATGCCGGGTCCCTCTTCTGTCCACCAAGAACAGAAAGCTGAGGCTGCAGAGGCTCAGCACAGGCTCACCAACACTTCACAGCTGAGGACTGGAGAGACGTGGCCTAGTCTGAGGAGTCTGGAATTCTGCTGAGGAACATTACAGATAGGAGGGTCAGAATTTGGCACCAACAGCATGAATCCATAGACCCAACCTGCCTGGTGTGAACAGTCCCGGCTGGTGGAGGTGGTGTAATGATGTGGAGACATTTTTTTTTTTTTGGCTGACTTTGTTCGTACCAATCCATCATTTCTTGAATTTATTCTCTTGAATGTGTTGTTGCTGACCATGTGCATCCCTTCATGACCACAGTTCTTCTAAAGGCTACTTTCCAGCAAGACGTCTCTCAAACTGCTTTCATCAATATGACAATGGGTTCAGTGTTCTTCACTGCTGGTTCTTCCCAGTCACAAGACCTGAATCCAGTGGAACACCTTTGGTTGAGATGTTTTTCGGGACAGCCAGAAAGATCCAGGAGAGACTGCTCCTCTGAGCTCAGTGGCCGAATGTGTATGAAGGCCTCCTGACTTTTCTGGTCAGAGTACGCCATGGCCACTATCTAGTTTACATTAATGTAGTCCTCATCAGAGAACTCTGAACCCTCTGAGTTTTCATAATTGTCTTCATCATCCATCTCCATCTCCACATGGGAAGTCTCGTGTGGGTGTTCGGCATCTACAGGACGATCAGATCAGAATACGCAAATGAAAAACTGGTTTACGACACAATTTTAGCCACAAAATGTCAATGTAATGTGAACTACAACGTTGGCAAGAACCTGAAAGATTATAACCAGTATTGACTCAAATGGCTATGATGTTCTACACAATTTACATAAACATTCACCTGCAAACTGATGTTCCAATGCTGGTTCCCCCACATCAGCATCTACATTGATGTAGTCATCATCAGAGTCCACCAAATCTTCTTTCTCTGGAAGAACTGTTTCTCCACTTTCATAATTATCGTCTTCATCCTCCATATTGTTCCACAAACCAGTGATCCTGTTTGTGTTTTTTTCTTCTACAGAATAATTGAGTCACAATACAGTTAAAATATGAGAAATATGAATATAATTGTTTATGTAGCAATTCTACCTGCATCTTCAGAATAATGTTGATTGACTGTAATAGGGAGAATGGCATCTTCCTATTATTTACATGTTCATGACAAAGTTTTCACAACCCACTACCACCCCGTCACTTTCCTTTAACTCTGCCATTCCTTTCAGTCCTAGCTTCACTTTTCAGAGGAGGGTCTGGTCTTCTCCCACAAAGCAAAAGCCACAAGAATTCCACCCTTCTCTAATTCCAGAGTTCTTTAATTCTCTTACACCTGGTTCAGTACAACCCAAACTCCTCCCAGTACAACCAGAATTCCTCCCAGTACAACCAAAAGTATGTCCAGTACAATTGAAACTCTTTCCAGTACAACCCAGCTCAGTACAAACAAAAAGTCTGCCCAATGACCACAAGTCCTCCCAGTACAACCAATAGTTTACCTAGTACAACCCATCTCCTCCCAGTACATCTAAAACTCCTTCCAGTACAACCAAAAGCCTGCCCCGTACAACCAAAACTCCTCCTAGTAAAACCCAAACACCTCCCAGTACAACCAAAAGTCTGCCCAGTACAACTCAAACTCTTTCCAGTACAACCAAAAGTCTGCCCAGTACAACTCAAACACCTCCCAATACAACCAATAGTCTGCCCAGTACAACCCAAGCTCCTCCCAGTACAACCAAAACAACCACCAGCACAACCCCAACTCCTCCCAGTACCATCTTAACTCCTCTCAGTACAACTGAAATACCTCCTAGTACAACAAAAACTCCTCCCAGTACATGCCAAACCCTCTCCCTTTGCCGGGAAAAGAGTGAATTAGAATATTCCGTCCCACACTTTAATCAGATTCCAGTCTAATGAGCCGGAGAGGCATTTGACTACTAAGTGTAACAGGATGTCTTAACAGGATATAGGTGCAGACAGGGTCCTACAGCCTCCTGAAACTGTGAAATTGTTTTGGTTAATATTTGAAACTCTCTCACCTGCTGCTGTCTCCTCCACATCAGCTTCTATGTTGATGTAGTTCTCATCAGAAACATCTGAACCTTCTTCCTCTGGAGGAACTGTTCCTGCATTTTCATAATCATCATCTTCATCCTCCATCTCGTTCCTCACGCAGACCCCTACAGAATAATCACAGAGTCACACTACAGTTCAAATAATCACTGTGGATCAAATCACTGGTATTATAAACTCGCTCACCTGCACACTTTCTGTTATTGACCACGCCCGTTTTCTCCACATCTGCATCTATATCGACATAGTCTGCACCTGACTCATCTGAGTCCTCTCTTTGATGAAGAGCCATTTCTGCATTTTCATAATCATCATCATCCTCCCCATCAGTCTCCTCATTTCCCGCGGGGGCTCTGGCACCTGAAGAATTGTGTGGATGGATGAATGGATGAATGGATGGACAGACGGACAGACAGACAGACAGACAGATTGATAGATAGATAGATAGATAGATAGATAGATAGATAGATAGAAAGATAGATATAGATTTACATTGTTCCTCGCCTGGTTGAATTATTCTTTTATTTTCAGTACACTTTTACCAAAAAGCATTCTACATAGTACCAAGGTACACTATATGGACAGAAGTATTGGGACACCTGCATATTCATTGTTGATTGGGATGAGTTGGGGAGTTTGGGATGAGGTGGGGTGGTAATCCTCACATCAGTGCTTGTTCTGCACGAAAAAAGGTAGAGACTCCAACAAAAGTAGGATAGTTTTTAATACCCTTGATTTCAGAAGAAATAATGAATGAGCAGGTGTCCACAAACATTTGGACATGTGTATCTACTCTCAGTTTATCTCCTGTGAGTCTCAGTGTACCTCAGTACCCAACTGTCCTCAGAACGGAAAGTACTCACAGTGTCTACGATACGTCTTCTCAGCTATCTGCAGTTTTTGCTTTTTTCTTTTCTTGAGGAAAACGACGATCGGCACTAAGATGAGTAACAGTCCTGCTGCTGCTGCCGAAAAGCTGACGATGGGAACCAACGATGCTGCAGGAGAAATGGCTGTCAGAACGTTCACACTTCAGGAAAACACGTCCAGAAAAACAATGAGCTCATCTTATCACTGTACCTTTCACAGTGACGGCCAAGAGTTCAGAGTTGGAGCTGAAAGAGCGTGAAGACACAGTTACGTTATAAACACAGCTGTAGTTTCCCTGGTGGACGTAATCAGCCTGAGGGAAGGAGAAAGTGGTTGAGTGGTTAACAGCTGAGTCTGTTCTGGTGATATTGGATCCACTGAACTCCAGGTGGAAGGAACCTCCTGGATACTGGGGTTGAATGGAGCAGATGATGGAGAAGCTGTAGCCCCTGGTCACCTCAGGCCCTTCAAGCCACCAGTGAAACCAGTCACCAGAAGCTCTGAAGGAGATGTTGGGCTGCAGCAAGTTCACTGGAGAAGAAGAGGAACTTGTATCAGTAGCTGTAAACTGGTACCACATTCACACAGGCCACATTGTGATTGCAGCAGCTCACCCACAGTGGCTGTTCACACATACAGTTGTCTGTTACAGCAGGCTGTTACTGTTTGTAAGCTGATGACACCCAGACAGACACCAATCAGTTAAGTTGCTCTGCTAAAAAAAGATAAAGGCCAGTGACCAAATGTTTGTTGACACCTTCGAATGACTGAATTCAGCATCTTTAAGCTGCACCCATTTCTGACACAGATGTGCAAACAGCACACAGCATGTCTAGTGCTTGTAGAAAAATGGTGCCAGTAGAATAGGACAATTGGTGGTGCTCTATCTAATAGTTTTAGATGGGATAAGTTGGGGAGTTGGGGATAAATTGGCGGGGTGGTGATCATTATCCAACATCCTGACCTTACTAAAACTCTTGTCTCTGAATCAAATCCTCACAGCAATGTTCCTCCAAAATCCAGTAGAAAGCCTTCTTCTCTGGACAGTAGAGACAGTTACTCCATCAAAAGCAGAAGAAACTCTCTTTATACCCTTGACTTTGGAAGAAACAATGAATCAGCAGGTGTCCAAATACTTTTGTCCATTTAGTCGCAAATCACAGAATTCTTCATTTCGCGCTAATTAGTATAATATAATATTGTCTTTCATTTTCATTGGTTCTTAGAACTTCTTATAGTCCATATGTGTTATTTAAACAGAGCAGTGCATTCTTAGCGCAAAACTAGCCGGGAGCGAATCCGGTAGTGGCACACTTGTTTACAGACGTTTTAGATAGCCAGTAGCGATCCATGATGCCCACATATGATTACAGAATGCTAAAGAGCTTACTTTAGTTAGTTAGGCATTTGACTGTGTCTGGTTAGGTAGGAGAGTGGCTCAGAGTAGAGTTTACATTAGCTAGCCAGCCAGACGTCTGCTGCACTGTTCAGCAACTGTTATAGCTGAATACAGTAAATGTTATTAGTGAAACCGAAAGCTCAGGTTATCCTAACCCTGGCTGATGCTGCTGACTCTCATTTTAAGGCAGATAAACAAGCTGTCAAGGCTGGCCACTGAAAGTCACACTCTTGCTGCCACATCTACGCTGGCTAAACATGCTAACTCAGAGCTAGTGTTAGCCAGCTAGGAGTAGGGACGTAGTCCAGCCAATCAGGTAGAGACACGTTGTCCAAATGGCAGTGATTGAACTATTGGCCACACCGCCCCCACGATTTCCAGCAGTACTGCTCTATTAGGATTGGTTTAGACTGGATTTGATCAGACTGGATTGGTATAGACTGGATTCGATCAGACTGGATTGGTTTAGACTGGATTCCATTAGACTGGATTGGTTTACACTGGATTTGATTAGACTGGATTGATTTAGACCAGAATCGATGACACTGGATTGGTATAGACTGGATTTGATCTGATTGGATTGGTTTAGACTGGATTCAACCAGACTGGATTGGTTTAGACTGGATTCGATCAGACTGGATTGGTTTAGACTGGATTCAATTAGACTGGATTGGTTTAGACTGTAATCGATCAGACTGGATTGGTTTAAACTGGATTTGATCAGACTGGATTGGTTTAGACTGGATTCAATCAGACTGGAGTGGTTTAGACTGTAATCGATCAGACTGGATTGGTTTAGACTGGATTCAATCAGTCTGGAGTGGTTTAGACTGTAATCGATCAGACTGGATTGGTTTAGACTGGATTCAATCAGACTGGATTGGTTTAGACTGGATTCGATCAGACTGGATTCGATTAGACTGGATTGGTTTAGACTGGATTCGATTAGACTGGATTGGTTTAGACTGGATTCGATCAGACTGGATTGGTTTAGACTGTAATCGATCAGACTGGATTGGTTTAGACTGGATTCGATCAGACTGGATTGGTTTAGACTGGATTCGATTAGACTGGATTGGTTTAGACTGAATTCGATCAGACTGGACTCGATTAGACTGGATTGGTTTAGACTGGATTCGATCAGACTGGATTAGTTCAGACTGGATCGGATCAGACTAGGCTGGGTCGGAGTAGCTTGGAATGGACTAGACATGGTCGGACTAGACTAGACTGTCCGTGATTAACGAATGATCTAGTGCCCGTGTATGATTAGATCCAGCTCCTGACACCTGAATCTGCCTCCTCTTTGCCGGATTTCGAACACACCCCAGCCTTAATTCTAATAATTATTATTATCATCATTGTTTATTGGAAACTACGGTGAATACAGTGATTACACACTACACTTTGACAGTAAAATGTGGACAAATGATCACAATAGCTGCAACATGGAGCCAAATAAATATTTACCAATAAATGACTATTAACGAATATTAATAAGGGGGCAGTGGTGGCTCAGCGGCTGCCGATGACAGGGTTGTGGGTTTGATACCCGGGCTCGGCAAGCTGCCGCTGTTGGGCCCTTAAGCATGTGCTCTCTGTGACAAGAAGAGGTTTAAGTCATGAGCTGCATTAAGAGCTGAACTCTGGTGAGATGCAGAGCTAATGGTTACCCGACTAACACATCCCTGGAGCAGAATATTTAATATTACAGTGATTATAATATATATATAATTACAGTGACTGATAAAGCATACTTAGATCATTCTACTACTGCAGTCAGTTGAGCTCATTAGAAAGTCATTCTCTGGGCTCTTACCCACAGTGATGTTGATGGAGTTGCTCCTGTCTGATGTGTGTGACGTATTACAGTAGTCACAGCTGTACTGAGACGAGGTATTCACTTTCACATCAAATATTTGAGCTGTATGGTTGTGTAATAATTTCCCATTTTCGTACAAGTGGAAGTGTACAGCATTGGACGTTGAGCTGGGCGGGGTACAATGGAACTGGACTGCTTCCCCAGGTGAGACGACGATGGTCGGGATGTTCAGGTTGAGCTTTGGGCTCTCCAGGGCGTCTGTTAAAGAAATGCGATTAGTCTCCGGTCATTGATGGTGACAGTTCGGGTTTTTTTGTTATTAAGAAACTTCTAAATTCTGACTTATAAAGACTGCATGCACAGTAAAGTCCCCAGAGTTACATCAACACTTAGGTAATTCATCAGCGCTGGAGATTTTACTGCGATCAACACAGTTCAGCATACGCTTCTAACACTGTGCAGTTTATAGTACAATTTAATAACAGAAGTTAATGGAAGATCTGTGCAGTCTTATCGGCCAAAGTGCTTTTTGACCTGCTAGCTTTACACTAGCATTACATCCAGGTAATCCAAGTGCATCCTGGATACATGTTTTTTTAACCATGCTGAATAGGCCTCCAAGCCAACATACCTACGCACTGTAGGGCAGAGCCATCTGTCATAAACAGACATAAGCTTTATACTGAACTGAACTTCAGAATCAGAATCAGAATCGGACTTTATTGGTCAAGTATGCTTACACATACAAGGAATTTGTTTTTGGTTACAGTAGCTCACAGTGCACGATAACTGACATTACAGAAGTAACAAACACACCCAACCTTCACACAAACACACACACACAAAGTTGTATATTTAAGGTAAAGTGCTAAGTGCAGCAGTAAGAACAGTGCAGACTATGGAGAACAGAGGAGTCACTGGTTGAGACGGTAGTACAGATTGTTCTGAGACACTATCAGATAAATAAAGTGCAGTACAGAGAAAGGAGAGTGAGAGAACATCTGGATAGGATGTATGTATGTAGTAGACTGTATACAGAAAGTAGTGTGTAATGTTCAAGCAAGAAAAGTGTGTGTGTGTGTGTGTGTGTGTATTCATATTCATTTTAAATTCACTGTTATTCACTGAAAGGTTGCTTACCAGCCAGAAGCTGGGAATAGCTGGAAGCTCTGAGAATACTGGATACTGAAACAAAGAACAGATGTTTTGTTAGTTTCATGAAAAGTTGTGGCTTTTCTTTGAAGACGGTGACACTAAAGAGCTCGAAATAGGGTAACCATCCAGTCTGCATTTCTGAGGACAGTCCTGCAAATCGAGGTCATGTGGAGATCAAGGATCAAAATAAGTCTAAACAATCGCTTAAGGACCCCAAACTGATGGACTGCCATATTATTATATTCCCTTTTTTATTGTAATTAATGTGACTAATGTGTTTCTTACATATTTTCAAAGTCAAAAACACAAATACACCCATATTCACCATTAGTGTTGGACACAGGTGGAATTTGGCCCCCACCTTTAACCCATCCGAGCAGTGAACACACACATACATACACTCTAGTGAGCAAACACACACACAGTGATATAGTGAGCACACAACCCTGGAATAGTGGTCAGCCATCACTGTGGCACCCGGGGAGCAAAGAAGGTTAAGGGTAATTGGTTGTTCAGAAATGGGGGCATGTACAGTGTACAATAATTCCTTTTTTTAGTTTTCTATTTTTATTTCTTATTTTATCTTTATTTGATCATTTTACAAAGTTGGTTATACTATTTTATTTTATTTTTAAATGTTTTTAATGCACTCATTTACAGCCTTATTTGCTTATTTCCAATATCCATTGGCACACCACCAGCCCCATGTGTACATTTACACACATACATATATGTTAATCCTTGCATACATATGTGTGTATGTGTGTGTGTATATATATATACACACCCACACATACACATCTTTTCTTTTTTTCCTCTATTTTTCTTACCTTTCAGTTTATAGTCCACTGATGTATGGATACCATGAAATTATAAATAAAGTAATGGTAAAGTTTCACCTGTACATCCCCAAAGCTTCCCTTCCACCAGGCATGTTCACAAAAGTTGTACCCTAAGTGGTGAACTACGTAAACAGTTAATCTCTGGAGCGAACTTTCCATCTCTACAAACTGGTGACGTCATCTTCAGGAGTTAATGCAGAGAGTAGTTGATGGTAATACTACATAAAGAGTGCCTGGAACTGGAACTGCTTACGAAAAGCAGAAGGTTTAACCAGAAACCCAGTTTTGGGTTCCTCTGGTGTAGAGCTGCCTTCAAGTTCTTCATCTGAAGTTCCTGCTTATGACTTTAAAGCTTGTTGGTACCACATGGTTGAAGTGGTTATGGTTAGAAACAGCACGAACACCCAGGGTGAATAGCTGATTTGCTTACTTCAGTTTTTCTGTGGCAAACAGTAAAAGCAGAGTGTGAGCATTAGCTGAGTGAGCATTAGCTGACTATTCAGTAGTCCTTATCAGGGTGGTTCGCTTGCGGATGAGCTTAAGCCATTAAAAAGCTCTTAGACTAAATAACTCAAATAAAACCAGTTTAAAATACAATAATTAGGGTTTTTCTGGACACGCACCCAACTTGACCAGTGAGTTTCCCATTACTTAATGGAACCTGTGCTGGCGTTCCTGTTATAAAAGGAAGTCCTAAAAAGGAAGCAGGCCAGAAGAGAGATGACTGGAGGACTCCTAGCGCACTATGCTATGCTATGCACCGATCAGCCATAACATTAGTACTGCATTAGCAACATGAGTAGTTCCCCCTGTGCTGCCACAGCAGATCTGTCTATTGAAGAGTCCACAGGAGCTCTGAATGTGTCCTGTGGTATCTGGACACGTTCAGATGTCAGCAGCAGGTCCTCTACGCCCTGTAAGTTGTGAAGTGGGACCTCCATGAGCATCAGTGAGAGCTATGGGGGCCCATGACCTTGCTGCCAGTTGACCAGTTGACCTTTCTTAGAGCACTTTTGGTAGGTACTGACCACTGCATACCAGAAACACCCCTCAAGACCTGCCTGCTGATGTTCTGGAGATGTTCTGACCCAGTCTGACTTGTCTAGAACATCACAGTCTGGTTCTTGTCAAAGTGTCTCACATTCTTACGCTTGTCCATTTTTCCTTCTTCATTACCTTCAAGAACCGACCATTCACTCACTGCCTAGTAGATCCAGCGCTTGACGGAAGCCACTGGAACCAGATCATTAAAGTTCTTCACTTCAGCTGGCAGTGGTACTAATGTTATGGCTGATTTGTGTATATAGCATGTGGTGTGTTTCAGCTTAGTTTAGTAATGAGGGGCTTTTTCTGAGGCGTCTTTCTGACTGCTTCAGATTTGACGTATGTCAGTGATCTAATCTGAAAACTGATGTTAAATGTTAGAAATAGAAGATGGGCAGTTTCACACTTCTCTTAGATCTTATGAGATGTGAGACAAGTATTCAAAGCCCTTCTGGGGTTTCAGTGACTTTCAGAGCATGTTTCATTACAAAGAGAACAGAATTAGCCATGTTTCAGTGGATTTAGTGCCAGCGTCTAAACTGAGATACTGCCAAATACAGTCAGAGTCAGTACTAAAAGAAAAGTGCTACAGAAGGTACTATGCCACTGAGGAGCCACTTTAGGTTTCATAAAGAACCATTTTTGTAATAGAAATGATTCGATTTCTCGGTCCTGCAGATTTCTCCTGTACAACATCCGGAGAATTCCACCCTTCCTCACTTCAGGACTTGACCACTGCAGCTCTCTTCTGGCTGGTCTCCCTTTACGCACCATCAGACCCCTGCAGCTGATCCAGAACACAGCAGCACGGGTCAGGTCGTCTTCAACGTTCCTAAATTCAGTCATGTTCAGCTCCTCCTCTGCTGCGTTCTCTCTTCACTGGCTTCCTGTAGCTGCTGCCCAGGTCATCAGATTCAGACCCCTGACTCTGGCCTACAAAGCCAAGACAGGACCAGCCAGCCCCTCCGTACTTGATGGCGATGGTCAAAATTCGATCTGCACCAAGAGGCCTTCCAGCTTCAAGTACGGCTCGGCTCGACCCGCCATCCTTTAAGATCCACGGAAGACGAGCGTCCAGACTTTTTACTGTCCTGCACCGAAGTGGTGGAACGAACTTCCCCTGGGTGTCCGAACAGTAGAGTCCAACGCTCGCTGTCCCCAAACCCAGACTGAAGACCCTCCTCTTCTGAGAGGACTCAGGTTAAGAGAAGAGTATTATGGTCTCCATATTGACTTGTGTTTAGTAGAGTCTAAGATTAGAGGAGCTTTAATTTTAGTCTATTTAAACTAGCTGAGGTTCTTCTTCAGTAAACAGTGAAGCTCTTCTGTAAGTCGCTCTGGAGAAGAGCTTCTGCTAAATGCCTTAAATGTAGATTTTGATTGACAAAGAACCTTTACATGTCAAGTCAAGTCAAATTTATTTGTAGAGCTTTTTACAGCTGTTGTCGTCACAAAGCAGCTTTACATAATTAGTAATTAGTAAAAGACAGAGACAAAAAAAAAAAAAAGAAATAACGCAAAAAGACATGAAGGTCATCAAGATAAAGTGTTATTGTCTTTTTAAGGTTCTTCACACTCATACATCTCTATGACACACATGCTTCTTTATGGAACCAAAACTGGCTCCTCTATGGCATAGTTTAAAGAAACATCTGTAGCATCTTTATTTTTAACAGTGTAGATACTGAAGAATTACTGAAGAGCTACATACAGTGCATACGCTACACACCTCCTGAATGTGAGACATCAATTTAAGACATTTGAGTGCAATCACAAGCTTTAATAACTGCAGAGATCAAAGGGACTATGTCTTTTATACAGCAGCTTTGAAAACAAATGAATGAAACCTCAGATTTCTATTAACCAGGCAATCCACTGACCTACCTGATGCAGAGCTACACATTTGACTATAACCTGCAGCTTTAGCTTTAGTACAGCTATGAGTCTTAAATGGTTCCCTGCTCCCTGTGGAGTGCACTGTGCAGTACACCAACATGAAGTAAGTGCCAAATGATTAGTAGAGAGTCATGTAACATAAACCTGCCTGAACTCCAGAATGCTTTCTATTACACATAACATGTTGTTCGGTTTGGGAAGTTGTTACTTCATCACCTACAACGTGCACTATGTAGGGAGCAGGGCGCGGTTTAAGATGCAGCCACACTGACAGGGATTCACATTCAGTGCACATTTCCACAGGCTTCAGATTTCTTTGTTTTTTATTACATTTAAAATTTTACTCCATTTCCCATTTCCAGTGATTGCAGAAACCTAGGCTTTACTATATTGCAAAAAGAAAAGTGTTGTTAATTGACCCACGGTTCGAATGAAATTCTTCTGTGTAAAAGCAAACCAGTGATAAAGAGTCCCTCCCTTAAACAAGACCAGAATAATTCCTGGGTGTGGGCTTTTACATTTGTGTGAAAAACACCCAGGTGTAAAAATGGCCCAGAGTGTGGAAGCTAAGCTGTTTACTGGGTGGGAACTTGACAAGACAGAGACAGTGCTAGATAGATCTTGACAGGTTTTTAACTACGCATTAGACACACTATAAAAAGAGAAATTTGCTCCTGAAATTAGCTCAGAAATGTGTTTTGGATATTTAATATATTAATAATTCCCATCAAACACAAAATGTAACATTTTAATCAGATATTAATACTACTTTTAATTTCTTAGTTGGCAAAACAAGTGTGCATTAAAAGTGTCCTGCTCTCCAACGCTGCTCCTAGAGATTTACCTTCGGATATTACCCTAGTCACCTCCACCTGATCCAACTACTGCCTTCAGAAGTCATTGATTGATTAGATGAATATGGCTAAATGAGATGTTCACACAGCAGGTAAAATGTCTCTAAATCTCTTTCACCATTTGTGACACTGATGTGTTAGCTGTGTGGCAGTGTGAACAGCAAGAAACGCAAATCTGACATTTTTAGTTCAAATTTAGGCCACTTTCATATGTGCTACTGAGAGCCAATATATAATATATGCGACTCATGCTAACCATATCTGACACTTTCTCACATCCAAAGATAATCTGTGATTTTGCAAAGACTGAGATTCATGCAGGGTCACAATTTTGCAAGACTGCAACTGGATTACTTTTGAGATTATTTCCCATCATGCTCCTGGTGGACATTTACAAGAAGAGAAACTGCTGATCAATGGAGCAGAAGCAGAAGCAGCTTTTGGCCACAGCTGCACTTTGTGTTTGCTGAGTTTTGTTCGGGAATTACAGCAAAAAAAAAAAAAACCTTCAGAGATCTTCCTGCACACCTATTAATTATTACCCCTTTGTCCACGTCACAAATTGCATGAGCCAAGACTAAAAACTTGTGATAATGTTGAATGCAGTGATGCAATGATTTTATCGAAACTTCAAGACGAGAAAAAGTCTTTCACCAAACGAGCCAGATGACGGCAGCGCGCTGCGACTTTAGCAAGACTTTATTCTGAAGTTGGAAATTCGAAATCTATAAATATTTATAAAAGGCTGAAGAGAAGGGAAATGAACGATAGCAGTAAGGGAGGTTCCCAGTAGCTGAATAGCAATATAATATTTGGGGTGATGTCTCTGTTCAGACTAAATTAAGTCATTTCTAAAGAAATGGCTGAAGCAGTTTAAGAGCGTGATGAAAGTCGGATATATATCACATTAAAAAACAAAAAACAAAAAACAAACAAACAAAAACAAACAAACATCGGATTTGGTGAGAAAATCAGATTTAGGCCAGTTTACCTGCTGTGTGAATGTGGCTTTAGATTTGGGTTGGAGTTGAAACTTCCTGGAAAGTAGCTTTCCAGGTTGGAGACCACTGCTATGACTTAATTAAGGTATCAATAAAATCAGATTGCATACAAATGAAAACACGTTGCAAGCATTTATTATAAAGCTTTTGAGGATTAAAGTCTAGAGCAGGCCTCGGTTCCTTATCACTTTTTCTCTCTCAGTTCCCCTTCTTCAACTATAGCCAACTTCTTAAAAACGGATGTTTCTTTTCCTAGAAAGAAAGAGAATAAGAAACAGTCAAACATCACATCTCACTGTTAGGTAACCAGCTAAAATACAACTAACTAGCATTTTCTAACAGACCACTGGGTAGCTAATGTTAGCATGTAGCTAACAGCCAGTGTTATTCCATGAAGCCAACTGTAACCCTTGTCTAACTAACAGTGCTAAAATCTTAAAAGTAATTATTTAAAAATAGTATTTAAGGTTCAGCTGATTTATTTGCTAAGCTCATACTTGTAAACTGTTAACTAGTCTGCTGAGCCAATGATAAACTGTCTTATCTGCATACATTATAAGCTAGACTTGTTGATTTCCTCGAATTCCAAACACATTAGCTGAAAAATTTAAGCAAAAATTACCTCTTTGTCCATGAAGGAGAATCAAAAAGCAGCTCCAGCTTTTAAAATTAGCAATTGACGACTGTTTGCTCTTGCTTCAGGCCACCAGCAGATAAAACCAGCTACAGGATGTCTGTTTTCCACTTTTCAGTCACCACAGGAAAAGGGTATGTCCATGTCAAGTCTTCTACTTTTATTGTACCATCTATTGTTTAGTTTCACTATTGAATTCAGGAGTTCCAACTAATTCCAAGTCCAGTCGTGAAATTTCCTCACTAATAAATATTTCACAGTCAGCTGCGATTGGGAACAACAGCAACTTAACCACAAAGTGGTCGGCCATGTAAAATGACAGAGCGGGATCAGCGGATGCTGAAGCATTGTGGTCGCAGATTTTTTGCAGTCAACCGCTACATACCTCCAAACTTCATGTGGCTTCAGATCAGCTCAGGAACAGAGAGCATAGAGAGCTTCATAGAATGGGTTTCTGTGGCCGAGCAGCTGCATCCAAGGCTTACATCACCAAGCACATAAAGCGTAGTGGAGACTAAGTCCATAAAGTGGAGACTGCTCTGTTCTCTGGAATGACGAATCACGCTTTTCCATCACGCAATCCGATGGAGGAGTCTGGGTTTGGCCAGGAAAACGGTGGTACTTGTCTGACTGCAGTGTAAAGTTTGGTGGAGGGGGGATCATGGTGTTGGTGTTTTTCAGGAGTTGGGTTCGGCCCCTTAGTTTCAGTGAAGGGAACTCTTAATGCTTCAGCAGGCTGAGAGATTTTGGTCAATTTCATGCTCCCAGCTTTGCGGGAACAGTTTGGGGGACGACCCAAACTCCTGTTCCAACATGGTCCATAAAGACATGGATGTACATGGAAACTTGAGACCTGTCCTCAACCCGATAGTACACCTTTGGGATGAATTAGAGTGGAAACTGCGAGCCAGGCCTTCTTGTCCAACATCAGTGTCTGACCTCACAAATTTGCTTCTGGAAGAACAGTCAAAAATTCCCACTAAACTCTAAGCTGAGAATTATTAAACCCTGTCAATTAGGAATGGGATGTCACTCAAGTTCATGAGCATGCAAAGAGAGGCGAGTGAATACTTTTGGCAATGTGCCACCATATAATACACTGTAAAGGCCTGAAGGCCCTGATTGTTTCTTACCATTCTTTCAAGCTTTTTAGCATTTATATCCCATCAGCAGCAAAACGGGTGATTTATAGCTTAAAAATACTTACATTTTTAATACTTAATAACCTTCAACCTTCTTATAGACTGTAGCTCATCTGCTACTGTACAACTTATCGGGCCCTCTATGCCACCTTCATTACTAGAAAGGAGTCAGAACCCCCCAAATATACATATTTGCTATTACTATTGACCAAATATATTTTTGCAATGTATTAAATTGCTATATATTTCCCCATATATTTTTAAAATAAATGTATGTTAAATTGTCAATAAGTTAATAAAAAAAAGAAAATATATTTACCAATTATAATATATAATTGGCAATAATTATAAATTAATATAATAATAATTATAGTATATAATTACATTAGTATATATTATATAATATATAATAATTTATATAATAATAAAAATGCAATATATTCTAAATGACATACATTTTAAATATATTTTGGAATAAAATGCAATTAATACATGACCATATATCATTTTCCACAGCTAATCTGTGAATATTATTTGAGTGATGAACTGATGAACTGTGTTCTCAGCACAGCAGTGGCATGGACATTGGAAGTGTGTGTAGCACAGGTACGAGTGTACCAGGCACAGTGGCTTTACTTGGGTGCCGAAGCAGCAAAATAGGCATTACTGTTCAGGTTGGCAGGTTTGACCTCCCCAAAACCGTTCATGTTCTAAAAGGCATGACCAAACCCCCTCCTACACCAGCAGAACAGCAATATAATAATCATAGCAATAATAGTAATAAACAACTTATGATACAAACACACGGATGATACTGTCACTGTAAAAGCAATATATTCTAAATGACATACATTTTAAATATATTTTGGAATAAAATGCAATTAATACATGACCATATATCATTTTCCACAGCTAATCTGTGAATATTATTTGAGTGATGAACTGATGAACTGTGTTCTCAGCACAGCAGTGGCATGGACATTGGAAGTGTGTGTAGCACAGGTACGAGTGTACCAGGCACAGTGGCTTTACTTGGGTGCCGAAGCAGCAAAATAGGCATTACTGTTCAGGTTGGCAGGTTTGACCTCCCCAAAACCGTTCATGTTCTAAAAGGCATGACCAAACCCCCTCCTACACCAGCAGAACAGCAATATAATAATCATAGCAATAATAGTAATAAACAACTTATGATACAAACACATGGATGATACTGTCACTGTGAAAGCGATTTAAAGTTGAGATTACCCAGCAGTAAGGTGAGGTGAGGTCTCAGCATCCTGGTGTTTAAATCCGTGTTAAAATCCAGTGTGATCTGAACTGCAGGGAGCTCTGCTGCAGTCCTCTAACAGCTTTACTCTGAAGTGCTGAAGACCGAAACTGGAAAGGCGGTGTTTCCTCTTCTTGTGCTATTTCATGCCATGTGAAATAAAAAAAAGCTGCCCCTTTAATTTCAAGACAGGAAATGCTGTTAAGTGTCAGTTTTTACCAGAATTAGAAGTGCCACTTGCAGTACATGGCTGGATCTGCACAATACCGTATATGTCAATGTGTGTTATATACACAAATCAGCCATAACATTAAAACCACCTGCCTAATATTGTGTAGGTCCCCCTCAGGCACAAGGCACAAACTCCTCAAGACTTTCAAAGTTCCCCTGTGGTATCTGGACACCTTCAGACATTGGAAACACCCCACAAGACCTGCTTGATGATGTTCTGGAGATGTTCTGACCCAGCTGTTGTCAACCGTTCTTGTCAGTGTCTCAGATTCTTACGCTTGTCCATTTTTCCTACTTCATCACCTTCATCACCTTTGAGAACTGACTGTTCTTCACTCACTGCCTAATATAGATCCACCCCCTGACAGACAGGAGCCACTGGACTCAGGTCATCAGTGTTCTTCACTTCAGCTGGTTTTAATGTTATGGCTGATTGATGTATGTTGACATTTTAAACCTCCTCTTGTGTTGTGGGTCAACTTGACCTGTTTTAAGGATTAAAAGGACAGGGGAAATATTGTAAGTACTTTTTGTAGCACAAAACCTGCAAACTACCTGCTGGGGTTTATTAGTGTACTACATATGTAAATGGATATATGTATATTTTGATTTAATATTTTGTTTGGGTTAATGTTTACATCATGCCCCAATGCTGATAGTATGCACATGCTGTTTAGGTCAATTAAAAAGTACATCATTAACTGTACAGTGTAAAAAATTATATTTCACTAAATATTGATTAAATTAATATTAATTAAGTTGAAGACAATGTTATTGGGAGAAAATATTCTACTTTTGGATGGTTAAACGTGCTCCAGGTAAATTTCACCTGGGAACTTCAATACTGTTTGTTACAGTTGAACAGCAGAGTTAATAAAGGCAGTACCAAACAAATAATCTAATAAAATAAAACAATTTTGAATAGAATTAAACAGGCACCATTGTTACCAATTTCAGGCAATGCAAACTGCACATTTCTAGCAGGACTAAAGTTTTGGGCTTAAAGCTGTAATATTTACTAATGGATTCAGCATGATAGAATAATAATATTAATATTAATATTAATATTAATATTAATATTATTTTTATTATTATTATTATTATTATTATTATTATTATTGTTATTATTATATTATTATTATTATAAATGGCCATGAAAACATACTAACTCCAGTCAGTCTGCATGTATGTAATGTTTATTTCTAGACATTTTAACTGGTCATGTATATAGTGACATTATCATTACTTATTAAATTAAACATACTAAATATGTTTGACATGTTTGTTCAAACTGATTTTTTGTTAAATATGACTTAAAACACGAATAAACTATTAAACTGAAAGAGACTAACAGTTCTTTGGGTGAGTTCATAGAAAGATCACTTTCAGTTCCCTAGAAATGCTTCTTGTAAATGACACATGTGACTGTGAATGAACGTTTTACACTTTGACTTTATGTGTGTAACAGTTCCGAGAATTATCACTGAATTCTTTTAAAACCTTCATTTTATGTAAAGACTTTAAAAGCCCTCTCATCTCTCATTTCACAAAGAGTTCTTTTGGGAACCAAAAGCAGTAGTTCTATGGAATCAATCAAAGAACCATTTTTATTAAAACAAGGTCTGTTCTCGTTTTAACAAATATATTTACCAAATTAATAATATAATATCACTACATACATCACATCTGACCAGTCTAAATGTTTAGAAATATACAAAAGGAATGTTAGATTAGACTAACTAGATTTAATCTTGATTAGCCAGACTGTGAGACTCACTTGTCAGACACACTGTGCTCACTGCACGTTCACCAGATTAAAAAAAGCAACATGGCTCCACTCTGCGGTTACTACCTCTTCACTTACTTTTGGTGACACTGCATAAACAGTGCTAGTCTGGGAGATACAGAGGTGATACAGTGTAAGTGCTACAGGTCGGAGAAAGTGAAGCACAACATATAGCTCAACAAGTATATTAATACAGCAACTGGAATAATAACAAAACACCAATAGCTTTATGATAATAATAATAATAAGTGGGGAAATTCCCAGTGCAACAGCAGAAAGGGATAGCAAGACACTCAGTTACAAAAAAATTTGATAAATAATAAATAATAAATTCATTGTGTCTTCTGGAATAAAGGGTATTAAAAACAGTGTATCCTGCTCTTGTTGGAGTAACTGTCTCGTGGAGCATTGCTTAAAGATTGCATTCAGTGACAAGAGCGATAGTGAGATCAGAGTGTTGGATGATGATGATGATCACCACCCCACCTCATCATCCCCAACTCCCCAACTCATCCCATCTAATAGTACTGGATGGAGCTCCACCACCATCATTCCAGAGAACAATTTTTTTCCACTGCTCCACAGCTCCTCAATGCCTGGGGGGGCTTTATACCCCTCTAGCCCACGTCTGGCATTATTAGGCAGCATGGTGCCAATAGGTTCATGTTTACTATCTGTTCCAGAGAGTCCTATTCTATTGGCAGTATTTCTGCTCTACAGGGAATATACAAGCTGTGTGTGGGTGTGCTTTTGCACACCTGTGTCAGCAATGGGTGAAACTTAAAATAGCTGAATGAATTCATTAGAAGGGGTGTCCACAAACATTTGGACATTGTTTTTGATGTCTACTTTTTGCTTTTGTAGTTTACCTAAATAATACGTTTTTTTCTATTTATAAATAATTATTTAATATAATGAACCACATTCAAAGGCCGGTTCCACATCAACAAAGACCTGGATGCCATTTGAGTGGCTTGAGAGAAGTGTGTGTATGTGTGTGATTTGGGTGACTATTGACGTCCACTGTTTGTTACCGACTTTAGCCTTGTAGCTCCAGTGGTCACCTAACTAAGCAAGATTTGTACACCAAACACATCTTAGCTGATCGACCAGCTAAAGTCTTATATTCAGCTACTGGTATGTGAACACACTCAGGCTCATGCAGTATAAAGGTTAAAGAACCCATCTTCCTATAAAGAAAACAAGGCCCAGGCTCAGACTGGCACCATAGAGCGAACTCAAAAGACCTGCAATAAGGAATATAGCCAAGTAAGGTCACTGCAGGTCACTGTATTCAAACACAGTGCTGTTCAGTGGACAGCATCCACCAGCAAACTGCACACAGTTCCAGTACAGTAGTTTGCACACTGCAGTTTCTGTCATGCAAACCGTGCTACAGTCGAAAGGGGATGCGACTCACTCATTAGTAAAACTGTGAAACTCGCTAACCTACTTAACTGAAGTGTTACTTCCCGTTTACTTCAGTGTAGAGAGGCTATATTTACACAACACTAGATAGATAACATCGTCATCCGAAAATGCTTAATCAAGTAGAACATAATTGTATGCACTCACTAAGCACTTTATTAGGAACACTACATGGAACCTGATGTGGCCTTTTGGCCTTTCCTTCAGCTCCAACCAGGCTGACCATCCTCTGTTGACCCTCTCTCCTCTTCTGCTCAGTGTGATTTATTTTTTACACCCTTCTCTCTAGAGACGGTTGAAGATCACCCGTTTTAGAAATACTCAAACTGGTACAATCACACCTCTCTCAAAATCACTGAGATCACATATGTGCCATATGTTTTCATTGAGTCTGATGGAATAACTGGTCTACCAGCATGACCAGCCCGGCCTGGTCATCATGGTCATGCCTGGTCAACTACCTTGGTCATAATGGTTGACTAGACCAGCTAAACCATTAAACCTAGTAAAAACAATCCCCTATGCTGGTCAAGATCCCCAACCAGACTCCCTGTAGATACTGAGTAATACACCTTAGTGTGTACTAAGCCTTTCTGTGTTAAGGGGTTGAGGTCACCAGGCAGTCGTCAGGCAAGCGTTTCATTATTATTTATTGGAAACTTTCTTTTTTCAGTATTAATGTAATAACCCTGGTTATTATATATCAGTCAGTGTGTTTGTTAGTTTGAGTAAATGCTCTCATTGCTACGGCTATTGAGCACTTTCATTAGCCCAGCATGAAACTGTACATTTACATTGACACCCTTCGAGTCCAGTGGTTCTTCTCTCTGGTTCACAAGAACCTTCATGTTTTCATAAACGGCTTCGTCTTCCTCTTTCTCCGGATGAGTGATCTTCTTCCTCTTATCACCTACAGCGTAAAGCATTGAGATCAGCTTACATCACTGCTTAAAAATAAACAGTACCCCTGAGAGACAATGAGTAGAAGGCTTCCAGTGGACGGGTCGTACGCTCGCTTGCCTGCTGATTGTTTGTTAGCTCTCTTATTACTTGAAAAATTTCTTGTTTGTTTACCTCAAGGAACATGGCGACCGCAGAGGGACTTGCTCTCCGAACGCTTATACAGTAGCTTGCCCAGCTGGACTCAGCATTTCTCATCCTGACTTCATCTCTGACCGCTACCTAATCATGTTTAATTTAGCCTTAAACCAGGATATCCGCCTGTCGCCTCGCTATATGAGCAAACTTACCATAACACCCTCTACAGCTCGTGTATTTAATAATAACCTTCCACATTTAACCATCTCCCGCCCATCTCCTCCTATAGATCTTGAGCATGGAACAGATGATCTGCTGTCTGTGCTCCGCTCTAATCTTGACAATGTTGTGCCAATTAAGATCAAACAAAATAGGGAGAAAAAGCTAGCGCCATGTTAGCTAGCTAATGGCCATACGCAAACTCTAAAATAGATATTATATATATTATTAAATAGATATTAAATAGATATATATTGATATATATTGTGTGTAAAATGTGCAATGGAATGTCATATTTAGGCTAGTTAAGCTGTTGCGGAATTATTAGTTAATTTATACGAAAAACATCAATGCAAAAGCAATGCAGTGGCGCTAGGCTGCATTTCTCGGCTGCTACGTCATAGAAGGCTGTTCCAGAGGGAAGGACCCTATACAGCCTAGAAATGCAGCCTACGTTCAGGGTAATTTGGAGGACACTACTGATGTGTTCTTCCTGGCCCTTGGTTATCCGCAGTGACTTACATACTCTGCGCACTTTCAACAGCTGGAAAACGAAGCCTTCAGAGCCTTTCACAGTCGTTTTCATGGTGCCAATAGGTTCATGTTTACTATCCGCTCCAGAGAGTCCTATTCTATTGGCAGTACTTCTCTACAGGGACTAGACAAGCTGTATGTGTGCATTTGCACATTTGTGTCTGCAATGGGTGCAACTTAAACTAGCTAAATGCCTTCATTAGAAATGGTGTCCACAAACATTTGGAGGTATGAACTGTATATAGGACCAAAAAGGCCTTCACTATTGTTCACTGAGTGCACTGAGCCAAGGGGTGAACACATGGGGTACCAAGTGCCAGCTTGGCTGTCATCCTCCTGTCTCCCACCACCTGCACTGGATCTGCACTTATCTATCACTCTTCATGAGCTTATTCAGTCTCTTCTTATCTGCTGTCGAGATGCTACTGCCCCAGCAGACCACTCCATAAAAGATGGCAGATGCGACCACTGTGTGGAAGAAAGCTCCCTGCACTCCAAAGGACCTCAGTCTCCTCAGTAGGTGGAGTCTGCTCTGGCCTTTCTTGTAAAGCGCAGCAGTGTTAACTGACCAGTCCAGTATGTTGTTTAGATGAACACCCAGGTATTTTAGCCACTAAACCATCATCATTTACAATGGAAATACAACACAAACAGCACTCACAATCCATATGATACATGGTCACAAGCATCTGCCTCATGATGCAAATGATGACTATCACTAGTACAAGTCCTGCTGCTGCTCCAGAACCAATGAAGAGATCCAGGGATTCTGTTGGAGAATTTCCAATCAGGACTTTCACATTTCAAAATGTACAATTTACTGAGTGAACAAATTAACAAACCACAGCCAGTGTGCTGTACCTTTCACAGTGACGGCCAATAGTTCAGAGTTGGAGGATCTAAAAGAGCGTGAAGACACAGTTACTTAAAAAAAACACAGCTGTAGTTTCCCTGGTGGACATAATCAGCCTGAGGGAAGGAGAAGGTGGTTGAGTGGTCAACAGCTGACTGAGTTCTGGTGATATTGGATCCACTGAACTCCAGGTGGAAGGAACCTCTTGGATACTGTGGTTCAGCAGAGCAGATGATGGAGAAGCTGTTGTCTCTGGTTGCCTCTGATGCTGGAGGCCACCAGTAGAACCATCCACGAAGAGCTCTGAAGAAGATGTTGGGCTGCAGCAAGTTCACTGGAAAGAGCAGGAGGAAGGTGAAAACATCAGCCTACTACAAAATCCAGAATACAGAATTAGTCTTACCCACAACGGAGAACTCAACAGAGCTGCTCTGTGGAGTGGGTAGAGCCACTGGAAAAGAAAATACCATATGAAAACTACATTCCCATGCCATGACACTGCCTCCACCATGTTTAACAGATGATGTGATATGCTTTAAAACATTAGCTGTTATTTTCCTTCCCCATATTCTTATCATCCTATCATTCCTGGGATGATTAGGATTAAGCCTGGTCATAAACTAAAAATTCTTTCCTTTCAATACTAAAAATAATATGTATTCCATGACTAAGCGTAATCTCTTTCTGAGATATCAACATACAGGCCTTAGTAACACTCTTGTCACTGAATGCAATCAAATCCTCAGAGCAATGCTCCTCCAAAATCTATTAGAAAGTCTTCCCTGGACAGTAGACGGTCTCTCTCTTTACTGTTTCCGAGGAAATGGTCACCCAGCCCAACCTGCTGGAAGATTGCCCGCTGAGGTCCCCTCAACCTGCGTCAGACCAGCTGCCACCTACCAGTCCAACGATCAGGCTGCCCCCACCACCCATACCAGACCAGCGGCACACCCCCTTACCACTGCTACCTGTTTAATGACCATGTTAAAACCTAAATGGACTCGTAAGTATCTGCACTATTAATATCACCACTATTAACTATCTGCTGTATCTGGTTTGGTCATTTTTATCAATAATTAATAAATAGTTCTGATCAGAGGAGGACGGGTCGGGTCCCCCTTGTGAGTCTTGGTTCCTCCCAAGGTTTCTTCCTCCAGCTCTGAGGGAGGTTCTCTTTGCCACTGTCGCCGTTGGTTTGCTCACTGGGGGTCTTTGATCCTTCATGTCTTACGTTATTTCCTTTTTGTCTCTTTACTAATTACTAATTATGCAAAGCTGCTTTGTGACGACGACAGCTGTAAAAAGCTGTACAAATAAATCTGACTTGACTTGACGGTGCAAAAAAAAGTAGTAATTTTCCATGTACAGGTTCAAAACACTACATTGTAATTGTAATTGTATCACTCCTACAAGTACAGACTAGTGCTGTGTTGAGATGTCGTCCTATTCCACAGATGAAACACACTCAACAAAATCAGAAAATCATCAACAGCCTGACAGTGTTATATATATATATATATATATATATATATATATATATATATATACATATAGAACACCACCTCTGCATCATTCATATATTTATATATAATAAAGCCGTCTCACCCACAGCGATGTCCGTGGAGTTACTCCTGGCTTATGTGACGGTTCCTCTAATCGAGTAGTCACAGCTGTACTCTTCGCGATCAGAAGCATCCACAGCCGACAGCATAAACGTAGCAGCAGATTCAGCCTTTCTGATTTGTACTAATCTCCCATTTTCATACAAACGGAAATCTACATAGGTGCACGTTGTATCGGGCAAGGCACATCTGAGCTCAATGAACTCTCCAGGTGAGACAGCAGAGTTTGGCGAGATCGGGGTGAGACAGGGACTCACCAGTCCCACAAGAGAATATGCCTTTAAAGTCACTGTACCTGAACACACCACACACTGCAGTTACGAGATCCAGATACTTTTTGGGAGCACTCTGTGATGTTTTGCTCATTTCCAGAACAGCCAACATCACTGAGAAGTGCTGGGCCACTTCCCTGACCAATGTGGACGGTATGAAGGGTGTTGACCACTCTGCCACATCCAATCTGTCTGCACACCACCTCTGCATCATTCATGTCCCAGTTATCACCACACACTGTTCCCCATTGACCATCATGATAGACCTCCAGTTTACCACAACAGCGACTCTTTCCATACACCAATCTGATCTCATCACTACCTGTGATTAATCATAGAGACACATATTTTATTGAGTATTGTAGACAAACAAACAGACAGATAGATAGATAGACAGATAGATAGATAGTTAGGCACCTGGGTCAGCACGTCTCCAAAACATGAGTAAGGTCTTGTGGTGGATTACTGGTATGCAGTGGTCAGTACCTACCAAAAGTGCTCCAAGGAAAAGGATAAGCGGTGAACCAGCGACAGGGTCATGGGCGCACAAGGCTCACTGATGTTCATGGAAGTCCCACCTCACAACTTACAGGACTTACAGATACCACCTTCAGTGGAGTCCATGCTTCGACAGTTCTAAGCTTTTGGCAGCACCAAAAGCTGGTGGTTTTAATGTTTTGGCTGATTTGTTTATAAAATGTCCATCATGGGAAGGCACTCCAAGTTTAGTAAGAAATGAACACAGTATGGTAACACACATCAAGCCCACTGACATTAAATGAAGAGTGCAGGCACTTACCAGCCAACAGTGAAGCATTAATAACACCAGCTATATTGAGAAAAAATAAATAACATGCATGTGTTAAGTTATGAGCTGGTAAATTATTGTTATATTATTGTGATTTTTAAATATCGGTTATCATAACTGTATGTAGTTTTTTTTTTCAGGACTAGCTCATTTTTTAAATAGTTTTAGATGGACCAAGATAGTCTTCCTAAACCATCTGTAGTGTTCAGACAATAAGATTAATAAATGGAATTTTTGTGAATGATACTTGAAAAACCTTCAAAATTTAAAGAAGGTTTACTGTCTTTAAAACGTTTACCCAACCAGAAACCAAAAAAATCTTTTTAAAAGTATGTACCATAGCATCATCTGCCATCAGCCATGACATTAAAACCACCTGCCTAATATTGTGTAAGTCCCCTGACCTGTCAAGACATGGACTCCTAATTTGGTTTTTGTCAAAGTGGCTCAGATTCTTGCTTCAGACGCCTGCCCATTTGTCCTCTTGCCTAATATATCCAGACCTTGACCAGGAGCCACTGGAAGCAGATCATCAGAGTTCTTCATTTCACCTGTCAGTGGTTTTGTTGTTATGGCTGATCGGTGACATTATGAAAATAAATGAATATGCTGAATGTTCCTGTTTAAAAAAAGATGTCAGTAGTAAAAAATGTTAAATGTTAAATTTACCAACTATTAAAGTGATTCCAGGTCTCAGCATCCTGCTCCACAGCTAGTCTTCCAAATTGACTTTAGCAATAAATTTGCCCCTCTGCCCTCAAACAGCTACACATCAGAATATCACTGATGTGCTGATGGCTGTGCTGTACAGAGGTCATAGAGGTGGAGTTTCGGCTCCTTTTTCTACCTTTTCCTGTTTCGTAAAATAAAACCCACAGCTTTATCTGTACCCTACTGCTTCTGTAAATGTCTCTACACTGCCGCCATTCAAAATTACAGAAGCATGTTCTGCAAAAACTACGACAAACTATGAGTGAAAGCAAGTCCACAAGCCATGTACACACTTTTCAATATGAAATATAGATATTATAATGGGGTAAGTGATCCATCCAGCATCTAGTTTATCTAATCAGTCCTTCAGTAAAGTAAATCAGGTGAACTGCTGGTGGAACTGAACACATCCATACAGTGTCTGGAGTTCACGAAGAAGATCAGCACCCAAACCTGTGCTCCACCAACCTACACCTCAATAACTTTACTGACCAACAGCACATTTCTGACCACATTCTGGGTTTATTCTAATGTTATATAGAGTTAATTACAGGTAGACACTCTCACTAAACACTGACTATATGTTTATTTGGGTTTATTCTAATGTTATATAGAGTTAATTACAGGTAGACACTCACTGAACACTGACTTTCTGTTTATTTGGGTTTATTCTAATGTTATATAGAGTTAATTACAGGTAGACACTCTCACTGACCACTGACTTTATGTTTATTTGGGTTTATTCTAATGTTATATAGAGTTAATTACAGGTAGACATTCTCACTGATCGCTGACTTTCTGTTTATTTGGGTTTATTCTAATGTTATATAGAGTTATTTACAGGTAGACACTCTCACTGACCCCTGACTTTATGTTTATTTGGGTTTATTCTAATGTTATATAGAGTTAATTACAGGTAGACATTCTCACTGACCACTGACTTTCTGTTTATTTGGGTTTATTCTAATGTTATATAGAGTTAATTACAGGTAGACACTCTCACTGACCCCTGACTTTACGTTTATTTGGGTTTATTCTAATGTTATATAGAGTTAATTACAGGTATACACTCTCACTGACCACTGACTTTATGTTTATTTGGGTTTATTTGAATGTTATATAGGGTTAATTACAGGTAGACACTCTCACTTTATCGCTCTAGATAAAAAAAGACTATTAGTACTGTTAGAGGTACAGTAAACAGCAAATGCTCATATATTACTCTTTCTGTTGTCTATTTCAGTAAAGAGGTGCCGTGGTTAACAGACAGCTGTTCTACTTTCCTAATGAGCTAATAAAAACAACACTGCTTACAAAACCCAAAGCATATTTATAACTTAAATAAAACCACTCGACCACATTCTCACAACTTCATCTCATGTGCGGAAGCTTTTTCACTTCTGCTTCAAATGTGTAGAATTAGACTCAGGTGCAGAGGATCAGAACATGGTTCAGAGGATTCTGGAGGAGTCTGTCTTATTGAAACCTCAGACTGTGAAAAGAACACTGTGAAATGTACAGTAACTTACTGGCAGCTATTAGCTAGTAAGTTGATGTAGTAAATTTCACAGTATGCATACTGTACATTTAAACATTTTTATTACAGTAATGATGACAGCACTGTAATGGCTATCACATTTTTATCACAGCAAATATAAAACTGCTGAACACAAATGATAAAATATATTTACTGTAGAATTCACCTGCTGTTGAATTTTGACCGGGATGCTTTGCAGATCTACAGTAACATGCTGTATTCAGGCTCTACAGTACAAATGTGATCATTATTCTGTAGTAATGCTGTGAAAATAGGCCGGTCTGAAAAATTGAGGCCTTCAGAAAGAGGGGTGGAGATGCAGAAGAGACTGGGAAGGGGATTAAAAAGATCCCAGAACAGTTCATCTGTTGTTCCACTGTCCGCTAAATTATTTACAAGTGGGACAGCTGATAAAAGTCAGGCCATCCTAGCAAGTTGTAGCAACAAATGTAGGATTCAGAGAACCTCACGTAGCTCTGAACATCAGCATCGACCCTCAGAAAGAGACCAATCAGACAAACAGGCGTTCTCTGGTAAATATGGTCTCTCATTATTGTCTGTGATCTGACTGCTTCCACCAGAGGGAGGCATAGTGCTTCCAGCACAACCTGTACTGCCTCTGTTTCAGGATGGCTCTGTATTTGGACTGTTTCTGCTGCTTGGCTACTTGCTTCTATTCTGTTGGCTGCTGGTTCTCATTTCCAGCTGGTAAAACTTAAATCCTCAGGGTTTTATCCAGGGCTGTTGCCCTTTCAGTGTAGGTATTAGTTAGAGAAAAAGGGATAGACACTTTGAGTTCTGTGGTCCACCTGATTAAATGCTGGCCTCTCTGAGATTCAGGTGTATCCAGGCTGGGATGTTCTTGAGTTTAACAGAGGAGGTAGTTTGGTCCAGAATGTTGAAGATGGAGAAAGCAAACTCAGTTGCTATATATATATATATATATATAACAATTCTTTCAGGTACTGGATATATATATATATAGCTTGTTTTATTGTTTTACGTATATATATATATATATATATATATATATATATATATATATATATATGTGGTTGGTGTGGCACAACAGATAACACCACTACCTGCCACTGAGCTATTACACCATGTGGGAGACTGGGGTTCGATTCCCGGTCTGGGTGACTGTGCTGCACTACACCAATAAGAGTCCCTGGGCAAGACTCCTAACACTACATTGGCCCTCCTCTGTAATAAGAGTAACCCTGTAAGTCGCTCTGGATAAGAGCGTCAGCTAAATGTCATAAATGTAAATGTAAATTATTCATATGTGTGTGTGTGTATAGATAGATAGATAGATAAATAGCTATATATATATATATATATATATATATATATATATATATGAATCATGCAGTTTGTCCTGATTGTAATTTCGTATTTGACTGCTTGTCAATTTTATTTATGTAAAAATGTTTTGTTCTAATAATAATGTTTTGTTTGTAATAATAATAATAATAATAATAATAATAATAAGAAGAAGAAGTAGAAAAAGAAGTTTACATTTTGAAAATGATATATTTATTTTATTTATTTATTTTTGTTTATTAGTTTAGAAGTTCCCTTAAGTGAATAATCAGAGCAAGAGAGAGTTTAATGTTTCTTTTGTTTATTGTTTCTGAACGTGACGTCTCTGGAGTATGCTGCGAGTCTGTAGCTGCGGACCTCCACTGAATTCCTCTGTAAAAATGAGGAAAATGAGCTCCAGAGCGAGGTAACCCAGGTCAGTCAAGGGCGGGGTGATGTCTGGATGATCTGCGTGTGATTAAAACATACCTTTATTTCATAATTATTCATTTGTTCGTGTTTAGCTATTTCTGTTAGCTACGGCAACTTTACCTCAGGGAAAAGGGCGGGAACTCTGAGGCGGTTTTGTGGGACGGTGAGGATCTGTAAATGAGAATTTGACAAAAATCATCTGTTTTTATTGTTTTAGTTTTGTATTTCTATTTTATTTTGTTATTTTAAAATGTTGTCTTACAATTTACTTAAATATATAAACAATATATGCACACATTTGTTCAGTATTGTCATCTATCCATCACATTATTCATTCCTTATTCTTTATAACTGCACTGCCTTGGTTCAAATGCATTATATATATATATATATATGTGTGTGTGTGTGTGTATATATATGTGTGTGTGTGTGTGTGTGTGTGTATTTTTCCCTGTTTATTGTTATTTTTGTAATTGTTGTATTATATTAGCTACTGTTCTGTATTGTGTAATTGCTGTAATTCAGTCTATCTATCTATCTATTTATCTAATGTACCCCGGTTATCTGGTTAACAGTTGTCACAGTTAAAGCTCATGTCATTTAGCATGAATTCATTGTTAATATAATTTAGTGTAATTTAGTGTAATTTAGTGCTGCACATTACTCAACATCCAGGAGGTAAATGTGCCAGTGTTGGGCAACTGTCTAGCTGTATGTAGTCTTAGTATTTAACTATAGTCATTTTGTCTTTCACAGAAATATGAAATTAGTAGTTGAGTTGAGATGAAATGAAATAAGTCTTAGACCACTTTTCCCCTTTTCCCAAAAGGCTAGCAGAATGAAATGTATAGGGTTCTGAGCATGTTTATTTACCGTCAGAATATTTTATATAAACGTCCTGGAGTGTCAAATATTGTCATAACAAAATGTTATTTCTTGAGTTTGAGCCCTGCCTTTATTTAACTTTTGAGGATGGACCTGTCTTTTTTCTGACTCCTGCCTTACCTGAGGATGGAAAAAGAGTTTTCAGCTTTGATTTCTTTTGGTCTAAAAACTACTTTTTTACATTTTAGACAGTCTTATTTTACAGACAGTGCAGTTGTTTGGGTATATTAGAGATGAGTTATAAGATTTAAGATATATCTTTTTTGGAGGGGGGTAAGAACTACTGTAAACTACAATATATATCTATTATAAACTGATGAGTCATAATATAAAAACAAGTGAAGTAAATAATATTGATTAACATAATCAACAAAGTGGTTCACAGTTCTGAGTGTTTAACATTGTAAAATTGAGAGCTGCTAAGATATCTCAGAATAAATTCTACCTAAGTAGATAAACATGTTGTTTTAGTTAATTTTGCTTGGTCTGATTGCTGTTATCATCCAGTTTCCAGGAATTCTGACATTAGGCATTGTAGATTTTTTGGGACATATCACAAGATCACAATTAATTAATAAATGAATCAAATGTACCGTAAAAATGAAATAATATTATTTTTTTTATTTGCATATTGCCCAATCCTATTCTTAGGATGAGGGAGTGAATTCATGTTTGAACATGATTGTGTTTTTTGTTCAAATTGATCAGTTTAGTCTGTATTGCTGTTTTAAGTTAAAATGGTTCTGACTTTACAGCTTCTTATTGGTCAGGATCTATTTATAATACTGAGTAGAAATCCTTAGTTCCTCTTAATGTCATTCAGCTCCTAGAAGTATAATTGAGAAGCTTGATTATGGGTGATCTGGGCGATGGAGGAGCAAATGACTAGTGAAAACAATTCAGAATCATCCGCAGCATTTACATAATTTGGCAGGTGCTTTTATCCAGAGCACCTCCAGTGTAAGAAAGGTCTAAATCTCATTGAAGAAGAGAGTGTCTAGGAATAAGCCATTTTAAGGGAAAAAATATCAATGGCACAAAGCAAGCTAAACTATGGCATATGCTTTTGTGGTCAGATGAGACGAAAACTAATCACACTGTCTCTTCCTCTACAGACACATTCCCAAGGGAGAAGTTTGGAGATAGCAGCATGATGTGGGATGCTTTTCCTCAGCAGGGACTGGAAATCTTGTTAAAATGGAATGACGAATGGATGTGGTTGAACAACAAAAAGGTGAGTGTTCCTCAATGGTCAAGTCAGAGTCCAGATCTGGGTTCAATTGAGAATCAGTAGTATTATTTGAAAGTTTGAAAAGTATCATCCAAATAACTTAAACAATATGGAGCAACTCTTCCAGAAGAATGAGTACTAGTCTTACAAAGTACTAGTCTGATTATAATTATTAAAAGCAGATTGGTTTGCAACCAAATAAAATGTAATACATTCTTGATTACATCTTTAGAAACAAATCTGCAGTAAAATTATTTATTTTATTATTTAAAGGTTAGAGAAGTGCACTTGGGACCAAAAGGGTTGCTGGTTTTATCCTCAGATCTGGTCTATATAGGCACCCGGGGAGTACTAGGAGGGTTGGGTGCCTTGGCTCCCTGGGTGCTGAGGTGGCTGCCCACTGCTCCAGGTGTGTGCTAAGGATGAATTTAATGTAGAAGTTGAATTTAGTTAGATTGCTGTGCATTGGGGATAAAGTGTACTCAATCTTGAGCTTCTTGTGTTGTGATTTTATCTAACATGTTTGCCATCCATTGGTCTCTCTGATTTGCGAAACGGTTTGGACCTTCTGCCCTGCTTATCTCTGATTTTTTGTATTACTGTTTACATTTGACACAATCATTCTCAGTTTGTATTAAATACATTTATTTTGTAAAATGTCACATTTTAAAGCAAGGTCGCTGTAAAGTAAAACAATGCATTTATAAAAGTAACAAAACAATGTTTTTAAAATGATCAAAATGTAAAAAAAGCAATAGCTACTGACTAATAAAAAGTTTGAGCACTCCTACGCTAAACAGAAATAGTAGAGACTTTTAGTCAGAATAAACAGAACATGACTGAGTAATTCACTGAAGACCACTGTGTTGAATGGTCTTTAAATGGGCACAGCAGAGAAAACAAATAATCAAAATTCTCTGCATCAGCATTTAAATTGACATAGTCTTCCTCAGAGAAATCCTCTATCTGGTGCACAGTGGTATGTACATTTTCATAATCTTCATCATTATCCATCTTATTCTTTGCACATGATATCCCACAGACTTTGGGACCTAAGCAGATATTGTTAAAAATGAACTTACTGTACAGTAAGAAACTGAACTAACCAGAAGTTCCGATTTTTTCCCCCCACATCTAGTTTTAGTTGCGGCACATTCATTTTACTGTGATACATTAAAATGATCCCTATACTGTCCTGTACAATTTGCATACATTTGCTCACTTGTATAGTCATTGTCCTCTGGCTTTTTCTCTACAATTGCATCTACATTGATGTAGTCCTCATCAGAATCATCTGAATCTTCTCTATGTTTAAAAAAATCAGCATTTTCATAAACTTCATTATCTTCATCCATCTCATTCTTCCCATGGGCGGTCTCATATGTGTTTCTGGTACCTGAAGAATGAATGTGACAAAAAATAAAATATCTAAAACATGACAAAATTTAGATGATTTGCCATTTCCTATGGCAAAAAGTCTATATGCTAAATTTAGACTGTATGAATACCAAAAACACTTTGGTAACTTAGAGCCCAATTTATTGTACATAAGATCAGTTTATGAATATAAAGATTGAGAAAAGAAAGTACTCACATTGTCTATTAACCATCTTCACATCCATCTGCTGTTTTTGTTTTTTACATCTTTTTATAAAACAAATTATAATCGGCACTAAGATGAGTAACAGTCCTATTCCCACTCCAGAACCAATAAAGGGAGCCAGTGACGCTGTGAGAGAAATGACCATCAAGACCTTCACGCTTCAAACTTGAGAACAAATGAGTAAAGTTATCAAGTACATCTTACTGTACCTTTCACAGTGACGGCCAAGAGTTCAGTGTTGGAGGATCTAAAAGAGCGTGAAGACACAGTTACTTCATAAACACAGCTGTAGTTTCCCTGGTGGACGTAATCAGCCTGAGGGAAGGAAAAAGTGGTTGAGTGGTTAACAGCTGACTGAGTTCTGGTGATATTGGATCCACTGAACTCCAGGTGGAAGGAACCTCCTGGATACTGGGGTTGAATGGAGCAGATGATGGAGAAGCTGTAGCCCCTGGTCACCTCTAGGTCCTGAGGCCCCCAGTGGAACCCCCCATCAGGAGCACTGAAGGAGATATTGGGCTGCAGCAAATTCACTGGAAAACAAGAAGAACTCATCAATTGCAAACTGACAATCAGGAACTGGGTCCAGAAACTCCAGACAAGCTGTACCTTACCCACAACCAAGAAACCAACAGAGCTGCTCCGTGGAGAGCTGAAATCTCGAGTGGAGACTCGTGTCTGGTACTGGCAGTAGTAAGACCCAGCATCAACAAAGTCCACTTTAAGTAAACTAAAGGTGACAGAGGTTCCCCTCTTTGTCTCTCTAACAGACCCAGAACCTGTTTTCAGAGTGAAGGTTCCTCCTGTGAACTGAGTTCCTACAGAGCAGGTGATGTCAACCCTCTGTCCCCATGTGACCTCTCTGGTGGGACTGAGAGAGATGCGTGGAGTGGGTAGAGTCACTGGAAAAGGATATTTTTGTTAAGTGAGGAATAAAGAAAGTTGATTATCTTCATTAGCCCATCTTTAACAATTAACCAAGAAAACTGTTAATGGAGAAAATGAACTTCTCCATTACGACTGTCTTAATGGCCATCAACTATTGGTCTGCAATAACTCAGAATTCACATAAACAATTCCAAACCGATTCGTCTTACCTTTAACAGAGAAATTAACAGAGCTGCTCTGTGGAGAGCTGAAATCACGAGTGGAGACTCGTGTCTGGTACTGGCAGTAGTAAGACCCCTCATCAACAAAGTCCACTTTAAGTAAACTGAAGGTGACAGAGGTTCCCCTCTTTGTCTCTTTAACATGAATGAATGAATCATGAATCGTTCCCATGCTCAAAGTCACCTAAATACTAATGACCTCACCTGTGTTTGTTTCTTCGTTTTGTATTTAAACTTCTCTTTGTGTTTGTTTCCTTGTGAAGTATTGCCATCGTTTTTATTAGCATAACGAGCGTTCTTGTATCTTTGCCTTACCGTGTATTCGTCCTGTTTTTTGTCTACCGTTTTCTTGCTTTTTGCCTAGCCTTTTTGCTTCGTTGTTTTTGATTCTGTTTGCTTATGGTAAAAAGGTAAAGGTGCATGTATTTGTCACTGTACAGTTTACATTGCACAGCGAAATGTGTCCTCCGCATTTAACCCATCTGTGGTAGTGAACACACACACACATGAACTAGTGGCAGTGAGTACACACACACCCAGAGCGGTGGGCAGCCAACTCTAGCGCCAGGGGAGCAGAGAGGGTAAAGGGCCTTGCTCAAGGGCCCAACAGTTAACTGAACAGCCCAACAGCAAACTGTTAATGGAGAAGCGGAACTTCTCCATTACGACTGGCTTACAACAGTGGCAGTTTGCCGAGCCCGGGAAACAAACCCACAACACTGTTATCGATAGCCCAGCGCTCTAACCACTGAGCCACCACTGGTCTTGACCTCCGCTCGACTTTCCGACTACATTTATGACTTTCCTATGTATCTGATGTGTCTTGCTGGTTTTGACATGGACCAAATTACCCTCTTTATTACCCTCTTTAAAGACTCTGGTTTTTACAGTCGTCAGCATATGGTTAGTCGAGTTTGCGCTACACGTGTTTTGTCTGTGCATCATATGTGGCTTAAGGAGCCTACGTTGATTATCTTCATAAGCCCATCTTTAACGATTAACCAAGAAAACTGTTAATGGAGAAAATTAACTTCTCCATTACGACTGGCTTAATGGCCATCAACTATTGGTCTGCAATAACTCAGAATTCACATAAACAATTCCAAACCGATTCGTCTTACCTTTAACAGAGAAATTAACAGAGCTGCTCTGTGGAGAGCTGAAATCACGAGTGGAGACTCGTGTCTGGTACTGGCAGTAGTAAGACCCAGCATCAACAAAGTCCACTTTAATTAAACTGAAGGTGACGGCGGTCCCCCTCTTTGTCTCTCTAACAGACCCAGAACCTGTTTTCAGAGTGAAGGTTCCTCCAGTGAACTGAGTTCCTACAGAGCAGGTGATGTCAACCCTCTGTCCCCATGTGACCTCTCTGGTGGGACTGAGAGAGATGCGTGGAGTGGGTAGAGTCACTGGAAAAGGATAGCTTTGTTAAGTGAGGGATAAAGTAAAGAGAGCTTCAACATAAAGTAACATAAAGTGTGTTAGTAAGGTTCTGGCCCACAACGAGCCCCCACAACAGTGTAATTCCACCTTAACATTGATTCTGCAAGTCTCTCTAAAAATATTGGAGGTGGTGGGGAGCACTGTCTGACACACTGCTCTGAAATCCCTTACTGGTGCCTGACAGGACCATAGCATATAATATCATAGCGTATTATTTACAATCATTTTCATACTCATCATACTATTCAGTGACCCCCTCATGCACGTGTGCTTGAAGAGACCACACACATCTGGATAGAACTGCTTAATTCTATGATAAAGGTCATCACTCAGAACCACTGTGTATTGATTTGCAGTGACCCTTCCTTCTAAAAAGACAAGTGGACACAAAGCATGCTGTTTACTGACGTCTGTTCCACAGATTTCAGTGCTCTTGAACGTCAATCATGAATCGTTCCCATGCTCAAAGTCACCTAAATACTAATGACCTCACCTGTGTTTGTTTCTTCGTTTTGTATTTAAACTTCTCTTTGTGTTTGTTTCCTTGTGAAGTATTGCCATCGTTTTTATTAGCATAATGAGCGTTCTTGTATCTTTGCCTTACCGTGTATTCGTCCTGTTTTTTGTCTACCGTTTTCTTGCTTTTTGCCTAGCCTTTTTGCTTCGTTGTTTTTGATTCTGTTTGCTTATGGTAAAAAGGTAAAGGTGCATGTATTTGTCACTGTACAGTTTACATTGCACAGCGAAATGTGTCCTCCGCATTTAACCCATCTGTGGTAGTGAACACACACACACATGAACTAGTGGCAGTGAGTACACACACACCCAGAGCGGTGGGCAGCCAACTCTAGCGCCAGGGGAGCAGAGAGGGTAAAGGGCCTTGCTCAAGGGCCCAACAGTTAACTGAACAGCCCAACAGCAAACTGTTAATGGAGAAGCGGAACTTCTCCATTACGACTGGCTTACAACAGTGGCAGTTTGCCGAGCCCGGGAAACAAACCCACAACACTGTTATCGATAGCCCAGCGCTCTAACCACTGAGCCACCACTGGTCTTGACCTCCGCTCGACTTTCCGACTACATTTATGACTTTCCTATGTATCTGATGTGTCTTGCTGGTTTTGACATGGACCAAATTACCCTCTTTATTACCCTCTTTAAAGACTCTGGTTTTTACAGTCGTCAGCGTATGGTTAGTCGAGTTTGCGCTACACGTGTTTTGTCTGTGCATCATATGTGGCTTTAGGAGCCTACGTTGATTATCTTCATAAGCCCATCTTTAACGATTAACCAAGAAAACTGTTAATGGAGAAAATGAACTTCTCCATTACGACTGGCTTAATGGCCATCAACTATTGGTCTGCAATAACTCAGAATTCACATAAACAATTCCAAACCGATTCGTCTTACCTTTAACAGAGAAATTAACAGAGCTGCTCTGTGGAGAGCTGAAATCACGGTTTGAGACTCGTGTCTGGTGCTGGCAGTAGTAAGACCCAGCATCAACAAAGTCCACTTTAATTAAACTGAAGGTGACGGAGGTTCCCCTCTTTGTCTCTCTAACAGACCCAGAACCTGTTTTCAGAGTGAAGTTTCCTCCAGTGAACTGAGTTTCTACAGAGCAGGTGATGTCAACCCTCTGTCCCCATGTGACCTCTCTGGTGGGACTGAGAGAGATGGTTGGAGTGGGTAGAGTCACTGGAAAACATCATTTGAAAAAATAATAAAAAATTAATAAATAAGTGATTTTCCATCTACATGTATTGTGTGATTCATTAGTGTGCAGGGCAAAAATAATATTAACCAATAATGTCATATTTTATTTCCTCCATATATATAAAATGAGCTTAAAGCTATTCCCTGAGCTCTTACCCACAGTGATGCTAATGGAGTTGCTCTTGGATGAAGTGGTGGCGCTGCTTCCCCTGAGTGCATACTCACAACTGTACTGGCTCTGATTCAAGGTGTCCACAGTCAAAGTAAATGTAAAATATTTAGGTGTTTGGGATATTATGAATTCTCCATTTTTATATAAACGGACTACAGAGATGTTCGTTGAGTGAGGTACAGTACATCTGAACCGAACAGCTTCCCTGGGCAAAACAGCAGAGTATGGTGAAATCAGGGTGAGCTTGGGGCTCAGCAAGCCATCTGTTAAAAACAAATAAGTTAAATAACATCAGATGGATTTTCATTGAAGAGAGTTGTTTTGCAAACATGCTGTTGGACCAAAACATCAATCTTTCTCATGATTACAGTCATTTCCAAGTCCTCGTTGAGAGCAACTGATTAGGGTGCTTTCACTTCCAGAAAATGTTATATATTCAGAAATATTGACCTACATTTTTGACCAAAGTGAGTTTGTCATGAATATTTTCATCTAGTATCATCTGTCAACCACACTGTTCCCACTGGTCATTATGATAGCCACCACAGCCACCTGTTCCGTTCATCAATTTGATATTGTCTGGTTTGTCTTAATTTAGAGAAATTTAGAGAAACAATTTAAACTGTAATATTTTATATTCATTACAAGTTAAGGGACATTTCAAGCTTTTCTGTTTTACCTTTGATCGGTATGGCTTATAGCTCATGAAAATTGGAAATTCAGTATCTCTAATTATTGCAATACATCATTTAAAGTTTGTGTAAATTACTATTCAAACAGTATCAACATTAAAACAAAAAAAGCATTGAAATATGTGTAGTGTATATAAAAATATATGGCAGTTTACCTTTTCAAAGTGTCAAATGTCATTTTTTTAACAAAAACTTTATTATTTCCTAAGCTGCACTATTACAGTTGTGTTTGCCAAACCCGTTATGACTGCACTCTGTGATGGACTTTTACTTTGAGAACACCCAACACCATCCAGAAATATTAGGCCACTTTCCTGACCAATATAGACTATCATGGATACTAACAACTCTGCCAAATCTCATCTTTCTGCACACCACTGCGGCATCAAGTGTTGTTAATAAAATGGAAACTTACCAGCCAACCAGAAATCTCCAAAAACTGCTGAAATAAAGAAAAGATTTTTCCTTAATCCAGTGATATAAGTAGAGTTAAGTTACTTGTCTTTCAGTTTTCAAAAAAAAAGAATTATTTTTTGTAAATGCTGTCTTTAAGTACATTAGTCAGTAAACACTGCCAACCAAAAGAAACATCAGTGGACCCTTCTCACATTTCCAGGTTCTCACTTCTGTCAGCTTCTTTCAACTGGTAATTTAGTTTTCAGTCAAACCAAATAAAACAATGTATTCCAGCTTCATGCCATTTTGCTGTGTTCCTTAGTTCATAACTGTAAACAAAAACACCCACACCTGGCTTTTCATGAATTTCCAACCAAGCACCCAGTAAGATCTAAATAGATTTAGGCAATCTGAAAGGGAACTTCAAGTATTCTGTTATATACTTCAGGTATTCTGTTGAGTTACTCATTGAGTGCTACTTAGCGACTGCATGTGTTGACCAGAAAGTTTGAATGTTTGGTGTGTTTTCCATGATAATTCTGTTTTCTCTGATGCATGATGCAACCTGAGCTTACTGTTATTTGCAAATTGAATAAAAATGATTTCTTATCACCTCTTTTATTTTTTCCTTATTTTATGCCACAGTGATGTAGGCTATCCCAATATCTTGCCTTTACAATTTTTAATTTTCTAATATGGTGCTTTTAGCCCACTGAAATATGCCCACCTATTCCTGTTTTATTAAGGCTGTTAACCTATAAAAATACTATCCTAATTTTATCTAAATGGAAATATTGAATGCAATTTGTTATGTAAAAGGCTATCTAATATTGAATGTTATGCTTTATATATATATATATATATATATATATATACCCCTCGTCGCCATTTTGGTTTCTGGTTTTGGTTGTCATGTGACTAATCTTTGTTTGGTTAATGTGTTACACCTGTGGGCTGGTGTATTTAAGTAGGGCTAGTGCCAGCTGCTGGGGGCCGAGGATTACCCTTAGTGCACCACATGCACCCAGGTTATTGAGTTAATGGTAGAGACTCATTATTCACCGGTCTGGTCTGTAGAGTGCATCCACTTACAGAGGACTCTCTCTCTACCTAGCTAGCTTAGCAGGGGAAGCTAACTAGCTAGGCTGCTCTTGCCTCAGGGTCCATTAGGGAGCTACTGCAGGTCTGTGGCGATCTTTCGCCAGGCTTCTTCGGTTCAGCAAGCTGGGGTCCTGGAGCTCCAGGAGTGAGCGACTCTCCAGCTCGTTTCAGCAGTTAGCTCTCCTCACCGTTGGACCGGAACAGTCGTCTAGGTTTGGTGGCTGACTCCTTACGCTCTCAAGTCTAGTAAGTTCAATGCGCCTGACTAGCGCTACTCTATATGTCCTGGTTCATTGTTTCCCCAAGCTCGGCTTGGAAGTTTTTGTGTCTGAGTAACGGTATTGGCTCAGCCCCGGCAGCTAGCACTGCCCTAGTGCCTCACCAGCCCCAGGTGTGTTCCTTTTGTTTGCCCAGTATTGTTTGTCACGGTTTTGTTTAGTTCTTCCTTATCCCTTGTGATTGGTGCTGCATTTCTGTTTTGTTTATGGTTTATTGTTGCCAATAATCTCCTCGCTTTGGTCCATCCCCTGCGAGTGTTCTCCCGTCATTGTCAGACCAAGTGGCTCATGACAGTCCGCTGCTTTGTCACTACTCCCTTTTAACAGTAGTGTGAAAAGAGTCTTATATTTGCAAAAAAAGAAAGAAAATGCAGACCAGTCCTGCTGGTATCTAACTTTAAAAGGGATTTAAAACAGTGGGATTAAGTTGCTTCATGACCATGTAAAAAAAGCTTTATTTAAGTTTATTTCATTATACGAGTGTCACGGTTTGGTGGAGCTTGGTGGCGGAGGCAGAAGTGCTTACAGGAGTTTTATTAAAAAGGAAAAAGAGAGACTACAAAGGAACACAAACTGGGGGAAATCATCTAAATACTGAAACTAACAAACCAAATAAACAAACAGGACAAGCCAACAAAGTGTAAACTGCCATGGAAACATACATGTTCACTTGACCAGACATGGGAAGGCTGAAATAAAGGGGTACTTACACACAGACAGGAATGACACAAACAAACAGAGTCATGTGCTTGTGAGCACACGGTGAGGCCAGACAGAGACGCAGACGTGATAACGGGGTAATTACTTTTTCAAATGGATTACTCCCATGCTGTATAATATGCTTCCTCAAATACAGAAAAAAATATTTTTGTGTGTTGGATTTTGTTTAAAGATGTAAAAGCATTTAATTTGACATATACAGCAGATGGCCAAATCTGCCAAATACTTTCACAACACTGTGTATACCACTACTGCTAATAAACCACACAAAATCTCAACATTTACAGTGCAATGAGAAATCATTGCTGGTGCAAAGTAGGTACTACATGATCCAACTGAAGGTGATAAAAATGCACTTTAGAAGCTCAGTCATATTTTCTGTAAACAGTTAAATGAATAAATTGTGATCCCATTTACACCTGGTCACTTCATGTGACAAGTATCTAGATTGTATGAGAAGAATTAACCACATCATTTCTTAGTCTATTGTTTTCCAGTCAGTTAGTTAGACTGAAATCAGTTTGCTGTGTGGGTGTGGGCAAGTAAGCTTGTTGTGCTGCAACTATTACTGGTGTTTCAGATGTGCTGCTAGAGGTTGAATGTGTCTTGGATGGACGGATGTGTTTACACTGCTGTAATGTGGCTTAGATGTGTCTCAGACCACCTTCTGAAGTTATTTGACTGGTGGGATTTGGATCTGGTTTAAGAGTCTTGGTTGCGTTTACATCTGCATTTTTGGCTCAACCTTATCCAGTCATAATCCTGATACTCAAGACGCATGAAGTGACCAGGTGTAAACAGGGTCTGAGAATCTTTGGGCTGTGCTTCACTGAGCTGCAGTTGAACGTCTCAAGTGTTTCTCTGACAAAAGCATAACGTAACTGACTGGCCTTTTTAGGTTTTGACCTGTCATAAATGCTAAGGGAAGTCCTAACCTCAAACTCTCACCTCAAAGGAGAACTGAAAATTAATGATGCAAAAGCTTGATAAGCCTGTTCTGAGAAGATTGCACTTGTGTCCAAAAGTTTGACTTAATTACTGTGTGGAAGAAAGGCAGCATTTCTTTAATGCAGTTTAGTTTGTTATGCTCAGTTTAATCGAGGGTAAGATGGACATAGCAAAATGAACCAATAGGGAGCTTTAGAGCATTAGTAATACAGTGTAACATTCTGCAGGAAATTCATCTTCTCTGGCATATAGATTCTTTAAACAATTCACACATCACCTTCCAAAACCTGTCAGCGAGCAGAAAATCGGGGCTAAAATCGTGTAGTGTGAGTCTACAAGACCACTAAACACTTTCACTATGCTGCTGAACATCTCAGATGATCCTGAGACCAGAGATAGACAGTGTTGATATTTGTCTTTATTTTGCCTAGTAAAGCCTTAACTTACATCTGTGGATACAGCAGTGAATGATCTTGATTAACATAATTCCTTTAATCTCTTAATGGTACTCTAAAGGGTGAAAAGCCCCAAATGCTACTGATTTGTTTTTGGGGAACATTGATCTTAACGTACTGGATTATTTGCTGACATCTCTGCAGTTTGACAAGCCTCTGCCTGTCCCCGCCCTTGAAGGACTAGGACTTTAGTGATGGCTCCTTAGAAAGTAGAACATGATGACCTCCCCCGTTTCAGACCAACTTATTTCAACTTGTCACATCATTGTTGGTCCTAAATTGTCTTCTCTGGCAGCATTATTTTCAGAATAAATGAATTTCTTCATAAAACTCTCAAAAAGGTTACTTATTCAAAAAAGATTGAGTAAGTAAAGCTGAAATTCTTTATACTCTATTTGTTTGAGTACAAGTTAAAATAACTATTCAAGTTACTGCTTTTTGTTTGTATTTCATTCTATTTACTATCCCGTTTTTTTGGAATTGGTGTAAATCTACAGTGGTAATCTGATACTTTTAGTACTACAAAATTGGAAAATCAAACAACATAAAGACAAAGTAATAGAATTTACCCAGCAGTAAAGTGAGGTGAGGTCTCAGCATCCTGGTCATTAGATTCAAGTTAAAAGCCAGTGTGATCTGAACTGCAGGAAGCTCTGCTGCAGTCCTCTAACAGCTTCACACTGAAGACTGGGTTTTATCGAGGCTGGAGAGGAGGGGTTTCTGTTCCTCATCTGCACCTTTTCCTGTGTAGAAAGCTCTTTTGTCAGTGTTGTGTGGATGGGGAAAACACAGCTTTATGAAAACGCAGATGTCACAATGCATGCATGTTTTTATCTGAATCACAAATACTGTATTGATGTTTTTCACCTGCCGTGTCTGATTAGTGTATTATATAAGCCCGGGCTTTAGCTTTGGTACTTTGTGAAGTATTGTATCATCTTTGGCGATCTACTGAGCGACATTATCAAAGTTTCCGTTTATCGTGTATAAAGTTTCCTTCTGTTTTTTAAGCCTTTTTTGCCTTGCCATTTGGACTTTGTATGACTTTGGTCTTTGTATGACTGGATTTCGACCTACTGCTTGTATCTTGACCACTTTTGCCTCTACCCTTTGGATGTGTTTGCTGGTGATGTTTATTCTGCTCTACCTTTTGAAATTGACCTTTGCTTGTTTTTTGACCACGACTTTTGATCTCACACTACTCTGGCAGTAAAGTTTTTCTTTCATTTTACATCTGCAAACGGCTTCTTGTGGCACGTTGACATTTAAGGTTACTCGTATTACAGAGGAGGACCAACCTAGTGTGAGGAGTCTTGCCCAAGGACTCTTATTGGTGTAGCACAGCATGGTCACCCAGCCCGGGAATCAAACCCCAGTTTCCCATGTGGTGTGGTAGCTCACTGGCAGGTAGTGGTGTTACTTGTTGCGCCACACCAACCACATGAAATGACATGACATAAAAAAGAGGAGATCTCAGAATAGGAAAAACCAGTGAATAACGTGAGCGGGGCAGTGGTGTCATCATTTTTCCAGTTTCTTTGGGTTCCCCATCTAAGCCTGTAATGGAGAGGAGTCTATCTATAAACTTCTCAGCAGCTCCAGAGTCAATTTGGGCTCAGAGTATGAAAGAGTGTAACAGGAAGAGACAACTTTTTTTTTTTAGCACAAGGGACTGCAAACAGTAAACAATTTACCAACTAACTTAACAAGAGCTTTTGTACTATTTTTGTAAAGTTACAGTATAATAAGTACAAAAATAGCTGTTCTTTTTGCCACTCTTTTAGCACATTGATCATTAGTGTGGCTACAAGTACACTTTCGTGCACTGTAGCATAATAAAGTTCAGCATACTTGAGTCTACAACGTTCGCTCAGGGTATAGAGCATTGTTGGTGTTCTGTATTCAGTCTGTTCTCAGATACTGACATCACTAATGCAGACCAATCATCAGGAAAGAATTGGTCAGTGTTACAGAACAGCAGAGCTGTAAATGAGGATGGACTGCCAGTTTTCTTCTGGTTGTTCCTATAAAGAAAGTAACATTATTAAAGAGAAATATAGAAAAAGGGTGTGGCGCTGCTTGAAGGAGAAATATGACTTTATAAAGACCTTTGCTAAAAGCTTTGAGTTTTTTTTTTTGTTTTTTTTTTGGAGGAAGTGTGGTTACCTTTTTATTTCACCTGTCACTTCACGCTTTTAAAAATAGCATTACACCGCTACCCTCTGCATACACACACACTTCCCACACATAGAAGAACTCACCACAGACACTTTTTGAGAGCAAGGTCAGCTGCCCTTTAAGCAAAACATGTTCTTTTAAAGTACAAACTGAAACAAACCATTTCAACTTCACAAAAACTTTCCTAAGAAAACAATGCTGAAAAATTCATAATATTCTTAAATGCAATTCTCCAAAAAAATCTAAATGTCTTTATTATGACCTTTTCTGTAGACACTCTTGGTGGTGTTCTTTTGTAGCTGTTTGTAACATAGCCCTTTATACTGCATTTTGTAGCTTATCATAAACGAGTCATTTTGTGGAGGAACATTAAAACCAAACTAAGCTTTAAAGTATTTCAGTGAACAAGAGCTAGAAGTGACAGTGGAGGAACCAACTCACAGGAAACAGTTTTACTTTAGATCTTTAGATCTAAAGTAATGTTTAGAAACATTAGATCTGTGGTGCAATGTGGGGACGATGTTATTTTTCTTATACAAAAACTAACATTATTTTAAGAACAATCTATATTTAAATTTTTTTTTAAATAATTAATAATTAATTTAGTAATGTGCTGATCCACATTTCTTAGTTTAATATTATTGGTGCTATTGTGTTTAAGGTTATATCATGAGGCTGTAATAGATGATACAGCACTTCTTATTACTGAACTGAAATGCATTTCAAATGTATTTATTTATGCTACACTTCACATACAAACAGGCAGCAGCAACAGCTGTAGAGATTTTGTTCAAATTAAACATTTAAAATGCATTACTGAAACAAATATCTCAAAAATACGTCTAGTATGTTAGTTTGGAGTTATACAATGCTTTTATAACTGTCTGCTCACATGTAACAACAGGATAGAATATAGAGTAGAATATTAAAAACATAAAATAAGCGAAGAACATAAAGCTTTATCAAATAAACCAACATACATTAAATAAAGTATAACAAATATGTTCAGAGATATAACAAATATATAAAAATACAAATAGTCTGTCCTGCTTGGTTCAATTCCCAAACCATGCTGTGATATTCCTCATCTGGATGCTTTTGATAGTGCAGGAGTAGTTTTACAGCACCTTGTTGAGATTGATTGAGATTTTTATAAACTTCAGGACTCTTCTTACATCTTAACAGGTCAAGCTTTAGATCAATTACTGCAGCAACAATTAAAATTAAATCTTTAAAATGGATGGAAGATTCTACCCAAGTTCGCTCGCTCCCTGGATACATCGCAACTCTCGCTCTTGCGTCAGGTTTGGTCGGCCTAGCCGTTTATGGTTCTGAGGCTGGTTCCCCAGCTCTCTCCCCCCAGTTTGGTGTAGTCTCTGCGTGGTTCACACTTGTCCTTAGTTTCCACTGTAATCTCCCCAGGCACGGCCTGGTAGGTTGTTCAAAATTCTTTTGGTTACTTAGTATGATTGTTTTTATATAGTAGTTATTTATTATAGTATAGCCTCAATGTACAAAGCATTCGACTGACATATACAAATAACCTTGTTCTAAATACAATCAGTTATACAACCTGCTGAATGAATGGTGAGTTCATCGATTTGTAGTTTTTCTGAACTTTACCTTTTCAGTGACCACTAAATTTAATTTTGACATGACAAAGTTAGTGTGCTAAATATGTCATGTGAATCTGACTGACCACAGTGACACAAGATACTTAAAAAAAACAACCCACAAAACACCTGAATGACGTAAAGTAATAGGCTGTTGTTTGGCAGTGTGAAAAACTGAGACCAAACAAGCTATAAAACAAACTTAAGTTACAAGTGACGTGATAAAAGCATGCCTGTACTTTGCTTGGAAAATAGTTTTGGCATAGAAGTAGTTAAACAACAAAAAGTCCGGTTTTATTTTAGTTATTTTTATTAGTTTTCTCAACAACTGCATTGGTAGTTATTCTTAAGAACATTTCTTTTCGCAACTTACATTTGCTTGTTCAAACAACACTTATTATTTTGTTAAGTCTGTTAATAACTTGTTAAGGAAGCTACAAAATTCCTGTTCAGCAAATAAATGTGTTGTGTTACAGTTTTAGCAGTTGAGTTTTAGTTGACAACCAAAAACCTGACAATGATCAGCAGTAATTACTGGCAGTTGTGTGTAGATGTTTATAGACGTTTGAGGCAAAAAATGAACTCCTCTGTTGTAGAATGAGTGTGTAAGATAATACATTGTGGAGAGGGTGAAAGGGTTCTGCAGACGTTCCCATTTGACTGTATAACAGGGTGGCTGTCCCCTGGTTTAGCTCTAATTAAATTTAAGGTGTAGCTCACCTTAAGCTTTCACTCATGTAGGGTAATAGCTGGAGATCTTCCATGCGTTCTTACTAGAGGAAATGATTGTTGAAATATTGAATAGTGAAAATGACCTGCTCTATTATATAGTCTATATAGTGATCGGCTGATTAATTAAAGCCATTTTAAGATGAACATCATTAGTAGATGTCTGCGATCACAAGGCCGATATTCAAAAAATTCAGTCTGGCTGCCATGGAGCGATGTTGGAGCTCCCCAATCCGATGCTAAAACAGGCTGCCTGGATGTGACATTTCCTTAACAGCAAATTCAGCATTTGTTGTCTGTATAATTAGGCTGATTCTGGTCATTTAGGGAGAAAATTGCAATAATGTTATTTGGGAATTGTAATGTTAGCAACCCTTTAACCAGCTGAACCAGCTAGCTTAAAGAGCTCAAAAAAGTACAGTTCAACTAAAAAATCTGCTATTATAAACAACTGATTTAATAGTTATAAGACAGTCGCTTGCATTTGCTAATGGGAGATTTAACTTGTTGGCTTATGTTAATGGGAGTACTAAAGCTAGCGTTAACATCAACTTTCCAACAACGCTTTTGTAATGGGCTTCTGGATACGTTTCTGCACCTTGGAATAGTTCTCTTAACTGTTGGAGGGAAATAATCTCTAGATGGATCTTTAGATTATGTGAGCGGCTGTGCAAAAGAAGTTATTTTTTTGTGTTTGAGTGCTTAGATTGGCTATTTGGCTTGTAACCAAATTGGTCAACAAACCTAAACAAACATACAGAAATCTGCCTCAAGTTTTGTTAATTATAAAAAATTAATTAGAGTCTTATACTATAACTCTCTAAACACTAAAATACGTGTCAGATTCTAAAGTCCACAGCACACCAGAATATATTTTTCTATTTCAATTATTGTTTTAGATATCATAAAAGCTATTATTTTTAATTATACATAATGATTCATTGTTTTTCTTTTATTATTTTAACCCAAATACTGATGGTATTGATATCTGCACTAAATATTGGCCATGGGTCACCCTACTCTCTTAAATATCTGCATTGGCCATTAAAAAAAACAATATTGTTGATTACTAATTTTAAGGGCGAGCTGTTTTAAGTTAAATAGCCAATAGGGATGCTCAGTCCTGGTCCTGAAGATCTACTACCCCAGAGAAACTGACTTTACTACCTTAAAAAGCTCAGCTCTTCCACCCTGGAGAGTTCTGCTGTAACCTGGGGCCTTTATTAAATGAATCAGGTGTGTTTGATTAGGGTTGGCACTAAACTTTCCGGGGTTGTAGATCTCCAGGAACATGTTTGAGCACCCCTACTCTAAACATTGTTTAGAAAAACATTTTCAAAACTTTAGGAAGATGAAATGTCCTCTAGACTACTCCACATTAGTATACATTTCTTTATCCTCTGAGTCCATCTGTCCATCATTTTCTGTGTCAGCAGTTTCAACATTGCCCCCTGTTGTTTTCTCCACATTTGCATCTATGTTGATGTAGTCTTCATCAAAATCATCTTCCCATGGGCGGCCTCATAAGTGTTTCTGGCACCTGAATAATGACAGTGTCAACAATTAAAATTACTAGAATATAAAACATGTTTTAAGCTGTCTCTAAAACCAACAACTTGGAGTCCCATTTTATTGTACAAAAGATCAGTTAAAAATATAATACAAATTTCAGTTTAATCAAGAAAAGAAAGTACTCACGTTGTCTGTTAACCATGTTCACATCCATCTGCCGTTTTTGTTTTTTACATCTTTTTATAAAACAAATTATAATCGGCACTAAGATGAGTAACAGTCCTATTCCCACTCCAGAACCAATAAAGGGAGCCAGTGACGCTGTGAGAGAAATGACCATCAAGACCTTCACGCTTCAAACTTGAGAACAAATGAGTAAAGTTATCAAGTACATCTTACTGTACCTTTCACAGTGACGGCCAAGAGTTCAGTGTTGGAGGATCTAAAAGAGCGTGAAGACACAGTTACTTCATAAACACAGCTGTAGTTTCCCTGGTGGACGTAATCAGCCTCAGGGAAGGAGAAGGTGGTTGAGTGGTCAACAGCTGACTGAGTTCTGGTCATACTGGATCCACTGAACTCCAGGTGGAAGGAACCTCCTGGATACTGGGGTTGAATGGAGCAGATGATGGAGAAGCTGTAGCCCCTGGTCACCTCTAGGTCCTGAGGCCCCCAGTGGAACCACCAATCATTGGCACTGAAGGAGATATCGGGCTGCAGCAAATTCACTGGGGAAAAAGAGGAATTCATTAGTGTTCTGATGCTGTACTGGGCCGAGTGATGGACTCTCAGTGACTATCAGGTTAGTGGTGTTAAAAGTCTTTACTTTGCTTCCTATATTGTTTGTTTTACACATTTTACAGTGGCTTTGGCAGAGTTTGAGTCAGATATGGTAAAAACGGACAGAATGGAGACATTTCTAACATTGGCATTCAACACTGTGGTTCTGCAGCCATGTGTGAGGTCAAATGTGGCACATATGACTGCCCGGAACCTTATCTCCAGTTCACATTTGTACTTTATCAGCAAAGGCTGCAGGCTTGCTGTTAGCAGCAGATGTTGCAGGCCATGACATTTTATACAGTTTTCAGCTTTTAGATATACCTTGTGTTTAACCAGGTGTTTGCCCTGCTTTGCATTAAAAACATTGCAAAGAGCATTGTCTGCGTCAGTCAAGTTTTCAAAATGGAACCACACTTGTGAATCGGTACTGGATAGTATCGTTATCAATTGGTACCCAACTCTAATTAGTAGCAAACCAAAACAGTTTTAATTTGTAGAGAATTTGTAGAGAATTGACTATAAGAATTCCAAATAAGATTTGTCTTACCTATAACAGAGAAATCAACAGAGCTGCTCCGTGGAGAGCTGAAATCACGATGGGAGACTCGTGCCTGGTACTGGCAGTAGTAAAATCCTTGATTAATAAAGTCTACTTTAGGAAAACTGAAGGTGACTGAAGTTCCACCCTTAATCTCGATTAAAGCCCCTGAACTCTTTATCAGGGTGAAGCTTCCTCCAGTGTACTGAGTTTCTACAGAGCAGGTGATGTCAACCCTCTGCCCCCATGTGACCTCTCTGGTGGGACTGAGAGAGATGCGTGGAGTGGGGAGAGTCACTGGAAAAGGATAGTTTTTAGCATTAGAAGCTCTTTTTAATTTATAACATCATCTAAATGACACTTAAATTCCACAGAGTCGAGTGATAAAGTAAAGAAAGCTCCAACATAAAGTGTGTTAGTAAGGTATAGTATAATAGTAGTATAATTCCATTACATTTCACATATAAGTCTCTCTAACTCTACTGGTTTAGTGTTTTTAAAAAACATTCCCTTAACTGGTGTTTTGATGAAGGTGGTGGAGAGCGCTGTCTAACACACTGCTCGAAAATTTATCACTGGTGACTGACCACAGCATATAAGGCATATATTTTCCTCAAACTATTCAGCGACACATCATGCCCTGTAGGGTCAGCTGTGGCCTAAAGGTTATAGAGGTGGGCTTGGGACCAGAAAATCTTTTTTCTTTTTTTTCCAGTCCCCAGGACTGTCATCCAAAGCTGAGGTGCCTTTGAGAATGGCACCCAACCCCCAATTGTTTACTGGGCACTAAGGTGGCTGCCCACTGATCTGGGGGTGAGTTCCCACAGCCTTAATTACTAGTGTAAATGAGTGTGTGTTCACTGGCTGGGTTAAATACAAAAGGTATGTAATGTGTGTGTGTGTGTGTATATATATATATATATATATATATATATATATATATATATATATATATATATATATATATATATATATATATATATATATAGATATATATATATATATATAGATAGATAGATAGATAGATAGATAATCTGTGAATGGAGGGGGGCTTATCCACAATCAGTCATGTTTTATGGATTTACAGTGACCCTTTCTTCTAAGGGGAAAATATCCTAATGAAGATATAATGTTAAGTTGTGACCACTAAACAAAAAACACAAGGGACTACCTTCAGGTACATTCAAGCTATCACATTTTAAAACCATGTAAGTTAGAAGTGTAAAATTAGAAGTGTAGAATTACCTTTGATTTAGACTTTCAGCACAAAACAAGATGCTACTTCTTTATCATTTTTTTTGTTCATAAGCCCATTTTTAAAAATCAACCAAGAAAGCTGATAATAGCCAAACTGAACTTTGCCATTGTGATTGGCTTAATGGCATGTTTATTGATTAAGTTGCTGCTGTAACTAATTTTTAAAAAGCACTGCTCTACTGGATTCCACCGGCATAATGAAAATATACGATTTTCCCCCCATTGTTACGCTTTTAATGTAGATCTATTAAGACTACAAAAATTCCAAACAAGTTGCGTCTTACCTTTAACAGAGAAATCAACAGAGCTGCTCTGTGGAGAGCTGAAATCTCGAGTGGAGACTCGTATCTGGTACTGGCAGTAGTAAGACCCCTCATGAATGAAGTCCACTTTAAGTAAACTGAAGGTGACGGAGGTTCCATTCTTGGTTTCTCTAAAAGACCCAGAACTCTTTTTTAGGGTGAAGGTTCCTTCTGTGAATCGAGTTTCTAGAGTGCAGGTGATGTCAATCCTCTCTCCCCATGTGACCTCTTTGGTGGGACTAAGAGAGATGCGTGGAGTGGGTAGAGTCACTGCAAAAGGATATTTTTTCGGCATCAAACGTTTTTCAGTCAGTACTATCAGGTACAGTAGCAGTCGGAATGATTTAGCCTCTATTTCAAATTTGGGTTATTGGCAAAATTTTACAAACTTTTAACTGTTTGCAATAATCCATGTAAAAAAAAGACAATTTAAATTGCTCAACACAAAATGCCCTACTGCACATTCAGAATTATTCACCCCCTTCTTTTTCAAATCCTATAAGAATTTATTTCTACAAGGTTCAAGACAGACGACTGCATAAACCACTTCAGTATCTTCCAGGACTTTTTCTGAAACCAAGCCTTGGTGGACATTGAGGTATGCTTTAGATTAATGACCTGTTGGAAGGTTGAATAATGCCCAAGCTTCAGCTTCCTTACAAAAGGCAAGACGTTTTCTGTTAGGATTTCCTGATACCTGATTGGATCCATCTTGCCCTCCACACACTACAGGTTTCCAAACAAACTGCTTGCTGTAAAATGTGTAAAAACAACACGGCTCATGGAGGAAGAAGAGTAAAGACTTTTAACACTAGTAATCAGATACTCATTTTCTAAAGCTGAGACGAGTATCTGATTTGAAATATTACCTAAGCCCCTAATCTGATTTGATATATAATCTAAGCCCACGATACACATTGACAATACTTCGATGTCCTGTTACCAAAATCTTGTCACCACACTCACGCAGCCTGTGTGTGAAGACACAGAGTAAAGACTTTTAACACCACTAACCAGATACCCCTCTCCAGAGTCTATCACTCAGCCTAATACAGTGAGTATCAGAAGCAGCAGAGCTAACAACCACCACTAATGACAATCTGAGCTACACAGTGCAGTTTATCTGTTGCAGTTCAGCACGGGAATTCACAGACGAGTTCTTCAACAGTGTAAACGTGGCTGATTCCAAAAAGTACATTTCATCCTGAGAGACAAAGTACGGATCATTACAGAAGCCCTGCACAATGATGCATCACCAAGTTAGTAAATAGTAATAATAAGAATTTATAAATAATCATTTAAATGCATTGTCTCAAAACAATGTCGATAATTGTGATATCTTTATTTAGACTTTGTGGCATGAGAATCTTTCATTCCAAATAATGAAGTAACCTCTAACATACGCAGAGTTGAGTGATGAGATAAAAAGTTCTGGCCCACAATGACCCCCCAGAACAGTGTATTCCACCTTAGCATCGATTCTGTAAGTCTCTCTAACTATATTGAAGGTTGTGTATTCCTCCAAAAGATATTTCCTTAACTAGTGTTTTGATATTGGTGGTGGAGAGCACTGTCTGGCTGCTCTAAAATCTCTTACTGGTGACTGCCATTTTTATACTCATTAAACTATTGACTGACTCTTCATGCCCTGTAGGGGCAGCCATGGCCTAAAGGTTAGAGAAGTGGTCTTGGGACAAGCTGGTTTAACTCCCAGAACTAGAATCCATGGTTGAGGTGCCCTTGCTCCCTGGACACTGAGGTTACGGCCCCTGCTCGGGTGTGTTTTGTCACTGCCCTAATCACTAGTGTGAATAAGTATGTGTTTACTGTCAATGCTGGGTTAAATACAGAAGTTACATTCTGTTGTATAGTCGTGTAATCTGTGAATGGGAGGACTCATTTAAAGTGATCATTCCTTCCAAAGAGAAAAATCTTGAGAAACTACCTTCGAGAACCTTCAAGCTATCAAATATTGAAACCATATTGATTAGAAAAATATAATATTATGAACAAGAAATATATAAATAACACAGAAAACAAGATGCCCATACCAAGGAAAGCACAAAAAAGGTCATCACTTGGGTTCCTAAAGGTGCTGGGCAATATGACCTTAAATCAATATCACGATTTATTGAAGATTTTACGAAGATTTTATGAAGATTAATGAACGATTATTTTAATGAATGAGTGTTTGCATTCTGCATGTTGCTGCCATGTTGCAAATTAAACAGTCATGTGACTACACACTTGGTAGTACATTTTTAAGTGGACAGTAAATGAACACACAGTAGGACCATTGTTACTCTTTCAAAATAGATCTACTTCAGTAGTTTTCTACTTGATTTCTAAAGCAATTAAACTTCAAATGTGTAAAGAACTGACAACAAAAAAAGGTTTGCCTTACTTATAATGGAGAAATCAACAGAGCTGCTCCGTGGAGAGCTAAAATCCCGACTGGAGACTCGTGTCTGGTACTGGCAGTAGTAAGACCCCTCATGAACGAAGTCTACTTTAAGTAAACTAAAGGTGATGGAGGTTCCACTCTTGGTCTCTGTAAATGATCCAGTGCTCTTTTTCAGGGTGAAGTTTCCTCCTGTAAAGTGAGTTTCTACAGAGCAGGTGATGTCAACCTTCTGTCCCCATGTGACCTCATTGATGGGACTAAGAGAGATTTGTGGGGTCGGTAGAGTCACTGGAAGAGGATATTGTTAAATTATCACTTAAATGACCTCTAAAATACAAAGAGTTGAGTGATAAAGTAAAGAGAGCTCCAACGTAAAGTGTGTTAGTAAAGTAAATGAGAACAGTATAATTCCACCTTAGCATCGATTCTGTAAGTCTGCAAGTTACATCTCTCTCTCTCTAGGCAAGTAACTGTAATGTAGAGTGTTTCCCAGATATATTTTTATAATAACGTGAAGATTTTGTAGCACAGAGAGATTCAAACTGGAGATTTGAGTTAGCCATATCCCTTCAGACCAGGGCTGCTCAATCCTGGTCCTGGAGCTCTACCACCCTAAAGAGTTCAGATCTAACACAGCTGACTGTAATGTTCAGCTGATCCTGAAGGCCTTCATTATCTGGATCAGGTGTGTTAGATTCAGAGTGGAGTTAAACTCTGCAGGGTGGTAGATCTCCAGGACCAGGATTGAACAGTCCTGCTTTAGACTGTTTAAGAGCAAACGTGTTGTGGCTTGGTCTTGGTCTAATATACTAACATACAATGGAAGTTCAGTAAAGATTGTGGTTGTCGTTTGAGACAATTTTACATTTCTCTCAAATGTCAAGCATGGAGCTGACTTTACTAACTAACTGAGCACTGCCTTGTGCACATCAGGTTAGTAATCATCAGTGCTGTGGGATTTCTGTGTATGTGGGCATCACATGCAAGACAGTGGGCACTGAATGCTTTACATCAGGGGGGCAGAGGAGAGGGTGGACAGGTTGGCTTATGGCAAAATCTGTAGGTTTAGTCATTAGTTTTAATACTCAGATAAGCCTGAAGGTGAGAACTGTTACTCCTTGGATGGCTGAGTACATGCAGGTGTGACGTAATTGTAAGTGTTTATTGTAATTAGACTGGACAACAAAAATTACAAACAAAATGCATCTTACCTATAACGAAGAAATTAACAGAGCTGCTCCATGGAGAGCTGAAATCACGACTGGAGACTCGTGTCTGGTACTGGCAGTAGTAAGACCCCTCATCAACAAAGTCCACTTTAATTAAACTGAAGGTGACGGAGGTTCCACGCTTGGTCTCTCTTAAAGACCCAGAACTCTTTATCAGGGAGAAATTTCCATCTCTGAACTGAGTATTTAGAGTGCAGGTGATGTCAACTCTCTCTCCCCATGTGACCTCTTTGGTGGGACTGAGAGAGATGCGTGGAGTGGGTAGAGTCACTGGAAAATAGAGATTTTTTGGCATGAGGAGTTTTCTGTCCAAATTATAACTTAAACGAACTCCTAAATATACAAAGTCGAGTGGTAAAATAAAGAGAAATCCAAAAAAAGGAGTGTTAGTGAAGTGCTCTGGTATTGGATAATTTTTGTTTTTCCAAAACATTGTTTCTAACTGGTGTTTTGATGATGGTGGTAGAGAGCACTGTCTAACACACTGCCCCAAATTTTCCTACTGGTGGCTGCCAAGACCACTTTCATACTCATCAAACTGTACAGTTGTGCCAGCTGTGACAGAAATGGCCTAAAGGTCAGAGAAGTGGGCTTAGGTTTAGGGATGCAACGATTCGATATTAGGATCGGATATCGGTCCCGATATTAACTAAATTAGCTGGATCGGGTATTGGATAATTAGGGCAATTCATGGAATCGATTCTTTCACTTTAATTTGGCGGTGTGAGGCTGCACTAAATGTGCAAATAAATAAATAAATGACAATTTAGTACATTTATATCTGTGTTAATTTGTTATATTATATAAAGTAATGTTTATGTCAATCCTGATGCCTTAATTCTCTTCCACATGGTGAGGTATACGGTTTATTAATTCAGCAATGGTATCGGACTGGTATCGGGTATCGACCAATATGCAAAGTTCATGTATCAGTATTGGTATCGGAACTGAAAAAGTCAGATCAGTGCATCCCTACTTAGGACCAGAAGGTTGCTGGTGTTATCCCCATAACTCCCAGTTCCTCCCTGGCTGCTGCCCAGTGCTCTAGGTGTGTGTCCCCACTGCCCTAATCACTAGTATGTGTATGTTCACTTCCACAGATGGATTGAATTTGGAGGTTGAATTCCAAGGTACTATCATACTAGTGCTGATAAAATATCTAATCTGTCAACTGGATAGCAGACAGTACAGAGATATTACTCTAACTTCAGAGAGCCGATCAGCTTGTGTGATCCATATTTTGCAAGCTGCACAGGACCCTGCAGCTCCTTATTCAATTGCTAGGTGGCAGTATGGACCTCTTACATGGCAACAGAGACCCATCAAAGCCAGATAGATAGAGACTTAACACCACTAACCGGATATCTGCAGTGGTGTAAATGTGTCAATTTCATCCTCAGAGACATAATACAGATCAGAAGCTCTGCACAATGATACGATACCAAGTCTGCCTGGAAAGGTTATTGTGGCATTCAGCCCTGTACCTAATTGGTATCTGTGATCAGTATTGATGATAAGTATCAGCCCCAAAACAACATCACTACTATTAAATATTAGTTAAGGCTAAGCTAACGTAGTGTTTTTCTTAGTAATGCTAAATCGTCCTTAAGGACACCACACATGAAGGAGTGTGTTATATTATATTATGGCAAGTCAAATTAATGTTACAGGTTCCAGTAATGTTTCTACATTAACTGTTACATATAATTAGCAAATCAGAACAGATTTAAATTAATAGAGAATTGCAAAAATAACAACATACCTATAACGAAGAAATCAACAGAGCTGCTCCGTGGAGAGCTGAAATCACGACTGGAGACTCGTGTCTGGTACTGGCAGTAGTAAAACCCCTCATCAACAAAGTCCACTTTAATTAAACTGAAGGTGACGGAGGTTCCACTCTTGGTTTCTCTTAAAGACCCAGAACTCTTTATCAGGGAGAAATTTCCTCCAGTGAACTGAGTTTCTACAGAGCAGGTGATGTCAACCCTCTGCCCCCATGTGACCTCTCTGGTGGGACTGAGAGAGATGTGTGGAGTGGGTAGAGTCACTGCAAAAGGATATTTTTTAGCATGAAGATTTGAATGATCACTTAAATGATGTGGGAAATATACAGAATCATTTGTGATCCAACAAGTACGTTAGTAAAGTGCCTCCATTAACCAGCCAGCGACAAAGTATCTATATGCATCTGTGCAACTGCTGAATAAGGTGATGGATAATGTCTTTTATGATCATATGATTGGTTATAAGTGTATGCAAATGTCCAAAATTAACTGGTTTGGCAGTGGATATGATGAGTCTGACAGTTAAAAATCTATGTGGGCGGGATTAAGTCAGTTAGAGGTTCTGAGTCAGTTTGGATTCATTGTTTATACCTAACTCAAAAATCTATCTTTAAAAATCAACCAAGAAAACTGTTAATGAAGAAACGGAACTGCGACATTGTTATATTACACTTGACTGTTCTGTTGGATTCACTGGCATAATGATGATATTCGGTTCAGCATTTTTGTAGAACATGTTTCTTAACTAAAGATGTTAAAGCTCTTTCATCAGGAGCCAAGTGGATTACAAACAACAAGCAGATAAAAGATTTTTTCCCACTCTTTTCATGTAGGTCTACTTAAGTATTCTACTTTAACTGTAAAGCACGTTAAGGGCAAATCAAAACAGCTTCAAATGTGTAAAGAACAAAAAAAAAGCAAAATAAATTCCACACTTACCTACAACGGAGAAATCAACAGAGCTGCTCTGTGGAGAGCTGAAATCCTGACTGGAGACTCGTGTCTGGTACTGGCAGTAATAAGACCCCTCATCAACAAAGTCAACTTTAGAAAAACTAAAGGTGACAGAGGTTCCTCTCTTGGTCTCTGTAAATGACCCAGTTCCTTTTTTGAGGGTGAAGTTTCCTCCAGTGAACTGAGTATCTACAGAGCAAATGATGTCAACCCTCTGCCCCCATGTGACCTCTTTGTTGGGATGGACAGAGATGCGTGGAGTGGGTAGAGTCACTGGAAAAGGAGATTTTCTGGCATGAGAAGTTTTAAATTATTGCTTAATTGAACTTCAATATATATATAATTGTAAGAAAGTAAAGGTCTGTACAACATAAAGTGTATTAGTAAGGTGTTTGGTCATAAAGATGTATTAAAAATTTAGTATACACAAAGGTGAGGTTTTCTGGCTTTATTAAATACTATTTGCATTTATTCTAAAATGATAAAAAGAGTATATACACGTATGAAGTGTCTACATTCATTTTTCTATTGGCTTTTTCTGTACGATGTAGCACTTCACAAAAAAACTCTCACAAGGAATTGAGGTTCAGAGGTGTAGGTCGGGACTCTTTTCACATGCATAAACTCAGGGCAGATGGTGTCATGTGGGGATTTAGATGACTAATCTCTAAAAACTGTCATGAGAATCATCAGTATAGAGATATTACTCTATATGAGCCAGTACAATTATGTCATCCATATTTTGCAAGTTGCTGCAGCTCTACACAAGGCCACTTGATCTTATGCATGGCTACAGAGACCCAGTAAAGCCAATGTTGAAATCCACTTCGTCTGCTGATAGACTGTCACCAGTATTGCATTTTTTTACTGTAACAGACTCAAACTGAAGTCAGTTATTCTGTACTGGTTTAAAGTGACCATTCTTTCTATATAAGTTGTGACAACTAAATAGAAAATATTGAGAAACTACCTTCAGGAACCTTCAAGCTCTCAGGTATTGAAACCATATAGATTAGAAATGTAAAATTATGAATTCATATAAACAAACATTTGATAAAGACTTATAAACAGGAAACAAGATGACCTGCTTTTACTTGCATGGGCAACATTTGAGTTCCTACTAGTGTTGGACAATATGACCTTAAATCATTATCATGATTATTTGAAGAAACAAGCATATCATTTCCCCCCCATTTTTACTCTTAATTTCAGATTTACTTCCGTATTGTTTCTAGTTAATCTGTAAGGACAAATCAAAACAGCATAAAATGTGTAAAGAACTGACAACAAAAATTCTGAACAGATTCTTACCTATAACGGAGAAATTAACAGAGCTGCTCTGTGGAGAGCTGAAATTAAGACTGGAGACTCGTGTCTGGTACTGGCAGTTGTAAGACCCCTCATCAACAAAGTCCACTTTAGGTAAACTGAAGGTGACGGAGGTTCCACTCTTGGTCTCTGTAAATGATCCAGTACTTTTCTTGAGGGTGAAATTTCCTCCTATGAACTGAGTTTCTACAGAGCAGGTGATGTCAACCCTCTGTCCCCATGTGACCTCTTTGATAGGACGGACAGAGATGAATGGAGTGGGTAGAGTCACTGAAAAATAATCATTTCTGGCATGAGACATTTTTAAATCATTAAACTTGACTGTTCTTTTGGATTCACTGGCATATTACAGAATTTTTGTTAAATATTTAATTGACTAAAGATGTTAAAGCTCATTTGTTAGGAGCCAAACTGATTCGTCTTACCTATAACAGAGAAATTAACAGAGCTGCTCTGTGGAGAGCTGAAATCCCGACTGGAGACTCGTGTCTGGTACTGGCAGTAGTAAGACCCCTCATCAACAAAGTCCACTTTAAGTAAACTGAAGGTGACGGAGGTTCCACGCTTGGTCTCTGTAAATGATCTATTGCTCTTTTTGAGGGAGAAATTTCCTCCAGTGAACTGAGTTTCTACAGAGCAGGTAATGTCAACCCTCTGTCCCCATGTGACCTCTCTGGTGGGACTGAGAGAGATGCGTGGAGTGGGTAGAGTCACTGGAAAAGGATATTTTTGAAGAAAAGTTTTATAATGTATAAGATCACTTAAATGACCTCTAAAATACACAGAGTTGAAGGATAAAGTAAAGAGAGCTCCAGCATAAAGTGTGTTAGTAAAGTTCTGGCCCACAACGAGCCCCCAGAACAGTGTAATTCCACCTTAGCATCGATTCTGTAAATCTCACTAACTATACTGGAGGTTTTCTGGTGTTTTGATGATGGTGGTGGAGAGCACTGTCTAACACACTAGTGACTTTCACGACCAAAGCATATCATTTACAATCATATTCATATTCTTCAAACTTACAGTTGCCTCTCGTGTCTTGCATGGGCAGACATGGCCTAAAGGTTACAGAAGTGGGCTTGGGACCAGAAGGTTGCTGGTTGGATCCTCAAAACAGGCATTGGTGGAGCCTAACCACCAATTGCTGCCTATGTGCTGAGGTTCCTTGCTCTGGAGGTGTGTTCTTACTGCCCTAATCACTAGTGTGAGTGCTTGTAACACTCAATAGCAGTCAGTCTGAAATAGATCTCATGCACGGCTTCAGAAACCCATTAAAGCCAGTGTTGAAATCTGCTCTGTGTGCTGATAGAATGACACCAGAAGAAGAGTAAAGGCTTTTATCTTCACTAACCAGATACCCCTCTCCAGAGTCTATCACTCAGCCTAATACAGTGAGTATCAGAAGCAGCAGAACTATCAAACATCACTAATGACACTCTGAGCTACACAGTGCAGTACATCTCAGCACGGGAAATCACAGACCCTCGTAGCGAGTGCTCAGAGTTCTGCAACAGTGTAAATGTGGAGGACAAAGTATGAATCATTACAGAAGCCCTGCACAATGATGCATTACCACGTTGCAGCCACAATATCAGCCAAAGACATTTATTGGTCCATCTATACCCTCTACTGTTGGTTAAGGCTGATATAAGATAGACCATTCATTGGGAAATATGTGTATTATGAACAAGCAATTCAGCTAATAGTTAAATAAAAAATCTTCACTTTTTTTGTTACACTTTTAATATAGATCTACTTCAATCATATTTCTGCACCAGCAGTAAAGCACAACAAACAAGATGTGTCTTACCTTTAACAGTGAAATTAACAGAGCTGCTCTGTGGAGAGCTGAAGTCACGACTGGAGACTCGTGTCTGGTACTGGCAGTAGTAAGACCCAGCATCAACAAAGTCCACTTTAAGTAAACTGAAGGTGACGGAGGTTCCACTCTTGGTCTCTGTAACAGACCCAGAACCTGTTTTCAGAGTGAAGGTTCCTCCAGTGAACTGAGTATCTACAGAGCAGGTGATGTCAACCCTCTGTCCCCATGTGACCTCTCTGGTGGGACTGAGAGAGATGCGTGGAGTGGGTAGAGTCACTGGAAAACATCATTTGAAAAATAAAATGTAGTTTCTTGTGATTTTCCATCTACATGTATTATACCATGCACCAGTGGGCAGGGCAAAATAATATTAACCAATAATACAATTTTTCACTTCCCCCTTCCACCACCCCCACTCTGAGACCACTCTGTTTTAGACCTTGTGTAACTAACGGTAAAACCATTTACCAGCTAACTGATTGGTAGTGTCACAGATACCAAACAGATGAGGGGGGAAAAACAAGCCCAAGAGATTAAGAGAAAGGGAAAGCAGCATGGTTTGTGATGTGTCTCAGCCTAGTCCAAACACGACATAACCTGTCTCATTTCACCTTTCTGATACTCTCAACATCAGACGCTTGACTTTACTCTCTCAGACACAAGTTTTCGAATTTCGATACTTGTCAGTTTGTCAACAGCAGCTGCACTGAGGCCTCTGATACTCTATGTATCTGTAGCGGAGCTAGCTAAGCAAAGGCTAGCTCAGTGAGAACAAACATCACAGAAAGGAAAGTGTTCAAACATTTTCGATAAATAAGAGCCAGAAGTGAAATTTTATGTATGTAGATTCATTGCAGTTTAAAGACAGTCTAGTAATTGAGCTATTTACACTGATCAGAGACAGACATGTTTATTTTTCTGTATTTGTGAGGGCCAAATGTCACGACCGGATCTGTCACAACCTTCTTAACATGCTCTACCTTCTTAAATGCCGTGTTAACATTGCAAAATATAACTGCTAATACGTCACTAGGCTGTGTAAAAAGTCTTTCTCAGGAGGTCGGAGTCAAATGTGGTGAAATTATTTATTTGCGTTAAAAATTAAAGTGTTCAAGTTCAAATGTCAGCACTACTTCTTTCTTAAACATGAAGTTAAGCAGCAAAGCACGTCTAAGAAGAATTTCTTTCTAAAGACACTTTTGTGAATCCAGCCCCAACTTACTACTGTTTCAAAGTGATTCTCTGAGCTCTTACCCACAGTGATGCCAACAGTGCTGCTCCTGGACGAAGAGATGGAGCTGCTCCTCCAGTATGAGTAGTTGCAGCTGTACTGGCCCTGATCTGAGGTCTCCACAGTCAGTGTAAAAGTTGTTGAAGATTCAGCTATTTGTGTTTGTATTAATGCTTCATTTTTATATAAACAGAAGACTACAGAGATGTACTTTATGTGGGGTAAAGAACATTTGATCTGAACAGCTTCCCCAGGCGAGACAGCAGAGTGTGATGAGATCAAGGTGATCGTGGGGCTATGCAGGACGTCTGTTAAAGAAATACGTTTGATGACATAACATCCATTTTCCTTGAAGAGTAGTTTACAGAAATGCTTCCTCACCTGAGCAGACAACACCAGCATCTTCACCATGACCACAGTTATGCAGTCTAAGTCCTTTATGAGAGCAGCTTGTGAGCCTGCTTTCACTTCCAGAACAACCAACATCATCCAGAAGTATTGGATCACTTCCCTGACCAAAGTGGGCGCTCTGAGGGGCGCTGACTGCTGCGCCACATCCCATCTGGGTGCACACCACCTCTGCATCCTTCATGTCCCAGTCATCATCACACACTGTTCCCCACTGGCCGTTATGATAGAGCTCTACTCTACCATCGCAGGGACCTTTTCCGTTCACCAGCCTGATAATGTCTGATTTGTCATATAAAAATATATTTTTAAAACATAATTTAATTTTAATTGTTTTAATTTATCAGATGAACAGGAATAGGTCAAATATTAAGGACAAGAAAAACATTAAATTGAGCATTTATGATGAGTTTTGTGAGTTTTTACATACCTGCACAAACAACACCAGCATCTTCCGCATGACTACAGTTGTGGTAGCCAGAGGCATTATGACGGCATTCTGTGATGGATCTTTCATTTCCAGAACAACCAACATCATCTAGAAGTATCGGACCACTTCCCTGACCAAAGTGCGCACTGGTGTGGATGCTGATGGCTCGGCCACATCCCATCTGTCTGCACACCACCTCTGCATCATTCATGTCCCAGTTATTATCACACACTGTTCCCCACTGGCCATCATGGTAGACCTCCACTCGACCAGAGCAGACACCTTTGCCATTGATGACTGTTATGCTTGCATCATCTGTCACAAACAAAAAAATGACAGTTTTATCAAACATTCGTTTTTTATCTTATCTTTACATATGAGGTGTTCTTGGAAGGACTTTTCTTGAAAGGAGACTTGTGACCACTATCTTTCAGTTGCAATAATTATAAATAAAAAATAATTGATTTTATTCCAATCAAAAGTACAGTGTGGAGAGAGCTTGCCAATTCTCAGTGGTCCTCTGCTCTCTCTCTAGACAAAGAAACACCTCACATTTTATACCCTACTACAGGTCATGTGTTGTTGCACTGTTTTCATTTATAGGATGTCACTGTCTGACTCTATGAGGGGTGTAATCGTCACATACTATGGAAAGTATGTCCAACCTAAACAACCTCCCATATTTGTTCAGTTCATGTATGTTTTTACCAAGTTAGGCCTGGGAATGGATCTCATTCTCCTTTCTCAAGTCTAACCCATGGGCCTCACCATATTATTCTCCATACCATTACTTCAGATCTATGAACACCCGCAGAGCTAATGTATATACACTACACATAGATTCGGATAGTCGGATATTTCTCTGAATTCCAATTTAACAGGAAATGTAGTAGACAGTGGATAACTGGAAATTCCATGTCATTCAGTGGAGCAGTGATGGAAAATTCTGCCTCCATCAGCAGGGAAGGTCTCCACGGTCAGCAACTGTAAAATTCAGGGTTTAGTTTTCCCAGCTTGTGCCAGCAGCCAGTTGCACCAGCTTTGCTTAAGTTGGATTGTAGGTGGAGGTGTAAAGTCTATCCTAACCCACGCGTTGAACATAGTTTAAACCTGATGGTCTGCAGAATTTAAATTGCACCACAGAAACTTAACGTATGTCTTAAACAGAACTGCGTAAAGAAATAGTAGATCAAAACTTCCATTAGTGCTTTACTGGGTTAACCTGCACTCCAAAAATAGGAACTCTTACATTTTTAAACATAATGTAAAAACATTGGAAAAAGTTAAATTCAAATATTTTGGCTGCATTATACTGGTCCATTTTTAAAAAATGTTCAAACTTCTTGCTGAAACAAACAGCTTAAACCAGCAAGTAAGCGAGTTCTGTGTTCATCTAATGTCAATTCTTTAAGAATGTACTAGTTTTAGTACAAAATAAAAACAGCATTACTCAAAATATCTTTAAAAAAATCACCAAAGGAAGATGACTCTCCCTTGTGAGTCTTGGTTCCTCCTAATGTTTCTTCCTGAGGGAGTTTTTCTTTGCCACTGTGGCCCCTGGCTGCTCACTGAGGGTCTTAAGTTTTTATACCTTGTTGATCTCTTGTCCTCTTACTGATTATTGACTCTGTAAAGCTACTTTGTGGCAACGCCAGTTGTAAAAAAGTGCTGTAGAAATTAATTTGATTTGATTATTATTAAGGATGAAAGGAACAAAGTTGCTAAAATTATGTGTTACGTTTCCAAAATTGATCTGAAATTGAACACTTTCCATTTACTGACTCTACTCAGATACTCAAATTGATGTGTAATGTAGTAATTTATGCAGTCATTTTTCTGTGCAATAAGATGCATGTGTTGTGTTGGGAAAGTGGGCATTCTGGGCTCCTTGTATTATGTTGGGTGGGGTGAGGGATAGGGTGGGCCGTGTAGCGGGATGGGGGCCCTGCATTGCTTCATGTCCAAGGGGCCTATGATTTTTTAATCCATCCCTTTGTTTGAATGAATATTTATTAGGAGAGTCACTGGTGTCATTCCAGTATACTGTTACTATGAAACGTCCTTCCACCTTCATTAGACTCTGTTTCTTTACTGAGTCTTAAAACACTAGAGAGGTCGAGACAGCAGCAATATCAACATTACACTGTTTGGACATTAGCATGAGTTTCTACTTACCTGCACAAACAACACCAGCATCCTCAGCATGACTACAGTTGTGGTTGCCAGACGCATTATAACTGCACTCTGTGATGGAGCTTTCATTTCCAGAACAACCAACATCATTCAGAAGTATCGGGCTACTTCCCTGACCAAACCGTGTTCGGGTGTGGATGCTGAGGGCTCGGCCACATCCCATCTGTCTGCACACCACTTCTGCATCGTTCATGTCCCAGTTATTATCACACACTGTCCCCCACTGGCCATCATGGTAGACCTCCACTCGACCAGAGCAGACGCCATTGCCATTGATGAGTGTTATACTTGCACCATCTGTCACAAAAGGACAATAACACACAGCTTTATTAAATATGAGGGACTTTATCTTTACATAGACTCGAACAAAGCCTTGATTTCTCTAAATTCCGATTTTACATGAAACGCAGTTTTGTAAAAGATCTGTACTGAAATTCTAAAGCTGAGTTTACATTATGATGGTAGACAGACAATGGAAAACTGCAAATTCTATTTTATTCAGTAAAGTAGCAACAATCATCATCTCCATTAGCAGGAAGGTCGCCATGGTCAGCAAACTGTAAAATTCAGTGTTCAGTTTCCTCAGCTTGTGTTGACTTCTGCTGTGGAGGAAATCTCTACAAGATAGGCACACTAATAGTAAAAGTTTAGCCTCAAAAACTCAGAATTACAGTCATTTAAATACTCGTTTAAATACTTTCAGGATAAAACACCTCTGTGTCCAAACACCTTGCCCCATACATAGCCAGCCTTGACACAGCTGCTCCGGTGAGGCCATAGATACACACGTCACCGTTGGTTGTGTACCGCTATGAGGCACAGAAAACATTTTAACACCAACATGTAAACACGTTCAAATAAACAATGTAACACTTTTATGTATTTTCTGATAATGTAGTTGATATTTTATGTGATTATTTTTTTTCTATTATCAGAGACGTATAGTAACATAGTACTAAAATACTGTATCTGTATCTACTGTAGGATTATTGTTTTCTTCAACTTCCACTTTTCCTTCACTGCATATTCTGGATGAGTTTAATACTTTTACTCTGTTACATTGTTTGTTTATGTGCTGCATCGTTACTCACTACAATTATAAAAACAGTACAAATAATTTCAAACCCACATTATCACCTCCAGAGCGCTAGATGGCGCCGTCACCGGGTTTTATGAAGCCGCAACACTGAGCAGAACAGACGTTCGAGCCGTGAGCTCCGCTGCTGCAGTGAGGACACTAAGGCTAGAGCTCTGTTAGTTTATCTCCAGATGAAGAAGAAGAACCACCAGAAGATCCACCTCCATCTTCACCTCCTGCAAATACTCGTATGTGTCTGAATAGTCTGAGATCTTTCAGCTGTAGTTGAGTTTACAGAGAGTGAAGCTCAGAGGTTTGAGCTGCTTTCCTCACTGGTTTTACAGATGAAACTCTTGTATGTGGCGGAACTACAGAACACAGTACTGTACTTTTACTTTCAGTACTTAAGCAGTACTTTTTAGAATACTAAACTACTTGCAGTACTTAAGTATGAAAATGTTAAATACTTCAGTACTTCCACTTAAGTCTGGAGCATAAAGACATTTATGGCATTTAGCTGACGCTCTTATCCAGAGTGACTTACAAGGTGACTTGTATTACACAGGTGGGCCAATGTAGTGTTATGAGTCTTGCCCAGGGACTCTTATTGGTGTAGTGCAGCACAGTCACCCAGACTGGGAATCGAACCCTGATCTCCCACATGGTGTGGTAGCTCACTGGCAGCTAGTGGTTTTATCTGTTGCGCCACACCAACCACTACATTTGTGCTTCTGTACTTTTACTCTTTTACTCTTAGGCTTTAAGTCTGGGTCTCTAGTACTTTAGACATGTGTGATTATCACTGAAATTATTAATGATTGATTATTTAATAAGATTGAAGAGTCACTGTCACAGTGTGTGGATCGCGGAGGTGGACATAGATGTAGGTGTTTATTGTTATAAGGAAAACAAAAACAAACTAACAGAACACATAGAGATACAAACAAGGAAATAAACCAAACACTGGAACCAACAAAGGAAACAAACCAGACCAAGCTAAAACACTGCGAACCGCCATGAACACGAACCCACATGACCAAGTACAAGATCAGAAAAAGGGGTACTTATACAGGGACTTCATGTCTTCTTACGTTATTTCTTTTTTGTCATTTCTTACGTTTTGTCTTCGTGTCTTCTGACGTTATTTGTTTTTTGTCTTCATGTCTTCTGACGTTATTTGTTTTTTGTCTTCATGTCTTCTTACATTATTTCTTTTTTGTCTTCATGTCTTTTTACGTTATTTCTTTTTTGTCTTCATGTCTTTTACTAATTACTAATTATGTAAAGCTACTTTGTGACAACAACAGTTGTTAAAAGCGCTATACAAATAAATTTGACTTGGCTTGACTAACAAGGGGGTGTGGCTACAGAGGAGGCACAGGTGGGAACAATTAATGAACTGGAAGGGCAGACAAGACACAAACAGAGTCATGTGCTTGAGATCACATGGGGACACAAAACAGAGGCAGCCATGACAGTCACTGGTGTCATTCCAGTGTACTCTCGTAGTAGTTTACTACAGAACGTCCTTCCAGCTTCTTTAGACTCTTTTTTCTTTACTGACCACTAAGTCTTAAAACACTAGAGAGGTCGAGACAGCAGCAATACCAACATTACAGTGTTTGGACATTAGCATGAGTATTTACATACCTCCACAGGTAACACCAGCATCTTTGTTATGATCACAGTTGTATCTGCCAAATCCTTTATGACCACACTCTGTGATGGAGCTTTCATTTCCAGAGCAATCAACATCATCCAGAAGTATTGGGACACTTCCTCGACCAAAGTATGCTCGGGTGTGGATGCTGATGGCTCGGCCACATCCCATCTGTCTGCACACCACTTCTGCATCATTCATGTCCCAGTTATTATCACACACTGTTCCCCATCGGCCGTTATGGTAGACCTCCACTCTACCAGAGCAGACGCCATTGCCATTGATAAGTGTTATACTTGCATCATCTGTCACAAAAGGAGAATAACAAAAAAAATGTTAAAGGTTTTTTAAAATAGATTAAGATAGATTTGAACGAAGTTTCTAAATGGAGCGCAGTTCTGCCAAAGATCTGAACTGAGCTTCTGAAGCTCACAAGTTTACATTATGATGGTAGACCAACAGTAGCAAAGGTTGCCGCTGTAAAATTCAGTTTTTAGTTTTCCCAGCTTGTGTTGTTGACTACAGAGCTGTAAGAAACTAAAATATTAATTCTAATACTAATATTGGATTTTCAGCCTTAAAAACTCACAGTTTTCACAGTTCAGGACAAAATAGTGGCCAAACACCATACATGTGTGTGTACTCACTGCCCCTAACACATGTGTGTGTGTGAGTGTGTTCACTACCAGATGGGTTAAATGCGGAGGACACATTTCGCTGTACACTGTACATTGACAAATACGTGCACCTTTACCTTTTTTTTTTTTTTTAGCTAGCCCTGAGACAGCGGCTCCAGTAATGCCATAGAAATGCACAACACCACTGGTTGCATACCACCATACGGTACAATACAGTAGCGATATCAACATTACAGTGTTGTGTTTTTTTTTGTACATACCTCCACAAACAACACCAGCATCTCTGTCATGACCACAGTTGTGTCTGCCAAATCCATTATGACTGCACTCTGTGATGGATCTTTCAGTCCCAGAACAACCAACGCTATCCAGAAGTATTGGGCCACTTCCTCGCCCGAAGTGCGCACTTTTATAGATCCTGACTGCTCGGCCACATCCCATCTGTCTGCACACCACCTCGGCATCGTTCATGTCCCAGTTATTATCACACACTGTTCCCTGCCAGCCATTGTGGTAGACCTCCACTCGACCAGAGCAGGTTCCATTGCCATTGGCGAGTGTTATTGTTGTGAGACCTATCATAAATGGACAGTAACACACATCATTATCTTTACATAGACTTAACTGAAGTTTCCATTTCTCTAAATTCTTATTTGACATGAAATGCAGTTCTGTAAAAGATCTGTACTGAAATTCTAAAGCTGAGTTTACATTATGATGGTAGACCGACAGTGGAAAACTGCAAATTCTCTTATTCAGTGGAGCAGTGGAGACAGCAGGAAAGGTCACCACAGTCAGCAACTGTAAAATTCAGGGTTCAGTTTTCCCAGCTAGTGTTGTTGACTACAGAGCTGGAGGAAACCAGCAGCCCGTTGTACCAACTGAACTGTACACCACAGAGACTTAGCTTGTCTTGAACAATGCAGTCAGACAAGTACCACCTTTCTCCTGGCAACCTCAAAACCCCAGACTCGTCCATCGGATTGCCAGATGGAGACGTGTGATTCTTCACTCCAGAGAACACGCCTCCACCGCTCTCTCTAGAGTCCAATGGGGGCGTGCTTTACACCACTGCATTCAACAAGTTGCGTTGCGCTTGGTGGCGTAAGGCTTGGATGCAGCTGCTCGTCCATGAAAACCACTCCATGAAGCTCCCCACTCACTGTCCTCGAGCAAATCTGAAGCCACATGAGGTTTGGAGGCCTGTAGTGGTTGCAGAAAATCGGCAACCTCTGTGCTCTGTGGTTCTAACCACTGGCTGGCGCAGGCACATGCAGCAAAACCAAAAGGAGTTTGGTTGTTTTGCAACATGAAATGAGTTTTTTACATACCTGCACAGGTAACTCCAGCATCTTTATCATGACTACAGTTGTGATTGCCAAATCCATTATGACGGCACTCTGTGATGGAACTTTCATTTCCAGAACAACCAACATCATCCAGAAGTATTGGGCCACTTCCTCGACCAAAGTGCGCACTTTTATAGATCCTGACTGCTCGGCCACATCCCATCTGTCTGCACACCACCTCGGCATCGTTCATGTCCCAGTTATCATCACACACTGTTCCCCACTGGCCATCATGGTAGACCTCCACTCTACCAGAGCAGATGTTATTGCCTTTGACGAGTGTTATACTTGCACCTTCTAATAAAACAAGAAAAACACACAGATTTATCTTCAAACTAACTTTTTATCGCATTATCTTTGCATCATTGCTTGAACAAAGTCTTGATTTCTCTAAACTAAATTCCAATTTGACATGGTGGTTCGGTGACTTCGTCAATAATTCACCAATAGTTCTGATCAGAGGAGGATGGGACCCCATTGTGAGTCTTTGTTCCTCCAGCTCTAAGGGACTTTTTCCTTGCCACCATCACCTTTGGCTGCTCACTGGGGGTCTGGGTAACACTTTATAATAATGTGTAAATGAAGTATTTACAGCTATAAATCACTTAATATATGAACACTTCATAGGACACATATAGGCTCTTGATGATAAACAAATAGATTTTAATTAGTAGAAAGTAGTAGCATATATATTTACATTACATTAACTGTGTAGGTAAAGAGCAAAGTGCTTTGTTGTTAACTCAGAATGTGTATCTGAAATGTGTAAATAGGCAACAGACTAAAGCTAGCCTTCAGCTAAGATACTGCCAGAAATCAGAGTCAGTGCTGGTAGAGTTCTTGGTTCAGGGCTCAAGGCTTCCAATAAGCCCTAGAAGACCTTTCATTTAAAAGCTTCTCAGAGAGATGGTCTTCAGTTGCTGGTTGGAGACGGTGAGGGGTTCTACTGTTCAGTGTACGTTCATTCAGTCGTTATGCTTGTCTCAGATCTTATAAATCTCATATATGTATATTAACAGATATCTGCCTTTATGAAAACCCTGAGATCCTGTAAGGAGGACACAGGGCCAGTGAGTGAATGTAGAGTATTTTAGAATATATATTGTTTACACACCACCACTGCCTTTAATGTATGAATTACTATTTAATACTTTAGTTATTATTTGTAAATAAAGAAGTTTCTAGATGTGTTATTTCGTAAGTGTTTTGGCTAAAGAACATCTAAACCTCAAAGCCCTTTGTAAATACGGCCAGAACCGGCCTGAGCATTGAAGCTCCACCCCCAGCTGACAGGATGGGTAGTGTTCAGTCCAGACCCGGGGTGGTCATAATATTTTGATACGACTGTACGTGTGCCTTGTGTGGTAAGTGTTTTTATTATTTAACAACATTATTTACTGCTATAAATGCAGTAATAATATTATATAATATAAATGCAGTAATAATATTTATAAATGGTGTATTTTATTTTTGTAAATGTATGATTATTCATGATTAGTTGTACAAATGGTTTATAAACTAAATGTTTTTATACCTTATGTTACCTTTTGTTTTCTTGCCCTTGTGACAATGTCAGCTGTCAACACATTGTGCTGCTATTGCGTACCTCTGTGAGGCGCAGAACATTTTCTTTTCAACTCCAACATGCAAGAAATTAAATATAAACAATATAATAATGGCATGTATTTTCTGATAATAATTGATAGTGATATTTTATGCTATCAATTTCTTCCCATTGTCTGTCATTGGAATTCTCTGTTGTCTTCATACTGATAAATGCATCTTCACAAAATGCTTCAGTAACAGTAATGCATGAGAAAATTAAAATAAAAACTAGATTAAATGATGTTGGCTCTGAGTTTAAAACATGAAGGAATAAATGTAAATATCTGACGGCTCTTTATCTACTTAGCCACTTCTAGATTAAATGTACAAAACAAGCCATTCTAAAAGGCTAATTCTCAAAAATAAAATGAGAAATAAAAAAAATGTTTGTAAAAACTGGCCAAACTATTACTGGTTAATTTCACAAAGTTATAAATGATCAATAACAGTAGGTCGCAGTAATCGGTAGCACAAGCACATTCTGGACTAAAAGGAGTGAAAATACGGCTGTGGCACTGGTGGCCTTTTTGTTTTTTTGTGCCACTCCACCAGTGTTTGGACACCTCTGCATCGTTCATGTCCCAGTTATTATCACACACTGTTCCCCACTGGCCATAATGGTAGACCTCCACTCTACCAGAGCAGACACCTTTGCCATTGACGAGTGTTATACTTGCATCATCTGTCACAAAAAGAGAGAAACACAGTTTTATCAAACATAAAAAAATGTATCTTATCTTTACATAGACTTGAACAAAGTCCTAATTCCTTCCAGTTTGACATGAAACACATTTCTGTAAAAGATCTGTACTGAAATTCTGAAGCTGAGTTTACATTATGATGGTAGATGGTATGTTGTTGACTGCAGCACCTGACCTATTTAGGTCTAAGGCAGTCCCTCGCAAGGTGGGAAAAAGGAGGGTCTAACCGGAGTGGGGTATTTGGCATTAGATCATTTGGTATCTCAGGCCTATATCTCTGCATTTAATTTAGCCTGGACGTCCCAGCGCACTTAATTGACAGCCTTCATGGACTCTGGGACTGAAGGTAGTTTCATGGACAGCTTTGTTGCTGCTAGTTTCGATCTCCCTGTGAAGTCACTGGAATGTCCATTGCCTGTCCTTACCATAGATGGAAGGATTGTGGGTTCTGGCCCAGTGACCCATCGCCCTCAACCAATAACTCTGCAGATTGGGGCACACACAGAGCAAGTGGAGCTGTACCTGACTCAGGCTTTCCGTCTGCAGTTGATGTTGGGATACCTCTGGTTGGAACTGCACAACCCCCAGATAGACTGGGCAACCCGGCCAGTCAATGCCTGGGGTCTACATTGTTAGGGGACCTGGCTAGGACACAAGGTAGCATCCTCTCGTAGGGACCCACCACCAGAGCCACCCATACCTGGACAGGGTTCCTAACAAGCATTGGGACCTTCATGATGTGCAATACAACTGTGCTGTCGATCTCTTACTGGGGACAACTCCCCAGAGGGGGTGCCTGTTTGAGCTTTTTCCTCCGGAACGAGCCATCATGGATGCTGGCTTTCATTACCTCTACAGGGCATTATGAGTACTGTGTCATTAACGACATGCTATGGGAGACCTTTGACCGTTTTGTATATGTCTACCTTGATTAAATACTGATATATTTCTGGTCCCTGCTCATGAGAAACCATCTTTTATTAAGTTGGAGAAGTCTGTCATTTCTGGGGTTCTTCACAGGCACCATTTCTATGGAGCCAGCAAAAATGTAGGCCTTAAGGACAGGCCACGTCCTTCTTTTCTCACTTAATTCCAGTCCTTCCTGGGGTTTACCCATTTGTTTCAGCATTTGTGTGTAATTTGTAATATTATCAGACCACGAAAACCTATACAGCAAGCCAAACATTTGAACCCAAGCAGACGTGGTGGGCACTGTATTTTGGTCATTTCCATTTTACGATATTCTATTAGCCAGGTTTGAAAAACACCAAGATGCCTTGTCCCAGTGGTGGGAACCCTGGGGATCTGATCCAGTGCCTGAACCGGACATCCCTGCCTCCCAAATCGTTGCTCCTGTCCAGTGGGTTATTGAAGAGGCCATAACACAAGCCCTCCAACAGGAGGATCCCAACCCTGGGGGTGGCCCTCCCAGTCAACAGTTTCTGCCCTCAATTGTTCATCAGGAGCTTCCGCAATGGGGACGAAGACGTCTTGTATAAACTCTCGTCTAGATTCATGAGGCCCTATAAAATTATTCAGGGAGTGAACCCAGTCTCATTCCGGTTACAACTCCCTATGAGTATGAAGGTGCACCCCACTTCCAATGTGTGTGTGGGGGGCTCCCACACCTCAGGTTTGGCCTTTTCCCCCATACCTTGTTGGAGCAGGTGCTCTGACATACATAAAGTCCAGGGTGGTACCCAGTACCTGGTTTACCTGGGGGGTAGTGTAAGCATGCAGCATGTACCACCAATCACCAGCAGGGGTTTGACCAGTACAGTAGTAAAGCTGGTGGATCTGGATCAAAAGACTCCAAGTCCCAGAATCCCCAGCAGTCCAGGTCCAAAGGAAATTTAGCAGCCAGTAGCAATTGCACAATACAGCAATACAAAATACAAAACAGTACAATACAATAATTACAATAAAAACAAAAAATAGAATAAATGTAAAAAATATGTGAACCAACCGGGGATGAAAGGCAATAAAGAGGTCGGTACAGCAGCAGTATTAACATGACAGTGTTTTTACATACCTCCACAAGTGACACCAGTATCGCTTTCATGACCACAGCTGTGTCTGCCAAATCCATTATGATTGCACTTTGTGATGGATGTTTCGGTCCCAGAACAACCAACACCATCCAGAAGTATTGGGATACTTCCTTGACCGAAGTGTGCTCTGGTGTGGATGCTGATGGCTCGGCCACATCCCACCTGTCTGCACACCACCTCTGCATCTTTCATGTCCCAGCTATTATCACACACTGTTCCCTGCCAGCCGTTATGATAGACCTCCACCCGACCAGAGCAGACGCCTTTTCCATTGACAAGTGTTACGTTTGTGGCATCTATCACAAAAATACAACAAACACACAGCTTTATTAAACATGAGGTTTACAATCATTTCTTTAAATAGAGTTGAACAAAGTTTCAGTGTTTCTAAATGCACAGAAAACACAGTTCTGTAAAAGATCTGTACTGAAATTCTAAAGCGGAGTTCACATTATTATAAATTCCATGCTGAACTAAGTGAGTTTAAAACTGATGGTATGCAGAATTATTGGTGTGATTATAACATTTTTTTGTCTAAATAAGTGAAATTTTGGCTTCATCTGGGAGACGAGGACTATCAAGCCTCAAAACTGAGTTCTGACAAACATTCTGGGGAATCATACAGTGATTGAACAAATAGCAAACGCTTTATTGCTCTCATCTGAATACATTAATACCCGTCCGTCCGAGTCCGTCTGAACATTAATTTACATTTACATCTACATTTATGGCATTTAGCAGACGCTCTTATCCAGAGCGACTTTAATAATTGCTTTGCTTGATGGTGTATTAAACTAGATTCTCCCTTTGAAAGAGATAACTCACTTTATAGAGAACAGATAAAACAGTTTTGATGTAGATGATCAGAACTTGATATTTGAGACTCTTAGTTTGTGAATTAGTGTAACTAATCATTACTTCTGTTAAACAGGCTTTGAATTCCTCCCACCTTATTAATGCAACTGTTTCTTTAGCTTCATAGAAAAGAATCTATTATATTTTATAAACTGCAGAAAACCTGGTTTGTGAAGCCATTTTGTGTGTAATCACCATCTAGGAATTCCTCTAATTTTCTTAGATATAATTAAGTCACCTGGTAAGGAGGCAACAAGCAGAAATAATTTGGTGGACAAGCAATATTTGGCCCATACTTATTACCAGGTCGATAGTGTTATCTATTATGTATCTTGAAGTATCATATTCCTTCCAGATCTGTTAGCTATAACACTGAGAAATTCTGTTTAGATTAGATTCAGTTTAGAAAGACTAGAGAGGTCGGTACAGCAGTGTTTGGACCAAGAAAATGAGTTTTTACATACCTGCACAGGTAACACCAGCATCTTCAGCATGACCACAGTTGTGCTTGCCAAATCCATTATGACGGCACTCTGTGATGGAGCTTTCATGTCCAGAACAACCAACATCATCTAGAAATACTGGACCACTTCCTTGACCAAAGTACGCACTGGTGTGGATGCTGATGGCTCGGCCACATCCCATCTGTCTGCACACCACTTCTGCATCGTTCATGTCCCAGTTATCATCACACACTGTTCCCCACTGGCTGTTATGATAGACCTCCACTCTGCCAGAGCAGGTACCATTGCCTTTGATGAGTGTTATACTTGCATCATCTGTAAAAAAGGACAATAACAAACAGCTTTATTAAATATGAGGGACTTTTTCTAATCATTATCTTTACATAGACTCGAACTAAGTTCCATTTCTCTAAAAACTTCAATGTGACATGAAACGCATTTCTGTAAAAGATCTGTACTAAAATTCTGAAGCTGAGTTTACATTATGATGGTAGACCGACAGTGGAAAACTACAAATTCCATGTCATTCAGTGGAGCAGTGATGGGAAATTCTGCCTCCATCAGCAGGACAAGTCACGGTCAGCAAACTGTAAAATTCAGTCTTTCTACAAGATGGGCACTAACACTAATACTGGAGGTCCAGTTCATTTGTAGACATTATCATGAGTTTGTACATGCCTCCACAAGTGACACCAGCATCTCTATCATGACTACAGCTGTGTCTGCCAAATCCATTATGACTGCACTCTGTGATGGTTGTTTCGGTCCCAGAACAACCAACACCATCCAGAAGTATTGGACCACTTCCTCGACCGAAGTGTGCTCTGGTGTGGATGCTGATGGCTCGGCCACATCCCACCTGTCTGCACACCACCTCTGCATCTTTCATGTCCCAGTTATTATCACACACTGTTCCCTGCCAGCCGTTATGGTAGACCTCCACCCGACCAGAGCAGACGCCTTTTCCATTGACAAGTGTTACGTTTGTGGCATCTGTCACAAAAATACAATAAACACACAGCTTTATTAAACATGAGGTTTACAATCATTTCTTTAAATAGAGTTGAACAAAGTTTCCATTCTCTAAATTCTAATTGGACATGAAACAAAGGTCGCCACAGTCTATCTTAACCCACATGTTGAATGTAATTAGTTTAAAACTGGAGGTTTGCAGAATTTTAGTTTCATCCACAGAACCAGGACACAGGCAGAACGTCCAATGGGCTGGGCAACAAAGTCAAGGTCGAAAGTCAAAGTCATACACAGGAAACATACACAGGAAATAATGCATAGGCCACCAAAATAGGGATACAATACTTCGCAACTAACTATGTCTAAAGCCCGGAATTATTATCCGAATTGTCAGTGCAACAGGTGGTGATCCGAACTCCGATGACTGAGTGAGAATGGCTGGCTAAAGTCACATGATCACTCTGTGTTCCAGTGGATTCTGGGAAATGGAGTCTGGAACCGCAGAGGTACTCAGCGAAGTCATGACAGTACCCTTCCCAAAGAGTCCTGGGTGGCCCTGGGGTGAGGCCTACCAGGACAAAGACCACAGCCACCACCGGGAAGTCGAGGTAGACCCGGTGCTGCCGAGGCGCTGGAGTGAAGAGGAATGGCTGCCTCTAAGACGAGCAGGGAGAGAATGGGAGAAGCCCTGACAAGAAGCCCCGACAAGGATGAGGAGCTTGCTTGTCAGGACACTGAGCATGAAAATCTGTGATGAGAGCTGGATCCTGAACATCCTTGGCTGGAGACACCTACGCTCTTAAAAAAGGCAGACCACACTTGAGATGTAAACTGAGGGCCCAGATCTGACACAATGTCTTCAGGACATCAATAATCATCAGTATAGTAGTATGGCTTTGGGAGATCTGTGACAAAGTGCTGCTAGATGTGATCATGGTCTATTAGGTACAGGGACAAGTTGGGAACATCAAAGAGGATCTCAAACAATGGAACAATCTTCCACTATCTTTAAATGGCCATATTGCATCTGTTAAAATGAACATTCTCCCCAAAGTCAACTATCTTTTCGCCTGTATAGCCGTTAACCTCTCTGAACCCAGTAAACACAGTAAATTCATTCTACTGAAAACCCAGATCAAGTTAACCACCGTTCAAACACCAAAGAGTATGGTGGATTTTTGCAACTTGGAAAACTAGAGCCTAGGTGACCTCTTCAGTGATGGCTCACTCATGACCTTCGGCCTTCTGCAGCAGACATACAACATGCCACCAAACGGCAAAAACAAAAAAAACCTTAAGAGAAACCATGGCTCAGGTCCTCTGATTGGCACCAGATTCTAAAAAAAATGAGCTTGTGAATTATGGGAGTTATGGGAATATTAAGAGTCAATGGAGACGAGAGAAACTTATAGTAACAATGGTTGCAAGGCGAAAATGTGGGTTAGAAGGTTAGAAGAGTTGCTTGGGAGTGTTGATGATCTGGAGGTGGCTGATCATGCAGCAAGAGTTAGATAGCCTGTTTACTATGGATGGTGGCTCAGTCCTGCAGGTGTTGTGATCGAACTCACAAGAGACCAGATGCAGTTGCAACAGACAATGGGGTCAATGCCAAGGCATAAACATGAGTCTCACATACCTGCACAGGTAACACTAGCATCTTCAGCATGACTGCAGTTGTATCTGCCAAATCCATTATGGCTGCACTCTGTGACGGAGCTTTCATTTCCAGAACAACCAACATTATCTAGAAGTATTGGGACACTTCCTCGATCAATGTGAGAACTGTTATGGATGCTAATGGCTCTGCCACATCCCATCTGTCTGCACACCACCTCTGCATCATTCATGTCCCAGCCATCATTACACACTGTTCCCCATTGGTCATCATGGTGGACCTCCACTCTACCAGAGCAGATGCTGTTTCCTGTGACTAGTGTTATATCTGCACCATCTATCACAAAAGGACAATAACAGACAGCTTTATTTAAACATGTTTTTTAATCTAAGTATCTTTTCATACAGTTTGATATGAAACACAGTTCTGGAAAAGATCAGTACTGCACAGACTGAAAATACACCCCAAAAGCAGAGAGAGGACATATTTAATTAATATATTTTAATTTACACACACAAGCACAATTTCACTATATACTTAAAGAAATAATATATATATATATATATATATATATATATATATATATATATATATATACTAAAAATCCCAGTTTAACAGTTTAACTGTTGTGACATTGGGAAAAAAAATGAAATATTAAGAAATTACATGAAACTTTAGTGTGGTCTATTTTAAAAAGTTTACAGTAAAACAATTATAATTTTGCATTGTTGTGGCATTGTAGGAAAATTCTGAGAAAAATATATGAACTACAAAGAACTTCAGTGTGGTTATTTAAAAAGGTATACAGTGAAACTTTCCTAAACTTGCACTGGTGTTAGTCAATCATTACCTCCTTCAAATGATTGTGTGACTGGTGTGGCCTTTAAATAAATTATTTAATTATAAACAATTCAGTATGGATTGTTTTTTTTGTGAGCTTTCCCCAAACCTGCAATGGTGATAGCCATGGACAGCCCTTAGGAAAACGAGGAGAAATTGAATTAAATTTAATATCACTTGATCTTTTAAAAATGAACACAATGAAATTTACCCATGCCTGCACTGTTTATAGCCATTGATTGTCTCTCAAATTCTAATAGAATTATGGCATTATGGGAAAATTGTGAGAAATTCAAACAAATTAAATGGCACTTCAGTATGAATTGCTAAAAGAATTATAAAGTGAAATTCCCAAACTTGCACTGGTGATAGTCATTGATTGCCTCTCTAAAATTATAGCTGTTGTAGCATTCTGGGAAAATTGAGGAGTTAAAATAAATGTAACATCACTTCAGTACTAACCTATTAAAAATGGATACATTAAATTTTTTACACTGGTAATATCCATGGAATGAGTTTCACAAATTATGGAAAAATTAATGGGTTTTGTGTGAAATTTCCCCAAACTTGGACAGGTGATAGCTATGGGCTCTCTCTCAAGAGAAAAATCAGCCCCTCGGTATTGCCACGTTCATGTTTCTGTTGATCACTGTTGTTCACTGTTTGTTGCTTTTTTGCCTCACTTGCCCCCTTCTGTTTATCCTATTATGCTAATTAATCTGCTTGCTTTGACTTCATCTCTGCGAGTGTTCGTCCCTCTGTGTCTGGCCTAGAATGCCCTGACAGGTACATTAAAAAATAAATTCATCATTAAATAGCAGCTCAGTCTGGATTCATATATAAAATTTCTAACCTTACAGGACAGTCTGGTGAATGCTTGAAATGATCACACACATCAAACACATTATGTTCCTCCTTGTTATTGGATATGAGGTCATGTAATCTGTTCTTCGTTACAGTGCTTGTGTGTGTAGATTAACATATATGATATAAAAATGCCTCAATATTTTTGGGGTGTATTTTTGGCTACAACTGCATTTACTGTAATATCAGGCTTAAACACACTTGGCAAAGGGCTCAAAATGTGTAAATACTTGGAGTGATTCCAGTGTCTGGTACTGGTGTTTCTTTACTGGACGCAACATTACAGTGTTTGGACATTAGCATGAGTTTTTACATACCTGCACAAACAACACCAGCATCTTTACCATGATCACAGTTGTGTCTGCCAAATCCTTTATGACCACACTCTGTGATGGATCTTTCAGTTCCAGAACAATCAACATCATCTAGAAGTATTGGGACACTTCCTCGACCAAAGTGCGCTCTTTTATGATTGCTGATGGCTCGGCCACATCCCACCTGTCTGCACACCACCTCTGCATCGTTCATGTCCCAGTTATCATCACAAACTGTTCCCAGCCAGCCGTTATAGTAGACCTCCACTCGACCAGAGCAGGTTCCATTGCCATTGACAAGCGTTATGGTTGTGATATCTATCTCAAAAAATGAGAAGTACACACAGCTTTATCAAATAATGTAGTTCTTTATGTTATGTTCGTTTCTCTAAATTCTGTATTGAAATTCTAAAGCTGAGTTTACATTATGATGGTAGACAGAAATCAAAATTTCCATGTTATTTAGTAGAGCAGAGTCAGAAAATTCTGCCTCCATCAGCAGGAAAGGTAAAATCCAGTTTTCCCAGCTTGTGTTGTTTGAGTGCAGCACTGGAGGAAACCTGCAGCCAGTTCCACCAACTGAACTTAAGCTGGATTGTAGGTTAGGGTGTAAAGTCTATCCTAACCTTGGTGTGGTTCAATCCGGGTCTCTTGTGCACAATAATAAAATTAAATAAAATAAATAAATAATAAATAAAAACCACCACAGGCCTCACAGCGACGGACTTACAGCACAACACAAAAACGTCCTTCCAATTTATCAGCCCGTCTCTAAAAGTGTGTTTGGCACCAAGATTTCTCTACATCGTGATTTTAAACAATGTATTGCAGATAAAGGTAACGTTATGTTATTTGGGATTTTAGAATAGTTTGTGTGGGTGTGATATGTATGTTAATAATCTCCATCTACATCATAATCTGTCCCTCTTAGTTCGTATGTACTTTTCAAGTACGGTTCGGCTCGACCCGCCATCCTTTAAGATCCACGGAAGATTTGCGTCCAGACTTTTTACTGTTCTGCACCGAAGTGGTGGAACGAGCTTCCCCTGGGTGTCCAAACACCAGAGTCCAACGCTCACTGTCTTCAAACCCAGAGTGAAGACCCTCCTCTTCTGAGAGTACTCAGGTTAAGAGAAGAGTACTATGTTCTCCTAATTGACTTGTGTTCAGTAGAGTCTAAGATTAGAGGATCTGAATTTTAGTCTATTTAAACTAGCTGAGGTTTTTTAAATGCCTTTAATGTAAATTTAAATCTAGTTCCAAACACACTTTTGGGCTCATAGAAATCGTAAGGGGCTGTGGCTGTGGGGCATGGGATGATTATCTCTGACCGATAAAATTGGAGACATGACTATAAACCAGATTCGATACAATAGCAATATAATCATTACAGTCTTTGAACATGAAATGAGTTTTTACATACCCGCACAAGTGACACCTGCATCTTTACCATGATCACAGCTGTGTCTGCTAAATCCATTATGACTGCACTCTGTGATGGAGCTTTCATTTCCAAAACAGTCAACTTGATCCAGAAGTATTGGGACACTTCCTTGACCAAAGTGCGCTCTGGTGTGGATGCTGATGGCTCGGCCACATCCCATCTGTCTGCACACCACCTCTGCATCGTTCATGTCCCAGCTATTATCACACACTGTTCCCCACTGGTCGTTATAGTAAACCTCCACTCTACCAGAACACGTGCTGTTGCCATTCACAAGTGTTATGTTTGTGGCATCTACACAAAAGGACAATAACACACAACTTTATCCCACATAAGGTTAATGGTTGTTTTGACGAAATTCTTCTTTTGGATAAAATATTGCTTTGTAATTTTTTCTAAATTCCAATTTGTCATTAAACAGTTCTGTAAAAGATCTGTACTGAAATTTTACATTTTACATTATGATGGTAGACAGACAGTAAAATCTGGAAATTTCATTATATGATTATTATTAGTTATTCATTGTCTCCATCAGCAGGAAAGGTCGCCACAGTAAAAACTCCTCCCAGCCTCATTAGACTTTGTGTCTTTACTGCCCACTAAATCTTCAAAGACTACAGAGGTCAGTACAGCAGCAATATCAACATTACAGTGTTTAGACATGAGAGTTTATACATACCTGCACAAACAACACCAGCATCTTCACTATGACCACAGTTGTGTTTGCTAAATCCAGCATGACGGCACTCTGTGATCGATCTTTCATTTCCAGAACAACCAACATCATCCAGAAATATTGGCCCACTTCCTTGACCAAAGTGGGCACTGCTGAGACCACTGATGGCTTGGCCACACCCCATTTGTCTGCACACCACTTCGGCATCATTCATGTCCCAGCTATCATCACACACCGTTCCCCACTGGCCTTTATGATAAATCTCCACTCTACCAGAGCATTTGCCATAGCCATTGACGAGTGTTATGTTCTTATCTGTCACAAAATGACAATAACACAGAGATTAATAAAACATAAGCTTTTTTGTCTAATTATTTTTACATAGAATCAAAGAAAGTCTTGATTTTGCAAAATCCTGATTTGATGAGCAATGCAGTTCTGTACAATATCCATACTAAAATTCTAAGACTGTGTTTATGATGGTATTATGATGGTAGACGGACAATTGAAAGCAAAATTATATATGAAATATTATTATGGAAAACATTCAGCAAAATGTCATTTTCAATTTCTTACAGAGATTTTGTAGAAGCTTAATTGAAAACTCACAATTACAGACATTATCATGTGTTTAAACACTTTTTAGGATAAGATAGTGGCCAAACACCATCGGCCTGTGCACATCTAGCCGTGAAATAGCTGTTCCAGTATGAGGTATTTTTTCATCGTCATGTAAACACAACACATGTAAAATAATGTGGGTAAATTTGTGAAAATGTTACATTTAATAATCAATCAGTCAGTAATCAGCCTTCCTCTGTTGAAATAAAAACTTACCAGCCAAACAGGAATATCCAAGAACAGTAACTACTGCAATAAAGAAGAGAGTTTTCATGAAACCAGTTATCAAAGTAAACACCAAAGTAAACACTTTGTTTCCACCAAAGTTTGGACATTTTTGTTAATGCAGTTTTCTAGTACATTAATCAGAAAACACTACTAACCAATAGAAACATCAATACTCAACTCACATTTGGACAAAAAAGAAAAAAGTTATAGGAACTTATTACTTACAAAACCCCAAAATCAAGATACTCTTAAGCCATGTCCTTGCCAGAAATGAGCACCCAGTAACCCTAATACAACATTTTCCAATACACAATTTCTAGAACCTGACTGTGAAGATTACTAAAATATGTGAGACCTGTGACGACATTAGTGCTATACTAGATATTGGTGCTATATTAAGCTATAAAGCTCTGAGTTCATTCAAGTTTATTTTATTATAAGGGGTAAATACTATTTAAGGAGTAGTCAACAGGCCCCTCTTTAAAGAACAAACTTGGGTCTTCATTTTTGTAGTCTTTACCACACAGTGACCATGTGCCATGCCTCAACCAAAGGAGATTCATTAGAACCTCAGAAAAAGAGTTATTGAAGCTCACCAATCTGGAAAATGTTACAATACCATTTGATGGAGAAGATTCAGAAAGTGGCCCTCAAAAATCACTTATATTACTGACATATATGGAAATATCTGAAAACTTTGAGGCATCTCTTGCACTGAGTAATGTAAATATTATATATTAATATTAATAAGTCCACCATCAGGCAAACACTGAACAAGAACAGTGTAAATGGCAGGTTGACATAGAGAAGGCTACTGCTCTTCAAAAAGAACAGCAGTGTCAGTGAGGTTTGCTCAACACCACATGGAAAAGCCAGAAGCCTGTTATTGTTGGTTTTGTGGACAGAAAGATTATGTATGATAAAGTAGGATGTTTTAATGAAACAAGCTACAAAAGTTCTGGATTTATCAAAACCCAAAAATCACATTCCAACCAACATAAGACCCTCATCAAGTTTTAAGCATGGGGGTGGCAGTATCATGGTTTGGGTTGCTTTGCTATCCAAGCCAAATTGTCATTGTTGATACAGCACATTCTATAGGAGATCATCAGGGTATCCGTCAAAGACTGAAGCTTAACTTTACATGGGTCAGTGCAGCAAGACAACCCTAAACACACAAGTAAATCTACAAAGAAATGCACATCCACATTTTGGAATGATCAAGATAAAGTCCAGAACTTAACCCAATAGAAATGTGGTGGAGGGACCCTTTGGGGTTCATGTTTGACTTCAGCTGCATATTTTGAAGATGTAAACAAGGTGCAAAGGTGTAAACAAGGGTTCTTTGAGTGGTGCCATGGAAGAACCATTTTTGCGTCCACAAAGAAACATTACGTAAAAAATTTGTGAGTGTGAAGAGCCTCCAGATTGGTGAAGAATCTTTACATCAACTTCTTTGACCATTAAAAGGTTCTCCACATGTATCTCTTCTACAGAAATGGTTCTACATAGAAGCATAGAATACAGAAGAGGGATATTTTATATAAGTGGAGAGGAAATACCAGCAAAAAGTTGTTGGTAAAGTTTTAGCTTAAGGGACAGGGAACATAGTATAGTGGAAGTGAATGTGTACTCAGTGGAACTGCAGCCTGTATCCCCTAGAGGGCGCTGTTACCTATGTAGTCTAGTTATCTGGAAGAATTTTCTGCCGAGAAAGTGCAAAGCTTCACAACTGTTGGTGTAACTTTACTGTACGTTACAAATAAGGAACTTGAACTTGGTTGTATGGTTGAGGTGTTTGACTGAAGATACAACAATACGCTTTATCCAAACTTGCATGTTTTTCTTCTTTTAACTCTTTTAATTGTCACAGAATAGATGTTAAATCAACTCTCAACATTATCGTAACTTTAACACTGCATCAAAGCAACTGCATAAAAATCCTGTTACTGCAGTAAAATATGGTAAATCAACCCTGCTTTATACAGGGGGCATTCGTACAGCAAGAGGCATTCTGTAAAAAACAGAACAGGGAAAAAAAGTGAAAAGAGACTTTTTTTGTAAACGTCAGCACAGAAATACATTTGTGTTAATAAATACATACATTTATGCAAATACATTTTTTAATTTAAAATTAAACAAAACTTTGAACTTATATATCTAAATTTTTTTGACTTACTAAAAGTCACTTTTACAATACTTTACTGTAGTACATAGTACTAATATCAATCAATATTTTAGCCTCAACCAAAATGATCATTCTGATCAAAAAATAATGATGTATCAACATCACATTCCTGGGTGGGATGTGCATTTCATCTGATCATTTAATTAGTTTAATTGTTCTTCTCATATATGTCTCTTTATGTCCCAGAAAACCAAACACAATTTGGGAGGAAGTTTAAGAGCTGCAGAAGGAGGTTCTCCAGCTCCAGAACCAAGCTCCAGAAAGAGAAGGTGCAGCTAGAGACGGAGTAACGGAATATGGATCTGCAGCTCATACATGCTTAATAATAAATTGAATTTGGGTAAAATAACGAAATATTCAAGAATTGTAAATAATGTAATGGCAACTTCGGAAAACACAAGTTAATAATATGTTCCTAAGAAATCACAAGTTAATAATAATGTATTATTATTATTATTCTTATTGTTATTATTATTATTATTGTAATGATTAACTTTTACTTTAAAGAGGACAAACAAATTGCAGTGGCTCTTATTAATTTTCTTTGTTCTCTCTCGCTCTCTGATCTACACAAAGAATCCATTGATATCGGCATCTCTGACAATGTATCCATCATTCTTCACCAGGTTCAGAACTTTCCACATTCGATACATAAAATAACATTTAAAGGTTTATGATAAATTCCCTCGAGAAAGCTCTTAGGCATTGTTTTCTGCAACACGCTTAACTTTAAGGATCTTTCATTATTTTCACTTAATGGGTTTTATGCATGATTTTCTGCTTTGTTTTTCTGTTGAGATTTATTATTATTATCATGTACAACCTCACTGTAGAATCAGGGTTGAATTGAAATGGTAATCAATTAATACTGTTAGAGAATTGGAAAATTAAACAGAATTATGACAGGATGAAGTAATGGAATTTACCCAGCAGTAAAGTGAGGTGAGGTCTCAGCATCCTGGTCCTTAGATTCATGTTAAATTCCAGTGTGATCTGAACTGCAGGGAGCTCTGCTGCAGTCCTCTAACAGCTCTACACTAAAGTGCTGAAGACTGGGTTTTATCGAGAGGAGGGGTTTCTGTTCCTCTTCTGCGCCTTTTCCTGTTTAGTAAAAGCCAAACCTCTTACAATCAGTAGCTCAACTACAGTTCTCTGAACTTTCGGTAAAGAGACACTTGGGCTAAAATTCTGAGAGCGCTCTCTCTGCAGCGAGTAGCTTGTAAGTGACAAGATAATATGAGACCACAGTCATATAAAGATTGACCAATCGTCTAGTGTGCTGGTAGTGGTGTTTTCTAGCTGTGTTCTGATGCTGTACTGGGCTGAGTGATGGACTCTCAGTGAGTGTTAGGTCAGATTATGGATTGACAGTCCCATTTGGCCTTCTCTCCTGACAGTGTGGATTACGTTAGGGCTGTTGTTCTGGCTGTGACGGTCTGGCAATTTGTTATAGTCCTAAGTACTGTCAGGTTTGAGGTTTGGTTATTAATTTTTGGATTACCTGGTCAAATCAGTGATTGTAATTTACATTACATTCCAACGACAAAGTGGCATCAGTGGATCTCTAATGTGAACAGTACAGTAGCTCTGCTTCAGGAACATTATGTTGATTTTCCCTGTTTGATTAAAACTTTGCAACAGCCAAATAAATATTTTGCATTAAATCAAACCTGCACACAACTGACCGTGAGGGATGACCTGCTGTCTTTAGAGTTAAAACTGTCCTTCAATAGTGAAAAGGCTGTTTTCTTTAATCTTCTTCTTATTGTTCATCTGAGCAGAAAATAGAAATCCCACCATTGCATCATACCATGGCATGATAACTGCTGATCTGTTGGTTTCACTGTATTCTTTCACTCTCTGAGTGCACAAACTGAAATCTGTGGGTCAGCAGCTTCAGCACCCCAGAAAGGACACTGGTCTGGATGTTCATTTCTCACTTATAAACACCATGGACTGTGGACTGTGAGAACGTTTTGCAAACAGCCAAATTGCAATATCAAATCTAATCTAATCAAATCTAATCAAATGTTGTTACATACATAGTCATAAACAGTACAACTAGACATTAAGTGCTTTGATAACTACCTTCTCGCATGAATCAATTAGATAGAATATCAATATTATAAAGATGACAAACTTGATAAATACTAATATATATAATAATACAATTATATATTTTTATTATATAATAATAAAAAATTATATATATATATATATATATATATATACAGAGAAAGTATGAATGGAATTGCTAAACTAATAAAGTAATTGCTAAATACTAGTGCATTTCAATTTAAAAATCATTAAAAAGTTCAGTCTTTATTATAATTTCATTTAAAGAAATGCCATAATTTATATTTATTACATGTAAAGTGCTGTTTTTAACCTTCATTATTTGTTTTGTTTTGTTTTATAGCTTATAGCTCATAAAAATCATTAACCCAGTATCTCAAATTAAAATACTTAATTTTTAAGTTTGACTCAATAACTATTCAAGTAGTATCAACATTATTAATATGCTTGTAATATGACTAATGACTATATAATGACTTTTTAAATTTAATTTTGACCAAAAATGGCCTTTTTCGTGATATTAAAATTCCCTAACTTACACTACTTCACTTTTACACTAAATGTACACACTTTTGTGCAGTGTAGAGAAGAGCCCTGATGAGGGTAAAGTGCAAAAAGTGCAAAAGTAAATGTACAGCTGTGAAATGAGTAATTTGTAAGGTCAAAATAATTAAAAGTGCTTTATGTTTAGTGACAAAATCCTGTGTGTGTGTGTGTGTGTGTGTGTGTATGTGTTTTGTGTCATTATCATTCGCGATTTACAAGCAAATCCCAGAGCTCCCTCAGTCCTGCGGATTGTTTTCCTCTTACATCAAGAGTCAAACTCTGAATTTATAGAATTCTTTTAGCAGAAGATCCAGGTCAGTCTAGGCTCAGTTTGCACTTTCTGCTTTAAATGTTTCTGCTTTAAATGTTTCTGCCTTCACAACACAGCTATGTCCACTAGAGCTGCTATCACAGCATGACCTCCCTTCCGGTCGTTATCTGATGACTGAAGTTATTAAAACTCAGTTAAAAGCTCAGTTCCTGTAAGTCTAAAAGTGGCCGCCGTTACCCCTGTCCCCGAAACATCGGAGGATTTTAAAAATAACAAACCTTCTGAGCAAACTCTCTCTAGCAAAAGTAATAAAGGGTACTGCAGCCGCCCAGCTAACAGCACTTACTGAGTCCAGTTACCTGATTTTCAGTTTAGGGCTCATCATTACACAGAACCTGGGATTGAAAATGTTGGGCTGCACTAGGCTCCTGTTTCAGCTGCAGATCTGCCCATTGAAAATGAAGCATTTCAGTAATATCAGCTCTATTAAAGGAGCGTCTCTGTGCTCTACTGAGCATTAACATGAGCTTCATGGAGGAAAATATGAGGAGTCGTTGTCTAGAAGTTTAGTAAAGCTGCAGAAAGTCAGACTTCAGAGGCGTGTGATCAATAAGCTTTATTGGAATGTAAATGTGGGGCTCAATCGGGACGTTTCACTGCAGCTCTCTTGAGTCTCTGCCACGGACACAGTCTTCATACTAGACTACAGACGTCTGCTGTGAGCTCGCTGGAGAGGGACGGGACGTGTGCAGGTGTGATGGATATCTTCCATCACAACTAAACCATCTAAACCAATAGGGAGTCAGAATGGAGTCTGTTTATACTTCTCATCCAATCAGGATCAGACTCTCACTTTCCGGATGGAGAGATTTATCTGGAGGGTTTTTTATTGATGACGAGCCGGAATGAAAACAAAGGGAAATGAAATAGGAGGAACGAGGCTGATTTTAAAATATAAGTAGGTGAAAGTTCAGATAATTGGGTGAAAAGTAAATAATTACTCCAGTAGAGTTTAAATAACCAACATTTCTACTTAAGTAAAGTAAAAACGTATTTGAGTTATGTTCTGTTGCTGATATAAATGAACTGCATTACTGCAGTAATTAGTCTGTGTTATTATTTTCCACTAACGTTACAAATTTAAGTGCATCTAGGAAATTGTTTTGTTCCCTACAGTACATTGAAGCTCGATTGCATTTACTGTGATGGTAGTAATGTATATTTTGTTTATAGTTTTTAACCATGCAGTTTTTTACAGAAGAACATAAAAGGAACAGAGTTCAGGCAGAGTGGATTTAAAGTACAGTAACCTGTAGTCAACCGGTACCCCCTTTCATCAAATCCAATCAAATATATTTGTATAGTTTTTTACAACTGTTATTGTCACAAAGCTTTACATAATCAGTAATTAGCAAATTAGTAAAAAGACACGAAATTAACAACATAAGACATAAAAATCCAAGACTCCCAGTGAGCAGCCAAAGACCGTACCTTTATATTATACCTTTATATTATATACCTTATATACCTTTTTTAGACTGCATTTACAGTTTACTTCCACAGGCTAATGCTAACGCTAAGGCTAAAACTATTAAATAATTTAATCAGTGTTATATTGTCACATTCAAACTGTAGCAGCACCTCCTTGGTCTACTCAATATTAAACCACTGAACTCAAAAGCAGTTATTTTAAATTAAATTAATAGTGATCAGAAATTAGATGTTTTTTGTTTTACTGTAACTGTAACTTGGATTAGACCTGATCAATATTTAGTAATAAATAGTAAGTAATCTAGTAATCTTAATTTGTGCAGAACCTTTCCAGAACATCTCACAAAATCATTTACATGCAAAATAAAAATAAATGAATGTATTAAAACACATAAAATAATCTAAAACAAAATCAGGGTATCAAAAAGTTGATATCACAAATTCAGACACCACTAACAGCAAGAGAATAAAAATAAGTTTTTAAACATTTCTTAAAAACATCTGTCTGATATCAGTAGGGAGATCATTCTACAGTCTGGGAGAATAATCTGCTAAAGCCTGGTCACCCTTTCACTTCAGTTTAATTCGTGGAACAATCAGTAACCCTTGATTGGAGGACGTCAGTGATTTTACAAGTCAAGTCGAGTCATCTTCATTTACATTTACAGCATTTATCAGACGTTCTTCTTCAGAGCGACTTACAGAAGAGCTTCACTGTTTACTGAAGAAGAACCTCAGCTAGTTTAAATAGACTAAAATTAAAGCTCCTCTAATCTTAGACTCTACTAAACACAAGTCAATATGGAGACCATAATACTCTTCTCTTAACCTGAGTACTCTCAGAAGAGGAGGGTCTTCAGTCTGGGTTTGAGGACAGCGAGCGTTGGACTCTGCTGTTCAGACACTCAGGGGAAGTTTGTTCCTCCACTTCGGTGCAGGACAGTAAAAAGTCTGGACGCTCGTCTTCCGTGGATCTTAAAGGATGGCGGGTCGAGCCGAGCCGTACTTGAAGCTGGAAGGGCTCTTGGTGCAGATCGGCTTTTGACCATCGCCATCAAGTATGGAGGGGCTGGCTGGTCCAGTCTGGGCTTTGTAGGCCAGAGTCAGGGGTCTGAATCTGATGACCTGGGCAGCAGCTACAGGAAGCTACAGTGAAGAGAGAACACAGCATACAAGTACACAGTGAAATGAGTTTTTTTTTTACAGAACAAGGTGCAACATGGGACAAAACAAGAACAAAACAATACAGTACAGGACAGACTGCAGAAAGTGCAACGTGCAAGACAGTACAATGAATACAATAATTATTATTAATTATTAGGGCTTTATTAAGGGGACATAAAAGCTGGAGCCTCTTTATTTACAGCCTGGTAGGTCAACACTTACATTTTTAATCAATTCTGTATCTCACTGGCAACCAATGAAGAGAGGCTGGTACTGGGGTAATATGACCTCTACATTTTGTCGTCGTTAACAGACGAGGACCTGCATTTTGAACAAGCTGCAGTCAGGACACATGGCTGAGTGTCTCAGTGTCCAAAAAGGTCAGGAGGTTTTTGGTCGTACTGATGTTTTTACCCTGAAGGAACCAAGACCGAAGAAGCTTTTTGATGCCATTTCTATACACTGCGACAAGGCCTCCCCCCAGCAAGAGTTCTCTGGGAATTAAAATACAGATAGCTCGGGGGCAGAGTTCTACAAATTGGATACATTCTCCAGATTTAAGCCATAAATAAATTATAAGTCCTGGGATATGAATATGAAATCATTCATAACAAAAGAGTTGTTAGTTAAGGAGGTATATAATAATAATAATAATAATAATAATAATAATAATATTGTTTGTTTTTATATGTTTATTAATGTTATATAAATGTTATTATCACAACCATTTTTCTTACATTACCTATATGATTTATATATATATATTTTTTTTTTACCATACTGTAATATATATATATATATATATATATATATATATATATATATATATATATATATATATATATATATATATATATATATATATAGTTTGTTTTTTCCCCATACTATAGTAATATAAGTTGTGTTAGTGAGTTTTACAACTTACCTTGGCTGGCCTCACATACACTGTATGGACAAAAGTATTGGGACACACCTCTTAACCATTAAATTCAGGTGTTTGGTTCCAGAATGGGAGGTTCTAAAGAGCTTACTGAACTCCACTGTGGTTCTGTATGTATTAGGAGACACTGCTGCACCAACAACAACAGCTGTGAGTGGTATTATTATTGAACAGTGGAAGATGGATAACCTGCTTTGCTCCTAATGATCCACCTTGTTTTCTACTCACTGCTCATATGCATTGCTGAAGTATCTCATGTAGAAGCTGCTGCATAGAAGGAGAAGGAGAACCGACTTTATTCATTAGAAATAGAAACTGTAAGAGGTGTTTCAGAAGTTTCACTTCTCTCTTTATCCTTACATTATTATTATAACCCTAAACCTTACTGGGGGTTATTAACCTTAAATAACGTACTGCTAGATGAGAAAATAGAATCAGCATAGTGGTGCATAATCACTAAATTAATCAATCAACCAATCCATCTACTCTTATATACAATTACTATTACTTTAATGAAACTGTGCTAAAAAGTACCAGTAAAAGTGACAGTCTCAAAATCTACTTCAGCAAAAGTTCAAGATTCAAGAGTTTATTGGCATATGCCCAGCAGAAACAAGCAGTTACAATTAATTACATTAGATGAATTTAAATTAATTAAAATTTACACTGTAAAATTTAATTCTGACTTTGAATTTCCTTCATTTACCGACATAATCCTAAAAATATCAATATAAAAAGGATACAGAACAAGTAATAAAGAAACAGAAAAAGTATAATTTAAAAATATAGACACAAATATACTAAAGTACACCAAAGGAAAGGTAAGTAAAAGAAAGTAAAGAAAGTAAAGAAAGTTAAAGAGTACTCAATCAGAATGAGTCAAGATTCATAAGTTCACAAGATCTTTACTGAATCAGTACAAGTGGTGATTCCTGAGAACACAGCTGTTGGATGGTGACTCTCACCCAGCCTAGCTGACAGATCTTTAGGGCTTCTTACCACCACAGCCTCCACAACCACATTAGCAAGAAACAGGAGAAAACCCTTCAGAACAAGACTAAAGATTTATCTGTCCAACACACACTTTATCGAGGTGTTCTCTGGAAAATATTGTCTCCCAGAGCTTCCTCTCAGTAATCAGGGGCAACTGGACGAACCTTCTGAACTAGCAGATCAGACAATCTTTTAGGATGGCTCTTTATTTAGACTCTGCTTTGTAATACCTGACCTTCCCTCTGGGATAAATAAAGTTATTTATCAAGTTGTCTAAACTAAACTAATATATATATATATATATATATATATATATATATATATACATACATACATACATACATACACACACACACACATGTTTATCTGCTTGGCTGCTGGTTCTCATTTCCAGCTGGTAAAACCTCAGTGTACAGTCATGCCCGAAAGTATTCATACCCCTGGCAAAGTTTGACTTAAATTTACTTTTATTTAACCAGAAGTTATATTTTTGCCTTGAAACGACACAGGCATCTCCCAGGAGATAACACGATGATGTACAAGAGGCATCATTGTGGGAAAAAGTATTTCTCAGCTTTTATACACATTTGAACAAAAAGTGGCATGTCCAAAATTATTCATACCCTTTGAAAACTGTCACAGTATATGGGAAAATCCAAAGTTCTATACCATTCCAAATAGTCCAAGCTGTTTTAAAGCATCCTAATTACCCTGATTCATTGGGAACAGCTGTTTTAATCAACTCAACAGGAGAAAAACAGCAGCTCTCTGCAGTTGGTTTGTGGACAGTCATGGCTAAGACAAAGGAGCTCACTAAGGACCTGCGGCTGTGCATTGTGGCCGCTCACAAGTCAGGAAAGGGCTATAAAGCCATATCAAAATGTTTTCAAGTTCCAGTGGCTACAGTGCAAAGTATTATTAAAAAATACAAGAAGTTCCGCACTGTGGAAAATCTCAGAAGATGTGGTCGGAAGCCAAAAGTGACACCTGTGCTGGCCAGGAGAATAGTGAGAGAGGTGAAGAAAAATCCAAGGATCACCACCAAGACCATCCTGGTGAATCTGGACTCTGCTGGTGGCGACATCTCAAGGCAGACAGTTCAACGGACACTGCACACTGCTGGGTTCCACGGATGCAGGCCAAGGAGGACACCACTTCTCCAGAAAAGGCACACAAAAGCCCGCTTGACCTTTGCAAATGCTCATCTGGACAAAGAAGAAGACTTCTGGTGTTCTGTTTTATGGTCAGATGAAACAAAAATTGAATTGTTTGGCCACAATGATGTGTGCACCATTTGGCGTAAAAAAGGAGAAGCCTTCAACCCTAAGAACACCATCCCCACTGTCAAACATGGTGGTGGGAACCTAATGTTTTGGGGGTGTTTTTCAGCCAATGGACCAGGGAACTTGATCGCAGTAAATGGCACCATGAAAAAAGAGCAATACATCAAGATTCTCAACAACAACATCAGGCAGTCTGCAGAGAAACTTGGTCTGGGAACCGGTGGACATTTCAGCACGACAACGACTCAAAACACACAGCCAAAGTGGTGAAGAAATGGTTAGCAGACAAAAACATTAATGTTTTGCAGTGGCCCAGCCAGAGTCCTGACTTGAATCCAATTGAGAATCTGTGGAGGGAGCTAAAGATCAGGGTGATGGCAAGGAGACCCTCGAACCTCAAAGAGTTGGAGCTCATCACTAAAGATGAATGGGCAAAAATACCAGTGGAGACATGCAAAAAGCTGGTCAGCAATTACAGGAAGCGTTTGATTGCTGTAATAGCCAATGAAGGCTTTTCTATTAATTATTGAGAAGGGTATGAATAATTTTGGACATGCCACTTTTTGTTCAAATGTGTATAAAAGCTGAGAAATATTTTTTCCCACAATGATGCCTCTTGTACATCATCGTGTTATCTCCTGGGAGATGCCTGTGTCATTTCCAGGCAAAAATATAATTTCTGGTTAAATAAAAGTAAATTTAAGTCAGTATGACTACTATGAATACTTTCGGGTATGAATACTTTCGGGCATGACTGTAGGTGTGATTTAGAGAAAAAGGCATAGACACTTTGAGTTCTTGATGGTCCACCCCACCTGGCCTCTAATCTCTGAGATCCAGGTTGTATCCTGGCTGGGTGTTCTCCAGTTTAACTGAGGAGGTAGTTTGATCCAGCATGATATAATCACCAATCAGTCTTCTTCTTGGGCACTGAACCCACAGCAACAGTTTACATTTCATAAATCAGTGTTTAACATTGTGCAATTGAGAGCTGCTATCTATCTAGATATCTCAGAATACATTCGACCTCAGTAGATGAAAGTGTTTAATCCAGTTAATTTTCTTTAAGAGTTTGGAACAGTTGGCATTGTAGATCTTTTGGGACATATCATTAAAAAGAAATGTGTGTGTTATTCTCATCCTAAAGGATAATGTGTGAATTCATGTTTTCAGTATGTTTTGGTGTGTGTTCTAATTAGCCAGTTTAGTTTACTGGTTTCTCTAATTGCTTCTAAAGTGTAGCTTGCTGTCCTGCTTCTCCCCGATTTTACATTTTTAACATAAATACTCTCAATTCTTAAGATGGACATTTATTCAAAATAACTTTTTCAACTTTTCTTTTTTAGATAAGTAAAAAAAAAAACACATTTATAAAAGATCTTCATCATTATATCACATCAGTAACAAAGTCATGATTTAAAATCTACCAAGATTATATATATAAAAAAAACATAAAATTGGAAAAATCCATCAACATTGAGGGCTCCCTTACCCAGCATCAGCACCCACCTGCCTCCAGTCCACCAATGAGAACTTCTAATGCAGCTCACCTGTGACTCTTTTAGGCTCTGTGTATACAAACCTGTTGGTTTTGTTGTGTTGCTTAAAAGTATTACCAATTGTGTTGCTTTTTACCTTCTATTCTTCCTTCGGCTCTCAAGTTATATCAATATATATCAGTAAAAGGAGGCTTTACTGGAATAATCACTCCAGTCCAAGGTCAAGGTCAATTCCAAAAGACAGATGAAAGCACAAACGTCACACGAAGTAAACAGTCCAAAAGGGTCAAGGCAAAAACGTAATCCACAATATGTGCAAAGGGTCGTAATCTGGAAACCAAAACACAGGCGAAGGGCAAAGACAAAAGCCAAAGAGTCGAAAAACATGAAAAGGTCGAACATGGAAAATTCCCATTCCCAAGTCAGTAAACGCTCAGTAGATCTCCAGACTGGGATACAACACCTCGCAACTTGCCTAGTCTAAAGCCCGGGCTTAAATACTAAACTAAGACAATCACATGATCGACTACACAGGTGTTAGTTATTAGAATTCCAGAGAGTGAGAACGTGGATTGGAGCTCAAAGGCACATGAAGAGTCATGTGATCTCCCAGAGAATTCTGGGAGAATGAGTCTTATATGAGAATGAGTTTTATATTTCACAACATAAATAGCCCCAACTTTTGTAACTGTGGTGCTTTAGGTTAAATAGCTAAGAGGTACTCTAAACCAGGGGTGCTGACTCCTTGTCCTGGAGATCTGGAGAGTACAGCTGTACCACCTTGGAATCATCTTACAGATGTGATTTTCACATTCAGAAGCAACTGAAGGTCTGCACTGCACAGTTGTGTTGGATTAGGGTTGGAACTAAGTTCTGCAGGGTGGTTGATCTCCAGGACCAGGGTTAAGCCCTCCTACACTAAACAAAAGTCAGAATAAACAGAACATGACTGAGCAACAGTCAAAAGACTGTATAATACATCATTGAAATTACACACACAACTCCAGACCACCGTCCTCCAGACTACTACACACTCGTATACATTTCCTCATCCTCATAGACACTGTCCAGCACCCTTTTCATTGCATGTGCATCATCATCCATAACTACATAGTCCCCCTCAGACAAGTCTGACTTCCCTGTTTGGTGGACAGTGGTATGTACATTTTCATAATCTTCAGCCTTATCCATCTCATGTCCTGTACACAATATTTCACTGGCTTTTGGACCTATGCAGAGATTGTAAAAAAAAAAAAATAATAACTTTATATATTATACAACTTGTATATTCATTTTACTGTGACTGCTACTGGATCGCTGAAATGATCCCTATACTGCCCTGTACAATTTGCATACATTTGCTCACCTGTATAGTCATTGTCCTCTGGCTTTTTCTCCACATTATCATCCACATTGATGTAGTCCTCATCAGAATCATCTGAATCTTCTCTGTGTTTAAAATAATCAGCATTTTCATAAACTTCATCATTCTTTCTGTTGGCGGTCTCATATCTGTTTCTGGCACCTGAGGAAAACAAATAAAATTACTAAAATATGAAAAATAGAAATGATTTGGTAATTTTATGGCAAAAAAAGCGCTCATAAGATCAGTTTTATGAATATAAAGATTGAGAAAAGAAAGTACTCACATTGTCTATTAACCATCTTCACATCCATCTGCTGTTTTTGTTTTTTACATCTCTTTATAAAACACATTATAATCGGCACTAAGATGAGTAACAGTCCTATTCCCACTCCAGAACCAATAAAGGGAGCCAGTGACGCTGTGAGAGAAATGACCATCAAGACCTTCACGCTTCAAACTTGAGAACAAATGAGTAAAGTTATCAAGTACATCTTACTGTACCTTTCACAGTGACGGCCAAGAGTTCAGTGTTGGAGGATCTAAAAGAGCGTGAAGACACAGTTACTTCATAAACACAGCTGTAGTTTCCCTGGTGGACGTAATCAGCCTCAGGGAAGGAGAAGGTGGTTGAGTGGTCAACAGCTGACTGAGTTCTGGTCATACTGGATCCACTGAACTCCAGGTGGAAGGAACCTCCTGGATACTGGGGTTGAATGGAGCAGATGATGGAGAAGCTGTAGCCCCTGGTCACCTCTAGGTCCTGAGGCCCCCAGTGAAACCCCCCATCAGGAGCACTGAAGAAGATATTGGGCTGCAGCAAATTCACTGGAAAACAAGAAGAACTCATCAGTTGCAAACTGACAACCAGGAACTGGGTCCAGAAACTCCAGACAAGCTGTACCTTACCCACAACCAAGAAACCAACAGAGCTGCTCCGTGGAGAGCTGAAATCCCGACTGGAGTGTCTGGTGCTGGCAGTAGTAAGACCCAGCATCAAAGTCCACTTTAAGTAAACTGAAGGTTCCACACTTGGTTTCTCTTAAAGTCCCATAACTCTTTATCAGGGAGAAGTGTCCTCCAGTGAACTGAGTTTCTACAGAGCAGGTGATGATGAGCCTCTGGATCCTCTGGGAGACTCTATGAGTGATCATATGACTCCTACCAACCATCTACATCTACTCTCAGTCACCTGAATACTCATCTGTACCACCTGTTGTACCTCTGATTAGTTTAGTATTTAAGCCCGGGGCTTTAGACATAGACACATAGGGCATATTTCTTTGTTTACATATTCTGTGTATGACCTTTTTACCCTTTTGTATTTTCAACCTTGCCTTTTGCCCTGCCCTTTGGACTTTCTGCCTGTGTTTTGATTCCCTGGATTGAAACCTATTGCCTGTCTTGCCTTGCCCCCTTGAATGTGTTCACCTGTGATGTTGACCTTCTTTTGCCTTACAGAACCGATCGTTGCCTGTTTTTTGACTTCGCTTTTGGCTTACGACCCTTTTAGTAAAGCTTCTCATTCATTTCAACTCTGCAAGCGTCTGACCTTGTCTGACCAAGTCTGTAATACTTCAATTAGGACAAAGTCTGTAGAAACATCTCAGGATCAACTTTAGATAGATTCTCTAAGCTCTTACCCACAGTGATGCCAACAGTGCTGCTCCTGAAAGAAATGATGGAGCTGCTCCTTCGGTATGAATACTCACAGCTGTACTGGCCCTGATCTGAGGTCTCCACAGTCAGTGTAAAAGTTGATGGAGATTGAGCTGTTTGGGTTTTTATTAATACTCCATCTTTAAATAAACGGAAGATTACAGAGATGGACGACATGCTGGGTGAAGAACATCTGAACTGAACAGCTTCCCCAGGTGATACAGTAGAGTGGGATGAGGTCAGGGTGATCGTGGGGCTCTGCAGGACGTCTGTTAAAGAACGGACGTCTGTTACGTTAATAAACATAACACACATTCTGTTAAGAGTGTTTTGCAAAAAAAAAAAAAAAAGCTTCCTTACCTGAGCAGACAACTCCAGCATCTTCACTGTGACTACAATTATTTATTCCAAGTCCTTTATGAGAGCAGCTCGTGAGGGAGCTTTCACTTCCAGAACAACCAACATCATCCAGAATTATTGGTCCACTTCCCTGACCAAAGTGGGCACTATGAAGGGCTCTGCCACATCCCATCTGTCTGCACACCACCTCTGCATCCTTCATGTCCCAGTTATTACCACACACTGTTCCCCACTGGCCATCATGATAGACCTCCACTCTTCCACCACAGTAACCTGTTCCGTTCTCCAGCCTGATATTGCCTGATTTGTCATTTAAAAATATAGAGAAATTATTTGTTTTAATTTGTGAGATGAATCAGCATAAAATATCATCATCATCATCATCATCATATATTTTTTGCATTTTAAAATGTTTGAAAATAAAAATATGGTGAACCCTGATAGAAACATAGTTCAAAAATGTAAGTTGGAATTTGCATGAACATTAGAATTTAATTTGAAGGGGATTTCCACTGAATTCTGCATAATGAAGAGTTAAGATTGGAAGTAAATTCCATCAGATTGCTTTGGTTTAAAACACCCTCTTCTAAAGAAACTTAGCAGGTCTTAGCAAAATTGTTTGTTGTGGTGTTGAATGGAACCAGATATTTTTATAAATTTAAAGTCAAAAAGTTATAAATTTAAAGACAAAAGTTCCCAAAGACATACACACGTGGACAAAATTGTTGGTACCCCTTGGTTAATGAAAGAAAAAACCCCACAATGGTCACAGAAATAACTTCAATCTGAAAAAAAGTAATAATAAATAAAAATGGTATGAAAATTAACCAATGAAAATCAGACATTGCTGTTTAACCATGCTTCAACAGAATTATTATTACTCATGAAACAGGCCTGGACAGAAATTATGGCACCCTTAACTTAATATCTTTTGAGGCAAACACTGCAATCAAACGATTCCTGTATCTGTCAGTGAGACTTCTGCACCTCTCAGCAGGTATTTTGGCCCACTCCTCATGAGCAAACTGCTCCAGTTGTCTCAGGTTTGAAGGATGCCTTTTCCAGATGGCATGTTTCAGCTCCTTCCATAGATGCTTAATAGGATTTAGGTCAGGGCTCATAGAAGGCCACTTCAGAAAAGTCCAATGTTTTCCTCTTAGCCATTCCTGAGTGTTTTAGCTGTGTTTTGGGTCATTATCCTGTTGCAAGACCCATGACCTGTGACTGAGACCAAGCTTTCTAAAACTGGGCAGCATATTTCTCTCTAGAAGCCCTTGATAGTCTTGAGATTTCATTGTACCCTGCACAGATTCAAGACACCTTGTGCCAGATGCAGCAAAGCAGTCCCAGAACATAACAGAGCCTCCTTTATGTTTCACAGTAGGGACTTTTCTTTTCTTGATATGCTTCATTTTTCTGTCTGTGAACATAGAGCTGATGTTCCTTGGCAACAAGTTCCATTTTTGTCTCATCTGTCCATAGGACATTCTCCCAGAAGCTTTGGGGCTTGTCAACATGTAGTTTGGAAAATTCCAGTTTGGCTTTTTTATGTCTTTTGTTTTGTTTTTATGTCTTAAGTTTTGGTCGTCTCCCATGAAGTCCACTGTGGCTCAAACAATGACGGATGGTGCAATCTGACACTGATGTTCCTTAAGCTTGAAGTTCACCTTTAATCTCTTTAGAAGTTTTTCTGGGTTCTTTTGTTACCATTCGTATTATAAGTCTCTTTGATTTGTCATCAGTTTCCCTCCTGCGGCCACGTCCAAAGGTGTTGGCTACAGTCCAGTGGATCTTAAATTTCTGAATAAAATGTGCAGCTGTAGTCACGGGAACATCAAGCTGCTTGGAGATGGTCTTATAACCTTTACCTTTAAAATGCTTGTCTATAATTTTCTTTCTAGTCTCCTGAGACAACTCTTTCCTTCGCTTCCTCTGGTCCATGTTGAGTGTGGTACACACCATGTCACCAAACAGCACAGTGGCTACCTGTAGCCCTATATATAGGCCCACTGACTGATTGCAAGATTGTATACACCTGTGATGCTAAATAGTGGACACACCTTAAATTTAACATGTCCCTTTGGTCACATTATTTTCAGGGGTACCTTAATTTCTGTCCAGGCTGTTGAAGCATGGTTCAAAATCAATGTCGGATTTTCATTTGTTCATTTTCATAGAATTTTTATTTATTATTACTTTTGTCAGATTCAACTTACTTCTGTGACCATTGTGGGGTTTTCTTTTATTAACCGAGGGGCACCAACAATTTTGTCCATGTGTGTATTGCTCGTTTATGTTCTCACTTTTTGGATTGCCTTTTTTGCATTGTTTTCTTGGCTTGCTTGTCTTTTTTCTTTGATCCTTAATTGTTTTTGGAGTCGCTCTGTGTCTTTTGCTCATGTCTATGTATCTGCTGATTTATGTTGTGATCTGGTTCAGTTTTGACGTTGCTTTTGTAAACACAATGACTGTCTGGTCAGTTTGACCAATGTACTATTTTACATAATAAAGAAAAAAATAATACTCTAGAAAATTTCCTTTGTTGTTTAGAAATAAATATGAGGATAATGTCAAATTATCCTCAAGGGCGATCCCGGGCCGACGCCCACAGGCCAATATAAGGACTTCCACTTTGGTTCCGGTTGATTTGTGTTTGATTCACGTTCATGTGTTGCACCTGGGACTGAGAGCATTGAATGAGCTGCCTGACTGCTACTCTCTGCCATGAATTGATTCTTCATGTGTTGGTGGCGTGTTCATGTTGGCTGGTGTTCTGATCTGGTTCTAGAGGTTCGCCACTTGGTTTGTCACCTTCTGTTTAGATTCTAGTTTTGACCATTAGTTTGCTGCACCTTGTTTGTACATCTTTTGTGTTCAATAAATATCTTGCTTAGTTCTCCACAAGTTAAAATTTAAGTTGAATTAGTTGCATGAAAATGCATGATTACATCTACATTTATTACCATAATCTAATGATATTTTAATATTGTCAGCAATAAAGCACTGAAATAAAAAACATTATTAGCTTGAGTAATACTGTCATTGTATTTTCTGATGATAATCTGAATAATTATAATCTGAATTTGATATAGGTTTTTTATGCCATTATTTTCTTTTCATTGTCCTTTACTACAAATTCTTAGTGTTATACTACATACAAAATGCGTCAAAAGTAATGCATGTGAAAAGCTGAAAATGGAAAAAATGGCTTAATAATTAATAAAGAAATAAATATCTAACGATTCTTTAGCAAATCAGTCATTCTGGATAAAGTGATACAAACCAAACAGAGGCTTAAAAGCCAAATGTTTGAAAATATGGCTGTGGCACCAGATGACCACTCCACCAGCACAGCGTTCTCCTTTCTGATCACCAACATAGGAACTGAGGGGAGAGGTCAGTACAGCAGCGATATCCACATTACAGTGTTTGGACCTGAAAGTAAGTTTTCATTAACCTGAGCAAATAACACCAGCATCTTCACCATGATGACAGTTGTGGCTTCTAAATCCATTATGACGGCACTCTGTGAGGGAGCTTTCATTTCCAAAACAAGCAACATCATCCAGAAGTATTGGTCCACTTCCCTGACCAAAGTGGGCACTCTGAGGGGCGCTGAGGGCTCTGCCACATCCCATCTGTCTGCACACTACCTCTGCATCATTCATGTCCCAGTGATCATCACACACTGTTCCCCACTGGCTGTTATAATAGACCTCCACTCTACCAAAGCAGACGCCATTGCCACTGACGAGTGTTATGTTTATGCCGTCTATCACAAAAAGAGAAAAACACATAAATAAAATAAAAATAAAATAAAAATACTATGTGCAATACCCCCCCCCCCACACACACACACACATGCAATTAATTTACTTCTATTATTTATATTGTGTATATATTGATAATTTATCTACGTTTTGCATGTGAATGTCTTGCTATCCCTTTGCTGCTGCTGTGACACTGAATTTCCCCACTGTGGGACTAATAAAGGATTATAAATTATTATTTTATCTGTTGTCATGTGTACATACACTTGAGCAAACCTGATTTCTCTAAATCCCAGTTTGACATGTTGTAAAACATTTTTTGCACTAAGGCTGCATTAACATGTTGAAGCTAGATGGACAAAGGAATTCTGTGGAAACTTTCGCCTCCATCAGCATTGATGTTTTGCACCGCCACAGTCAGTAAAACGTACAGTAAATGTTCACATGTTGATTGCAGCGGTGGAAGAAACTCAGATTCTGCTAAGTTTAAATATGTGAAAGTATGCATGATTACATTTACATTTATTAGCATAATATCTAATGTAAAATCTAATATTTTAATATTGTCAACAATAAAGCACTGAAATAAAAAGCACAATGTTACCACAGTACATTATTACCACAGGTTTGCATCGCCACAGTCAGTAAAACATACAGTGAAATGTTCAGTTGTTGAGCACAGCAGTGAAAGAAACTTCCACACTTTTTAAAAACTCTTTCCTCTGAACACAGCCACGTCATAGCTGTTCCAGTAATGCCATAAAAAAGCATGCCGCTATTAGTTATATATATATATATATATATATATATATATATATATATATATATAATATAATATATACCACTATAAGGCACTATTTTTTTATTTAACAGCAACATGTAAAACTATTTAAATTAAGAATATTATTACTTTGAACAATGCTGTCATGTACTTTCTAATATTATTTTCAATATACATATATTTTCATATATACATATATATATGAACAGTCAACGGCCCATTTAACCAAACCGCCACCATACGGTGGTCATGATTCTGTGCATGAAATCAAAAGAAGAGTGTTCTGTATGAGCTAGGGTAAATACAAGCTATTAGGGTACTGTATTTATACAATATACACTGCATTTTACTATATACACATATTTTACTATATATGTATAGTAAAATATGTAATAATTGTAAAAGAAAAGTTGCAACCTGGAAATTGGCATGATATTGTGGATTGTGGAACTGCAGTGGATTTAGCAGTGTCACTCATCGACTGTTTATGGAAGTGGACTACACAACAGTGGTTGAAAAGTCAAGCCAAAACGCCCTCTGGTGGCTGCCTACAGTACACATTTTAATCTCATCCAATCTCATGTATCAAGTAAACAGATCAGAAAAGAAACTTTTATTCAAATGTACACATCAAGTGTGTTTTTCTTTACAATTAACACCTTTTAAAGGAGTTACTTGGTGATATTACAAAGGGTGTGGCGAAGAGGTGACTGTGAGCTGTGGGCAAGTTGACAGACAGTTGATGCTGACGTCCGATTTAAAGACAATAAATGGCATATTGGTGTACTTACACAATTGCTGTGCAGTTGACTGAGCTGTCAGTGTGCGGTAATCGCATTCTCTCATTTCTGATCAAAGTCAAGTTCAATCGCTGGCCTGCCACTAAAAATTATGGGCGGGGTTCAGGTTGTCACACGGCCCCGCCTCCTGTCTCTACTGTGGATGCTCTGGATGTACAACAGCTAACTGGATGCCGGCTTCATTTTCACCCAGTTTTGATTGGAAAATGTCACAACGGGAGTGGTTGGGACTGTACTGTCCATTCTTCAATTAGGTCTATAGGTTTTTTTACACACCGCCAGGTCGGTACAGCAGCAATATCAACATTACAGTGTTTGGACATGAAAATGAGTTTTTACATACTTGCACAGGTAACACCAGCATCTTCACCATGACCACAGTTGTGGTTGCGAAATCCATTATGACCACACTCTGTGATGGAGCTTTCATTTCCAGAACAATCAACATCATCCAGAAGTATTGGTCCACTTCCCTGACCAAAGTGTGCTGTGCTGTGGTGAGTCATAGCTCTTCCACATCCCATCTGTCTGCACACCACTGCAGCATCATTCATGTCCCAGTTGTCATCACACACTGTTCCCCACTGGCTGTTATGATAGACCTCCACTCTACCAGAGCAGACATCATTGCCATTGACAAGTCTGATGTTTACGCCGTCTATCACAAAAGGACAATCTAGATTATTATAACATAAATGATGTTTGTGTGGATAAAGTGAACAGTGAAAGTATGAAGTCTAGATTTGTCTGAATCCTGATTTGACTAATCTGCCCTGAGTTAACATTATGATGGCAGGCAGACAGCGGAAAATTCACGGGACACGGGACACGGGACACGGGACATTCCATGCTATGCACTGTAGTAGCAACCGAAAATTCTGCTTCCATGAGCAGCAACAGTGTACACTGCCACAGTCCGTCAAATGTACAGTGAAATGTTCAATTGCCCTAACTTGTGTTGTTGACCACAGTGATCGAAGAAACCGATATCAAGAAAAAACTCAGACGGCCATAAAACACGCATAGTAATAGTCCAGATTTACTCTTAATCAAAAACTCACATTATTAACATGTGCTTAGAATGTTTTAAGGATACGATTGTGGCCAAACACCATCAACCCAACACCCATCTAGTCATTAAACAGCTGTTCCAGTAATGCCATAGAAATGCAGGCTACCATTGGTTATGTCCTGCTATTTCTTCAACACCAACATGTAAACGTAGTAAATGTAATGTGATGTTGGTAAACATATAAAGACATTGTGTTCAGTAATCAATCAGTTAATAACCAGCCTTACACTGTTCAATTCTAGTGTTCTTAATGAAATGGAAACTTACCAGCCAACCAGGACTCTTCAAGAACAACGACTACTGAAATAAAGCAGAGTGTTTTTATTAAATCAGTGATTAAAGTTATACCTGTGGTTAGTGTGGCACAACAGGTAACACCACTACGTGCCACTAAGCTACCACATCATGTGGGAGACTGGGGTTCGATTCCCAGTTTGGGTGGCTATGCTGCACTACACCAATAACACCCTACTGGTCGCCCACCTCTGTAATATGAGTTAGCTTGTAAGTTCAGCTAAACGCCATAAATGTAAATGTACCTGCGTATTGAGACACTTCTTGTTCACAAAAAGATGATTATTATTATTATTTCTTTGTTGGAACAAAGCTTCTCGGCAATAAAACTTTAATTAATTGTTAATTTCCCTGTTAAATGGAGCCACATTTGTAAGGAACATGCATTTGTGGGATGAGCAGCAGAGCTGAATATGTGGGTTGCGCCCATGAAGAATGTGCCATTGCCGAACAGCTCATTCTGCCGTTGACTGGTTTGGCGTTTGGTGGACTGGAAGATCCATACACAGCCACAACAGCCTGGCACCTCCTCCTCATGCTGCTGGTCACCAGTCTGGTCACACACTGCTGCGGGATGGCATCCCATTCTTCAACCAGCATTTGTCGCAGGTCAGCCAACGTGGTTGTGTTGGTCACTCTGCTGCGAACAGCACGGTCAAGCTGATCCCACAAGTGTTCAGTGATGTTGAGGTCAGGGCTGCTGTTTTTCCAGTGAGGGAGATGATGCTGTCCCACACCATCACACTGCCTCCACCAAAAGACGTTACTCTATCAGTGCAGCAATTAGCCTAGCATTCTCCGCATCTTCTGAATCTGGACTCATCAGAGAGCAAACGAGCTTGGCAGTGAAGGGTGTCAGGTCTGCATCATCGCGACATCCCCCGAGGCGGACTCGAGCCGCGGCCCACAGGCTCCCTTATGGACTTTTGTTACGTTTCCGTTCTTGTATCGATTCAGTGACTCAGTTCTTGTTCATTTACATTCATGTGTGTTTGGTTCAGTTCGTTTGTGTTCACGTGTGTCTCTAGTTTGCAGTGTTCATTATCTCTTGATTAGTTCATGTGTTTCACCTGAGACTGGAGGTACTTAAGGAGCTCTGATGCTGAGTTCCTGGCCGAGAATTGCTAGTTTGGAACCTTGAGGTAGCCCGATAGGATCCCGATACGGCTCAGGGTGCGTTTAGGCCAGCTCTCGAGCGGGCCACCTGGCCATCCACGTATTCAGCGAGGCGCTCTCGCTCGCTACCAAGATAGACCCACGACTCTCGCTCCAGCTAGGCGGCCCACTTTCACGCTGCAGTGCCAGGTTTGGTCGGCCTGGCCGTTTTTGGTTCAGCGGCTGGTTCCCCAGCCCTCTTTTCCTCTTTTGAGTAGTCTCAGTGCTGAACTAGCGCGTCATTAGTTCTCCACTGGTTTCCCCAGGCTCTGCCTTCAGGTTTTCGTTAGTATTCCCCCTGTTTCCTGCCCTGCTCACCAAGCTCAGCTCCCAGAGTCCCCCAGTGCCAGGTGTGTTTTGTTTTTGCCCTATGGTTTGTCTAGTTTGCGTTGTTTTCACATTTATGCCCATTAGCTGCTGCTTCATTTGCTTTGTCTTGCCCCTTTGTATGTTTTTGAGTTGTGTTAATAAATTACTTGCATTGGACCTATCATGACAGCTGAGAAGCTTTGTTCCAACAAAGGAATAATAATAATCTACCAAACATTTCCTTACTTTCTGTGCTCAGTTTAAATTTTAAATAAATATGAGGAAAGTTTGTCGGGACACAGAAAAGTTTTTAAATGGGGAATAAAATGGTTAAAATTATAAAATGATTAATATGAGACAAAAGCATAGCAATATAAAATGTACAAATTCTGGACTGAGAGAGTGATTTTGTATTGAGCAAAAATAACTCAACTTAGTTCAACTCAAACTTATTTGATTTTCACAGTGAATATTGCCACAAAGCAGCTTAATGAAATCTGGAGCCTCTTTAGAGGAAGCAAGTGGAGACAGTAGCAGAGAAACAATGTCTATTGCCTGTGTTATGCTATGTTAAGCTTTGAGCCTCTTTGCAATATAATCTACTAAATCTAGGCATATTTGTTCACCAACATGAAAAGTGAGTCAGCGGCATTCTGATTTCATTATTAGGCTTTTAATTGTTTAACTAGTTGGCCTAGACTAAGCTACCTTTTAGGTCTGGAACAATGTGTTTGGGGCAGTTTTGTGTAGCCTAGGTGGCTAAAGACAAAGTAGAAAGAATGAAAGAAAATCACACTTTTCAAAATGACATAATGTTTTTTATGCCAGTGCAGATGTGTCTTTGTTTATCAGATAATCCAATAATTCTAATTTGGTAGAGCTGGGTTGAGATAGCATCCCAAATAGAGGAGAGTGTTAGTGAGAGAGACTTGATAAATGTTAATACATGATTCCCGTTAACTCATTGCATGGAGTAAGATACGTGGTTTTAAAGACTTGCACAGTTAGTATACACATTCAAGAGACACAAAAGGTGTGTGTTATCAAACGCGGTGGGCTGGTCTGGTGTAAAATGCCAGGGCCAATTTTTTGTCCCAGTCCGCCCCTGTTGCCTCCCTACCAGTAACATGGTATTCATCAATCAATCAATCAGTCAATCAATCAATGACCAGAGAAAGGACAAGGTACATCTACCTGTAATTAACTCTATATAACATTAGAATCAACCCAAATAAACATAAAGTCAGTGGTCAGTGAGAGCGTCTACCTGTAATTAACACTATATAACATTAGAATAAACCCAAATAAACAGAAAGTCAGTGGTCAGTGAGAGTGTCTACCTGTAATTAACTCTGTATAAATTAAATAAACCCAAATAAACAGAAAGTCAGGGGTCAGTGAGAGTGTCTACCTGTAATTAACACTATATAACATTAGAATAAACCCAAATAAACAGAAAGTCAGGGGTCAGTGAGAGTGTCTACCTGTAATTAACACTATATAACATTAGAATAAACCCAAATAAACAAAAAGTCAGTGGTCAGTGAGAACATCTACCTGTAATTAACTCTATATAACATCAGAATAAACCCAAATAAACAGAAAGTCAGTGGTCAGTGAGAGTGTCTACCTGTAATTAACTCTATATAACATCAGAATAAAGCCAAATAAACAGAAAGTCAGTGGTCAGTGAGAGCGTCTACCTGTAATTAACTCTATATAACATTAGAATAAACCCAAATAAACAGAAAATCAGTGGTCAGTGAGAGCGTCTACCTGTAATTAACTCTATATAACATTAGAATAAACCCAATTAAACATAATATCAGTGAGAGCGTCTACCTACCTTTATGTAACATTAGCATAAACCCCAAATTAAAAGGGTACAAATATACAATTCAGATACAATTCATGTACTGTATATGATATTATAATTAATTTAGAATCTGATGACAGCGACACACTCCACAAAAAATTGGATTGTCAAATATTTTTTTGCTGTGTAACATCACTGATTATCTTAATAAGACTTATTAAGTGTTTGGGCACTAAAGACACTAATTGATCCAAATGTAACAAGCAGACCCCCCCCCCCAACCCCCCCCCCCCCCCCCCACCACCACCACCACCACCATTCCTCAGCTATGTGGGTCTTTAGCTGTGCATCTGTTTGGGGCTTCATTGCAGTGTTTTTTGGTTTATATTGTTCAGATTATAGATCAGACTGACCTTCTTTGGTGAAACACATCACGTCACAGCGACTGTCCAAAAACTATACTAGACTCTTCAGACCACAAAACACACTTCCGCTAAGCTGATGAACATCTCAGATGAGTCCGGGATCAGAGATGTCAGTGTGCTTCTGGACAGTGTTGATTTTATTTAAATATTATGTTACATAAGTCATAACCTGCGTCTGTGGATACAGTGATGAATAGTGTTGACTAATAAAGGCCTCATGATGGTTTTTGAGACAGTGATGTCTGAGAGATTGGAGATCCGGCACAGTTCTCAAGTGTTTTATGGTCTGACCAGATACCCTGAATCTTTTAATGGTAAAAAGCCCAAATGCTTCGGACAATGTTTTCGAAGTGCTTAATTATTTGCAAATTGACAAGCCTCCGCCTATCCTTGCTCTTCAAGGACTAGTACTTCGGTGTAGGCTCCCTAAATAGTAGAACATGCTCACTTCACCTGTTTCAGATTATCTTATTATTTTAAATCATCACAGCCTTTGTTTATATGTTTTAGTAGCTTTTTTGGAATTAGGGTTGTAAATGTGAATAAACCTCTACAGAGTCTACAGAGTTTTTAATATGGCTTAGAATTGGAAAATCGAACAGTATAAAGAAAAAGTAATGGAATTTACCCAGCAGTAAAGTGAGGTGAGGTCTCTGCATCCTGGTCCTTAGATTCATGTTAAAATCCAGTGTGATCTGAACTGCAGGGAGCTCTGCTGCAGTCCTCTAACAGCTTCACACTGAAGTGCTGAAGACTGGGTTTTATCGAGAGGAGGGGTTTCTGTTCCTCTTCTGCACTTTTTCCTGTTTAGTAAAAGCCAAACCTCTTACAATCAGTAGCTCAACTACAGTTCTCTAAGCTTTCGGTAAAGAGACACTCGGGCTAAAATTCTGAGAGCGCTCTCTCTGCAGCGAGTAGCTTGTAAACTGTAGAGGACATGGTAGTTCTTTAATATCTAATAACTAAGTGAGATTGGTGACCGTCAGTAGTAGTTGGTGACTGGTGTCTGGTGGACTTTAGTGGGGGTCAGTTCAGTGTGTAGCTTAACAGTCCCAGCCGGCTACTACTAGGGCCCAAGTACTGTCACTGAGGTTTACGTTGGAGTATTTTCATTATTTTTTAAACCTTTAAACAGTTAATCAATATTTTTTAAACCTTTAAACAGTTAATCAATATTTTTTAAACCTTTAAACGGTTAATCAATATTTTTTAAATGTTTAAACGGTTAATCAATATTTTTTAAATGTTTAAACGGTTAATTAATATTTTTTTAAACCTTTAAACACTGAATCAATATTTTTTTAAACCTTTAAACACTGAAAAAAGTTTTTTTTAAACCTTTAAACACTGAATCAATATTTTTTTAAACCTTTAAACACTGAAAAAAGTTTTTTTTAAACCTTTAAACACTGAATCAATATTTTTTAAACCTTTAAACACTGAATCAATATTTTTTAAACCTTTAAACACTTAATCAATATTTTCTAAACCTTTAAATACTGAATCAATATTTTTTTAAACCTTTAAACACTGAATCAATATTTTCTAAACCTTTAAACACTGAATCAATATTTTCTAAACCTTTAAACACTGAATCAATATTTTTTTAAACCTTTAAACACTTAATCAATATTTTTTAAACCTTTAAATGGTTAATCAATGTTTTTTTAAACCTTTAAACACTGAATCAATATTTTCTAAACCTTTAAACACTTAATCAATATTTTTTAAACCTTTAAACGGTTAATCAATGTTTTTTTAAACCTTTAAACACTGAATCAATATTTTTTAAAACCTTTAAACACTGAATCAATATTTTTTAAACCTTTACACACTGAATCAATATTTTTTAAACCTTCAAACACTGAATCAATATTTTTTAAACCTTTAAACACTGAATCAATATTTTTTTAAACCTTTAAACACTGAATCAATATTTTTTTAAACCTTTGAACACTTAATCAATATTTTTTTAAACCTTTAAACACTGAATCAATATTTTTTTAACCTTTAAACACTGAATCAATATTTTTTAAACCTTTAAACAGTTAATCAATATTTTTTAAACCTTCAAACACTGAATCAATATTTTTTAAACCTTTAAACACTGAATCAATATTTTTTTAAACCTTTAAACACTGAATCAATATTTTTTAAACCTTTAAACACTGAATCAATATTTTTTTAAACCTTTAAACACTGAATCAATATTTTTTTAAACCCTTGAACACTGAATCAATATTTTTTAAACCTTTAAACAGTTAATCAATATTTTTTAAACCTTTAAACAGTTAATCAATATTTTTTAAACCAATATTTTTTAAATGGAAACTGGACAGATTGGTCGGTTTCTTCTGGTCCTTCTGTGAAGAAAGTAACTTGAGTAATAAGATGAGAAATAAGAAAAGGGTGCAGCGCTGCTTGAGCGAGACTCACTGATGTAATGAAGCTCTAAGCTTTCAGTCATGTCTAGTTTTTTTCACATTCTAAGGAAGTGTGTGGTTGCCTTTATTTTCTCTGACATTTTAACACTTAAAATAGCACAGTCTGCTAAACTCCCACAATTCCCACACATACAAGAACTCACCACAGACACTTCTTGACACAGAGGCCAACTCTCCATTAAGCAAAACGTGTTCTTTAAAGTCAAACTGAAACAATCCATTTAATTTTGGTTCAACCTGGACACAACTCAGGAGTCGGATTCACAAAAAGTCTAGTTTCATCTTAAGAGAGATACTTACATTTTTAAAAAAGTTCTTAAATGTAGTTCTCTAAAAAACAGATTAAAACAACATAACAACAGAAACAGAATCAAATTAAGAATCAAACTAAGTGGAGAGAAAAAAACTGTTATAATATATAATATATAATATATATTTAAAAATAATAAACTTTTAATCCAGTTAAATTAGACACTCATTCTGTAAAACTATTTAAACTTGTCATGGTGAGTAACTAGAGTACGAAAAACAGGAGCAGCAATGAGAGGAGAATACCGTGAACAAAACCGAAAAGGGCGAACATAACAGGCCTGGGACTGAGAGGAGTTGGGAGCTGAGCGGGTACTAGAGCAGCACTCAATACATAGACAAGGAGAGCTGCAGAACCAGCAGCTGGACAAAACGGCAAGGTCGACCTAACCTGGAACGGCAGCGTGCTGCTGCGAGCGCAGGTCGCCTTGCTGGGACGTGGGTAGCCAGTGAATCCTGACAGTGAGCGAGTGAGCCTCACTGATAACGTGGTTAGCAGGGTGAATTGTGGATATCGAGCCGAAGCTGACTGTAACACACCTCCAGTCGTATGGGGAATCTCTCGAGCGACCTCAAGGTTCCAAACGATACAATTCTCGGCACTGATTGGTGGTGTTGAGGCTCCTTAAGTACCCCCAGTCCCAGGTGAAACACATGAACCAAACAAACTCATCATTAACCGATACAAGTGAACCAAACACATGAACGAAAATGAGGCGGAAGTCCTTATTTGGGCCTGTGGGCGGCGGCTCGAAATCGCCCCAGGGGAGGGCATGATACTGAGGGGCTGACAAAACTGATCATTTTATCGGTCAACCTTCTGAACTCTCACAGTCAGTGTGAGGTCATCGTAGGTTAAAAACATTTTTTAAAACGTATTTTTTCTTAAGAGAAAAAACCTAGAAAAACAATGTTTTTTATTTTAAAAACAGCTGCAATTAACTTCAATACAACCCTTTTCCAACCTCGTTCCTTATAACATCAGCATAAATGGGTGGGGCTAAACTGCTGTAGGCGGAATAGCTAGATATACACTGATCAGCCATTACATTGCCTAAGATTGTGCAGGTCTCTCTTGTGCCGCCGAAACTCAGACTCATTAGTTAATGAGGCTACTCAGTAAACTCTTACTGTTAGTATTTGTACAGACATTTTAGAGTTGATTACTTCTTTAAAAAAAAAAAACTTTGGAAAATCTGTAAAACCTGGAAATTTAGAGAATATTTTTTAAATTTCTTAGAAGATTCTTTAGAAAATGAGAAAAGGTTTTCAAATGTCCTGGAAACATTAGTGAGATCCTGGAGAAGTTGGGCTGTTGAATCAATGAGATTGCACCTCCTCTCAACACCCAGGTCCAGTTATTAGTCAGTAAGTCCACTTTGCTTTCATATTCTAACATTTCAACATTTCAGTTGCCCAAAGATCATGAACTTCATGCAGACACAGAGCTGTTTTTCTGATTTACATGTTTGCTAGCACGTTAACAATGGATAGAACGTGGCATTTACCAGTAACATCAGCTTGTTAAGGAATTGAGTCGCTAGCTATCTAATGCTAAAGCTAACTTTCAGAATGTTCTAGACTGCATAAACAGATCTACTACTTCCATTGTTTTTCCTCTTCCACTTTTTTAAGTATTTAGCATCTCAGTATGTCCGTGGTGTTCGCAGAACCAGCAGCTTACACTGCTCTGAACGAACATCCGGAGAATTCCACCCTTCCTCTCTAGAGAGTCGCCCAGGTGCTCCTTCAGTCTCTCGTCACTTCCAGACTTGACCACTGCAGCTCTCTTCTGGCTGGTCTCCCTCTGCGCACCATCAGACCCCTGCAGCTGATCCAGAACACAGTGGCACGGTCGGGTCATCTTCAACGTTTCTAAATTCAGCCATGTTCAGCTCCTCCTCTGCTGCGTTCTCACTTCACTGGCTTCCTGTAGCTGCTGCCCAGGTCATCAGATTCAGACCCCTGACGCTGGCCTACAAAGCCAAGACTGGACCAGCCAGCCCCTGCGTACTTGATGGCGATGGTCAAAAGCTGATCTGCACCAAGAGCCCTTCCAGCTTCAAGTACGGCTCGGCTCGACCCGCCATCCTTTAAGATCCACGGAAGACGAGCGTCCAGACTTTTTACTGTCCTGCACCGAAGTGGTGGAACGAGCTTCCCCTGGGTGTCCAAACAGCAGAGTCCAACACTCGCTGTCTTCAAACCCGGACTGAAGACCCTCCTCTTCTGAGAGGACTCAGGTTAAGAGTAGAGTATTATGGTCTCTATATTGACTTGTGTTTAGTAGAGTCTAAGATTAGAGAATCTGAATTTTAGTCTATTTAAACTAGCTGAGGTTCTTCTTCAGTAAACAGTGAAGCTCTTCTGTAAGTCGCTCTGGAGAAGAGCCTCTGCTGAATGCATTAAATGTAAATGAAGGCGTCTAGGTGGAGAAATGGACTGTGTCTCAAAAACCATGTGTGTTCAGAAACAAGCCCCCTGCAGGCCTCTCGCCCGGTAGAGCTAGACGTTCTTGATGTCACCAAAGAGTAGAGTTTGAGGGGAACTGCTGAGCATAGGGCGCGAAATGGGACTTGACTGTAAATGCTAATGTGTGAAGAGCATTGAGCGAGACACAGGCTGTGTGTGGGAAAATAATGATTCAGGGCTTTGCTACAAACATTAGGGAGTGAACGGCTTGCCTTAGAAAACTTCTTACACTTTTACACTTCAGCGTGTTGATCTCGGTTCCTCATTTTAAGATGTCAAAGAATGCATTTGTTGAGTGTTTTAAGTTTGACTTTGTTTGGGATGCTCTTTACCACCCTGTTATTTTACCTCAGAATGAAATGCACTGATTTTCCTGTACCCGAGGACCTCGCTTCCCTGAATTTGTCATTCTCAGGTTTTACCACTGCTTATCCCACTGGTGTGAGTTCAGCTCCAGTTTGGTTCGACTGAGGGAGTTTAGTTTATTTTTTAAAGCTAAAACAAAAGTGGGCGGAGTTTAAGACTGTAAGTCAAGACTGTTATATAAAGGTTTTTGGGTTTTGAAATTGACCCGGTTTACAGCTCTGCTTTGGTTCTGCTGGATTTTTTCATGTCTAGAGAAAAAAGCATCTTAAATGCAGTCTTATTAGTAAACTGATAAAGTGCAAAATTTGAGTTATAATTTATTCTGAATGGTAATTATTTTATAACATAGCCTGTATGTAAAGTAAGAAGCTCCTATTGGTTGTCTTTTATTATCCATTATTTTATTATCTGTACATTTCTGTAACTCTAACAGTGTTTATGAACTCCATCACTCTTTCATTCTGAACATGTGTTTCTATGATTTATTAAAAGCCAAACACTGTGACCCAGTCTATGACCAGATCAGACTCCTACCAGCAAAGGGAGGCAGATCAGACTCCTAAAACCAGAGGGAGGCAGATCAGACTCCTACTAGCAGAGGGAGGCAGATCAGACTCCTAAAACCAGAGGGAGGCAGATCAGACTCCTAAAACCAGAGGGAGGCAGATCAGAGTCCTAAAACCAGAGGAAGGCAGATCAGACTTCTACCACCAGAGGAAGGCAGATCAGACTCCTAAACCAGAGGGAGGCAGATCAGACTTCTACCACCAGAGGAAGGCAGATCAGACTCCTAAACCAGAGGGAGGCAGATCAGACTTCTACCACCAGAGGAAGGCAGATCAGACTCCTAAACCAGAGGGAGGCAGATCAGACTTCTACCACCAGAGGAAGGCAGATCAGACTCCTAAACCAGAGGGAGGCAGATCAGACTCCTAAAACCAGAGGGAGGCAGATCAGACTTCTAAAACCAGAGGGAGGCAGATCAGACTCCTACCTGCAGAAGGAGGCAGATCAGACTCCTACTAGCAGAGGAAGGCAGATCAGACTTCTACCAGCAGAGGGAGGCAGATCAGACTCCTACTAGCAGAGGGAGGCAGATCAGACTCCTACTAGCAGAGGGAGGCAGATCAGACTCCTACTAGCAAAGGAAGGCAGATCAGATTTCTACCAGCAGAGGGAGGCAGATCAGACTCCTACTAGCAGAGGGAGGCAGATCAGACTCCTACCTGCAGAAGGAGGCAGATCAGACTCCTACCAGCAGAGGGAGGCAGATCAGACTCCTACTAGCAGAGGGAGGCAGATCAGACTCCTACTAGCAGAGGGAGGCAGCGAGATGTCTTTCAGTAATCAGGCAGCTGAATAATCTCAGGTGCCATAAACTCACCCAAACACACTAAAGCTGTTATTACAGGAAAATAGTAAAATACTCATAACTCATAAAAGCAGCATTTTTTAGTTTCTGTTTACTTTCTAAATTTACTTTAGATTTAATTTGAGATATTTTATATCTGTTTCAATTTCTGTGAATTGGCACAATTAACTCTTGCATACTGCTGATCCTTGTCAATTATTTTATGTATCTCTTTCAGATTTTGTCTTTTATTATTTGAAGCACAAATGAGAAGTGCTATATAAATGAATTATTGTTAATCTTATTATTCGCTTGAAATAAAAATACTATCTTTTGTAATTCGGACAAACCTGATTATCTGGTCTATTTTAGGGTAATTTAAATAATCTTAGGCACTGTGTATATACACTGTATATATAGTACAGTATTTGGTTTTTCAAGAAATTATGTAATAAATAAATAAATTATTAAATGCATTTTTCATTTGTTTCATTTATTAGTTTTTTATGAGTCAGTTCTTGTATATAGTAGTTTTTGTTTCATTAACTATGAGAGAAATCGAAAAAATTGTTTTCTTCTTATGTTACGTTGCTGTTTTGAAAATACAAGACTTTTGTATTAGAGCAACGATAAATATAATTATTAATGATATATATCTATAAAAAATGAAACCAGTTCCGTAAACATGACGTCACTGGAGTGCGTTAGGATTTCCAGTCGGGAGTAACTTCAGACCGCCACTGATTTCCTCTGTAAAACCTGAAGATACACAGCAAGGTAAGTCAGGTTAGTGCCGTTTAGCCAGGAGTGGGAAGATGTTTGGGCACTGTGTGTTTGGTTTGAAAATCATTTCCTTATGACAATGGAGGTGTTGAATAGACTGATACACTATACGGTCAAAAGTATTGGGACACCTATCCTGCTTTTTTTAAGTAACTGTCTCTACTATCCAGGGAAGAAGGCTTTCCACTAGATTTTGGATTCTGAGGCGGAGCGATTTTGTGGGACAGTAAAGATCTCAACTAAAATGTCTTTATAAAGATATAATTTTATATATTACAGTTTCTTTAAATGCTTCCATTTATCTAGTTCCATTAATTTGATCAGTTTTGATAGAGGAGTATTGAGAGCTAATGTAATTTAGCCGCACATTCGTCAACATAGAGTAAATGTGACAGTGTTGGCAACTAACTAACCAGCTAAGTAAATGTTAGAGGTGTTAGATAGACTGATACACTATATGGTCAAAAGTATTGGGACACCTCCTATCCTGCTTTTGTTGGAGTAACTGTCTCTACTGTCCAGGGAAGAAGGCTTTCCAGTAGATTTTGGATTTTGCATTCATGGTAAAGGACGTTAGTGAGGTCAAGATGTTGGGTAATCTCCACCCCACTTTATATGTGCCAGACGCAGGTGCACCTTAAATGCATTCATTTCAAGGGGTGTCCACAAACATTTGGACATGTAGTAACCAATCTAGTTAACAAGCTAGTAAAGCTAAAAAAAACCCACTGTGTTCCTTTCTTCCTTCATTCTAGGTAAATGTGTTCCACAAAATCCATGCAGTGCAGAGTGATGGAGGTTCAGCTTGCAGTTGCTGGAACCATGGTGTGGATTCCTGCCTACTGAACAAATGGTGAGTTCATCAACTTTACTTTTGATTCTTTTTATAATAATAATAATAATAACAACAATAGCAATACTTTATTCTAATATAGCACAGCAGGAAAAGATAGATAGCTACTATACTGATCCTGAAGGAAATTTAGTATCCAGCAGCATAACACAGTTAGTACACTATAGGAACAAGTACAGACAGGACTCTGATACAGATGCAGATACACATACTAATACAATAAATAAATAAAACATTTAACCTAACTGAAACTTAGGAAAAAAAATACTCCTTCACTAAGTATACAAAAAACAGTGCATGTCCATGGTGTGCAAGAGTAAAGTGACTAAAAAGACAGTATAGACAATAATAAAAGTACATATAATTCATGTAAATGTAAAAACATAAACATAAAAAAATGAGTGGCAGTGCAGTAATTAAGAACGAATAATCTGAAAAAGAAGTGAGTGTCAGCCAATAAATGACAATACTGAATAAATATGTACATATATTGGTATTTAAGTAAAGAATATAAGAATATACAGAAAAAATAAAGAATATACATCAAGTTGGATGACTAAGGAAATAAAGTGGCTTAGTAAACAAAACATGCTGTGAAGATTACCATGTACTGAGGTAAACTGGATACCCCTCTAAAGTCTGTACTCTGCTTCCTCCACAAGGCACGTTGGTTTTACACATTTTACATTAAAAATAATGTATTAAAAATATATATAAGTTTGAGTCAGATATGGTATAAAAAAATGCCAGCCTGCGCAGAGCGGAATTCAACAGGTCTGTGTTGCCATATCAAGGTTGAATAAGGAATAGCAATGTCTTGTGACCTCGTGCAACATTTTAGCTACTGCTGAAATATAGCTCATGTGATCCGACCAGCTTTCAGGATCAGCTAAATTAATGGCCATTCACAGATTGCATATTTAGGCTGTAAATCGGCTAGTACTGTACCAGTCCTTGGAGCTTTGAGCCACGCAAGGTATACTTTTTCCATCGTAACGATAGCAAAGACACACTGATGCCCTAAATCAAGCTGCGCCGTACACGGATTGCTAAAAATCGGGCCCCAGATATGAATCCAGTTGAGAATCTGTGGCACTATTTGAAAGTAGTCCAAGTAATCTGAGCAACGTGGAACAAATCTCCCAGAGCGAAAATCCCTCTCAAACATTAAGCAAACTCCAGCAGACTTAGAGCTATTACTGCAGCAAAACATGCCTTTATTAAGTACTAGTCTGAATAGCATCTTTAAGAGCATATTAGTTTTCAACACAAATACTGTGCAATTAAAAATGTAATTGAATCTCGTCAGTGATTAAACTTTTATCACAATTGTATGAAAATATGTGTATCTTCAAATGTGCATTTTAAACAAAGATAAATAGACATCAGTTATTCTTCTAATGACCACGTTCAGGTACTTCTGTGCTGTGCAATGATATATGTTTGCTGTCTAATAGTTTAACTCTTACTGCTTTTAAAGTGTAGCTCATATTCATTGTTGTAATCTGTTCGAACCTGCTGCCCTGCTTATCCCTGGTTGGGATTAATGTGCATTGCTGTTTACAAATAACACAAACCTTCTCAATTTGTATTTAAAATAGACATTTATTTATAAGCACTGTTAAAGTTCAAGTCAAGGTTGCTGAAAAATAAGTGAAAACATCAAACATGGATTACAATTCAGAGAAAACAGATACACAGCTTATAAAGCCCTCAATGTGAAATGCATGAGGCAAACATATAGTTAACATTGATAATGTAATACATTATAATATATCTGTGCAAAGATTTTAGACACTTAAGCACATTATTTAGAACCATTTATGTGATTGAACACAGCATGCTTCCAATCAGCATGTGGATGTTTGCAATTCCATCACCAGCTTACCTCATTTACCATTATTAAGCAGTTATTCACATATATAAATAATAATAATACTATTATATATGTATGTGTGTGTGATGATATAAAAATCCCACAACATCGCAGGCAGCAATTGCACACATTGCACCATACAAGCAAACACAAAGTGTGACAGCTCTCCCCAGCCTCATCATTACACTCTCTGACTGCAGACATTTTCACCCTTTATTATTTTTATCATGATGCATCTAAGTTTATATTTTAGTGCATAAACAGCACATAAACCCTGCTGATGTAACTCTGAAACATTTTAGAGTCGAGCTGCTTCAACTCCTGGAGAGTTCAGCCCTACTCGAACCTTCAGATCTAACAAAGCTAGCTCTCACATTCAAAAGCCACTGCAGGCCTTCATTACCTGAATCAGGTGTGTTAGATTAGGGTTGGAGCTAAACTTTGCAGGGTGGTAGATCCCCAGAACCAAGTTTGAGCACTGTTCTAAACATAAAAAATCTTAAAACCATTAATATATAAAACGTTTGGAAGGTGAAATGTCCTCTCCAAGTTTAACAGATCATGACTGAGTAAGGGCTAATTCATACCTATCGCTGGACCGTCCACATGCTCAATGTTTATACTTCTTGCATAACCATCCCTGACATAGCTTGACGCCAGAGCAGAGTGCTGTTCAGGTATAAAGCTGAAGCTGCTCTTTCCCGCACAGTACGAGCAACAAAGGAAACAGACCCCAGTGTTTTTACATAAATTAATTTTGGAATTGCACATATAACTGGGTAAAGGAGTTGCATTCAGATCCTTACAGTATATGCACAAATGCAGTGCATAGAAACTTTAGTTTATTATGGGATTTTTGTGGGATGTCCTATAACACCTTATTTCTTCAGGAAATAAAAAAACAGACCCCCTATTGAACACAGTGATTGTTCAATGAAACATTTATATAAAAAAAAGAAGAACTTTTTGTTTTGACAAAAAAAAAGGTGGCATGTAGAATGCATGTAAATTTAGCCAATGAACAATCGAAGCGTGTATGCGTCACTATGTGGACTGGCCGTGTTGTTTCAGAATCCAAATGGTACACATCCTCGGCTCTTTAGCCACACACCCTATGGTGCACCCATGTCCACAGTAGGTATGAACCAGCCTGAATTCCGTACTTCTCAATGTACAGTTCTCCAAACTACTCCACATTCGCATAAATTTCATTGTCATTGTCCATCGTCCTTTTCTCCATGTCAGCATCTGCCTCCGCACAGTCCTCATCCGACCCATTTCCTGCACGCGATATTCCCCAGCTTTTGGGATCTGTGGGATGATTGTGAAGGAAAACGAGAAGTATAGACCAGATGTTACAACACCTTTCTGCATGTAGGTTTAGTCTATGTTATATAATATATATATATATATATATATATATATATATATATATATATATATATAGTATGAATAGCTTCTGTGTCACAGCTTTATCAAGTTCGATGCTAAAGCTCTTTCTGAAATCTTTACTCAACAAATTAGGAGATTCTAAAAAAATATCAAAAATATGCTAAATGCTTCCATGTATGTATATAGAATGACATTGAACAGAAGCAGCATAAACATATGTGTATGTATATGTATGTGTGTGTGTGTGTATATATATATGTGTGTGTGTGTGTGTGTGTGTGTGTGTGTGTGTGTGTGTGTGTGTTTATGCTGCTTCTGTTCAATGTGATTCTAGTATTTTAAAACCAAAAAAGAAGTATAGAGTTCAGAAAGCTGGATGAAAGTCTTTCTCTGTGATTTTGGATCTGTAGCCCTCTCACTAAGCTAGCTTTTTCTCAGTATCTGAGTGCACTATCTAAGCACTGAGTGATATCTGATAGCTAGCTATCTAAGCCTAGCTCTCTTTAAAAGTTGTTGAAGCTGGAATTTGAAAGTGTTGTTTGATTGTTTGAGTTCAGTAGAGTTCATTTCCCCATGAATAGTTTCTGTGTCACAGCTTTTCGAGTTCAATGCTAAAGCTCTCTCTGAAATATTTACTCAACAAATTAGGAGATTCTAACTAAACAATTATTAAAACTAAATGTTAAATGTTTCCTCTAGCCAGTTTGCCATGTATACCACTCTACACATTTATTTGTTTTCTCCCAAAAATGCAAGGAAGTACTGACGTTTTAACTTGTAATTAATCACAGAATATTGTTGCGATAAGCGTGAATCATTTTGTTATTGATTAATACAACTAATATTAATATAATTACATTGTGTTGGTCTCACATTAAGTCTTTTATTTTACATTTAAATATCCATTATTAAAATATATTAAAGTCTTAAGAAGGAGAACAGCGTTGTGTAGCTCAGATAAAAAAAAAACAGTAAGTAATTAGATTACTTTTTAAAGCATGTTTAAAAATGGAATGAATACAAGCCGGATTACATTACAGCCTAAACAGAATCACTACTCTTACCATGTTTTTTCAATATATAAGTGAGTGAGTCTGTGTTTGTAAGATGCCGCTCTTGTTGATGTTCGCTGTTAATTTTTCTTCCTTTTTTAGTTACTCACACTGTCGTGTCTTTAGATTTCTGTGTGTAGTTATATCCTCTCCACTTATCTTAATATGGTTTAATTGAAGACTAAATATCTAGATGATTAAAAAGGGGATCCAAACTTTACATGATTACTGGATTATTAAAATAATTTCATTCCCTGTACTGTCCTGTACAAGTGGCATAGATTCACTCACCCATCCTGTCCTTGCCCATTGCTGTCTTCACATTAGCATTTACATTGACATAGACCTCACCAGAATCGTCAGAATCATCTTCTTTGTGGTGGAAAAAAGCTACATTTCCATAATACTCATCATTTTCATCCATCTCATTCTTCCGATGGGCGGCCTCATATGCATTTCTGGCACCTGAATGTGTGATTGTGGCAACAAATAAAATTGCTAGAATAGGAAAAATATAACTGGTTTGCCAGGTTTTCATGGTAATAACTGTCTCTAGTTTAAATTCCAAAATCACCAAGAGGAAGAATGTTTTGGTCATAAGATCATTCTATGAATATTAAGATTGAGATAAGAAAGTACTCACATTGTCTATTAACCATCTTCACATCCATCTGCTGTTTTTGTTTTTTACATCTTTTTATAAAACACATTATAATCGGCACTAAGATGAGTAACAGTCCTATTCCCACTCCAGAACCAATAAAGGGCGACACTGTTGCTGTGAGAGAAATGACCATCAAGACCTTCACGCTTCAAACTTGAGAACAAATGAGTAAAGTTATCAAGTACATCTTACTGTACCTTTCACAGTGACGGCCAAGAGTTCAGTGTTGGAGGATCTAAAAGAGCGTGAAGACACAGTTACTTCATAAACACAGCTGTAGTTTCCCTGGTGGACGTAATCAGCCTCAGGGAAGGAGAAAGTGGTTGAGTGGTTAACAGCTGACTGAGTTCTGGTGATATTGGATCCACTGAACTCCAGGTGGAAGGAACCTCCTGGATACTGGGGTTGAATGGAGCAGATGATGGAGAAGCTGTAGCCCCTGGTCACCTCTAGGTCCTGAGGCCCCCAGTAAAACCCCCCATCAGGAGCACTGAAGGAGATATTAGGCTGCAGCAAATTCACTGGAAAACAAGAAGAACTCATCAATTGCAAACTGACACTCAGGAACTGGGTCCAGAAACTCCAGACAAGCTGTACCTTACCCACAACCAAGAAACCAACAGAACTGCTCCGTGGAGAGCTGAAATCCCGACTGGAGACTCGTGTCTGGTGCTGGCAGTAGTAAGACCCAGCATCAACAAAGTCCACTTTAATTAAACTGAAGGTGACAGAGGTTCCCCTCTTGGTCTCTCTAACAGACCCAGAACCTGTTTTCAGAGTGAAGTTTCCTCCAGTGAACTGAGTTTCTACAGAGCAGGTGATGTCAACCCTCTGTCCCCATGTGACCTCTCTGGTGGGACTGAGAGAGATGGTTGGAGTGGGTAGAGTCACTGCAAAAGGATATTTTTGAAGAAGGAAAAGTTTTATAATGTATAAGATCACTTAAATGACCTCTAAAATACACAGAGTTGAGGGATAAAGTAAAGAGAGCTCCAACATAAAGTGTGTTAGTAAAGTTCTGGCCCACAACGAGCCCCCAGAACAGTGTAATTCCACCTTAGCATTGATTCTGTAAGTCTCTCTAACAATACTGGAGGTTAACTATGTTGCCTGGTGCAAAGTGAAGTGCATTTTAAGGACTTTGGCCTCCGTCCTCAACAGCTCTAAGTGCATTAGTACAGGCGAAGAAATGCATGAAATCCAAACTGTCCATTCACCTTAATGTTGTATACCCACGACTCAGATATGTGTCTGATCTAGGACCAATTATGAAAGTGACTCAAAACCCCTTTTAAAAAGATTGAATCTGAAATGTTCACACAGCCCTGAACAAATCAGATCTGAGTCTCTTCAGCCTGATAATGTTAACATTGCCTAAACTAGTTCTAAATCTCCAGCCCTTCTACTCTAGCTATGAATTAGAATCACATCAAACTGCTTCAGATTCATGGAGAATTCACAGCAAAAATAAATAGATTCGTCTTACCTTTAACAGAGAAATTAACAGAGCTGCTCTGTGGAGAGCTGAAATCTCGAGTGGAGACTCGTGTCTGGTACTGGCAGTAGTAAGACCCCTCATCAACAAAGTCCACTTTAATTAAACTGAAGGTGACAGAGGTTCCTCTCTTTGTCTCTCTAACAGACCCAGAACCTGTTTTCAGAGTGAAGGTTCCTCCAGTGAACTGAGTATCTACAGAGCAGGTGATATCAACCCTCTGCCCCCATGTGACCTCTCTGGTGGGACTGAGAGAGATGCGTGGAGTGGGTAGAGTCACTGGAAAAGGATATTTTTTGGTATGAGAAGTTTTATAATGTATAATATTACTTAAATGACCTCTAAAATACACAGAGTTGAGGGATAAAGTAAAGAGAGCTCCAACATAAAGTGTGTTAGTAAGGTTCTGGCCCACAACGAGCCCCCAGAACAGTGTAATTCCACATTAGCATCGATTCCGCCAGTCCGTCTAACAATACTGGAGGTTTTGTATTCATCCAAAAGATATTTCCTTAACTGGTGTTTTGGTGATGGTGTTAGAGAGCACTGTCTAACACACTGCTCTAAAATCTCTCAATGGTGACTGACAGGACATGGCATTTAATGGTCCATGTGCCAAAGACCCCTTATGCACTGTGAAGGGTGGGGCACCTATTCCAGAAGAGACCACCCACATCTGATAGAACTGTTTCATTCTGTGATCAAGGTAATCAGTCAGGATCCTTCTAAAGGTACAAGTGGACACAAAGCATTTTCTAAACCTTCAGCCACAAGGGTACCACAGGTAAAGAGGCTGTGTTACCTCGGTTTGACAAGTTCAATTAGGTAAAAGGTTTCATAGTTTGTTTTTATTTTCAGTAATTATTATTTATTTTGTAAACATGGTAAATCTAAATGTTCTGGCTTAATGACATGTTGGAAACCTTCCTCAAAAGCACTGAAAGAGATTTTGGGCTGAAGCAAATTGACTGGAAATGAAAAGTAACTCATAAGCTGTAAACTGATTATCAGGAATTGGGTGCAAGACCTCCAGACAAAAGTGTGTTTTACCCACAACCAAGAAATCAATAGCTGTAGAGAACAGACAGCAAAAATCCTAAACCGATTCGTCTTACCTTTAACAGAGAAATTAACAGAGCTGCTCTGTGGAGAGCTGAAATCTCGAGTGGAGACTCGTGTCTGGTACTGGCAGTAGTAAGAGCCCTCATCAACAAAGTCCACTTTAAGTAAACTGAAGGTGACGGAGGTTCCAGGCTTGCTCTCTCTTAAAGACCCAGAACTCTTTATCAGGGAGAAATTTCCTCCAGTGAACTGAGTATCTACAGAGCAGGTGATGTCAACCCTCTGCCCCCATGTGACCTCTCTGGTGGGACTGAGAGAGATGCGTGGAGTGGGTAGAGTCACTGGAAAAGGATATTTTTTGGCATCAGAAGTTTTATAATGTATAAGATCACTTAAATGACCTCTAAAATACACAGAGTTTAGAGAGCTCCAACATAAAGTGTTTTAGTAAGGTTCTGGCCCACAACGAGCCCCCAGAACAGTGTAATTCCACATTAGCATCGATTCCGCCAGTCCGTCTAACAATACTGGAGGTTTTGTATTCATCCAAAAGATATTTCCTTAACTGGTGTTTTGGTGATGGTGTTAGAGAGCACTGTCTAACACACTGCTCTAAAATCTCTCAATGGTGACTGACAGGACATGGCATTTAATGGTCCATGTGCCAAAGACCCCTTATGCACTGTGAATGGTGGGGCACCTATTCCAGAAGAGACCACCCACATCTGATAGAACTGTTTCATTCTGTGATCAAGGTAATCAGTCAGGATCCTTCTAAAGGTACAAGTGGACACAAAGCATTTTCTAAACCTTCAGCCACAAGGGTACCACAGGTAAAGAGGCTGTGTTACCTCGGTATGACAAGTTCAATTAGGTAAAAGGTTTCATAGTTTGTTTTTATTTTCAGTAATTATTATTTATTTTGTAAACATGGTAAATCTAAATGTTCTGGCTTAATGACATGTTGGAAACCTTCCTCAAAAGCACTGAAAGAGATTTTGGGCTGAAGCAAATTGACTGGAAATGAAAAGTAACTCATAAGCTGTAAACTGATTATCAGGAATTGGGTGCAAGACCTCCAGACAAAAGTGTGTTTTACCCACAACCAAGAAATCAATAGCTGTAGAGAACAGACAGCAAAAATCCTAAACCGATTCGTCTTACCTTTAACAGAGAAATTAACAGAGCTGCTCTGTGGAGAGCTGAAATCTCGAGTGGAGACTCGTGTCTGGTACTGGCAGTAGTAAGACCCCTCATCAACAAAGTCCACTTTAAGTAAACTGAAGATGACGGAGGTTCCAGGCTTGGTCTCTCTTAAAGACCCAGAACTCTTTTTGAGGGTGAAATTTCCTCCAGTAAACTGAGTTCCTACAGAGCAGGTGATGTCAACCCTCTGCCCCCATGTGACCTCTCTGGTGGGACTGAGAGAGATGGTTGGAGTGGGTAGAGTCACTGGAAAAGGATATTTTTGAAGAAGGAGAAGTTTTATAATGTATAAGATCACTTAAATGACCTCTAAAATACACAGAGTTGAGTGATAAAGTAAAGAGAGCTCCAACATAAAGTGTGTTAGTAAAGTTCTGGCCCAGAACAGTGTTTAGCATCGATTCTGCAAGTCTCAGCCGTCTGCCATCTTTGTCTCTATACTGAACCCTTTTTGCAATATGGTGGACTGTACAAACTATTCATGAGCTTTTGGTCAGATTTTAATCATTAATTTAAAATCTGATGTTGAAACGGTAATTTGACCTTCAGTATTGAGCACTTTAGTCTCTCCCCAGAGAGATCAGAGCCTGGTCTTATGTGACTGTAAATAACTGCCTGGTGCCAAGTGAACAGCATTTGGCCTCTGGCCCCCACAGCTCTAAGTGCATTAGTACAGGCAAATAAACGCATGAAATCCAAACTGATCATTAACATTAATGCTGCATACCCACGCATTGGATATGTGTCTGATCCATTAATGCTGCATACCCACGCATTGGATATGTGTCTGATCCAGGACCACGTATAAAAAGTAACTCAAAACCCCTTTGAAAAGATTGGATTTAACATGTTCACACAGCCCTGAACAAATCAGATTTGAGTCTCTTCAGCCTGATAACGTTAACATTGCCTAATCTAGTTCTAAATCTTCAGCTTAAGTACACCACAGTTAAAGAAGCTGTTACCTTGGCGTGGCAAGTTCAATTAGGTGACACGTTCCGTAATTTGTTATTATTTACAATAATTATTTTCTTTATTAAACTATTCAATCTAAATATGCTGGCTTAATATCCTTATATTGAAAACCCCCCTCAGATGCACTGAAATAGATTTTGGGCTGAAGCAAATTGGCTGGAAATGAAAAATAACTCAAATAAGCTGTAAACTGATAATCAGGAATTGGGACAAAAAACTCCAAACAATCCGTGTCTCACCACAACCAAGAAATCAACATCTGTAGAGAACAGACAGCAAAAATCCCAAACCGATTCGTCTTACCTTTAACAGAGAAATTAACAGAGCTGCTCTGTGGAGAGCTGAAATCCCGAGTGGAGACTCGTGTCTGGTACTGGCAGTAGTAAGACCCAGCATCAACAAAGTCCACTTTAATTAAACTGAAGGTGACAGAGGTTCCACTCTTTGTCTCTCTAACAGACCCAGAACCTGTTTTCAGAGTGAAGGTTCCTCCAGTGAACTGAGTATCTACAGAGCAGGTGATGTCAACCCTCTGCCCCCATGTGACCTCTCTGGTGGGACTGAGAGAGATGGTTGGAGTGGGTAGAGTCACTGGAAAAGGATATTTTTGAAGAAGGAAAAGTTTTATAATGTATAAGATCACTTAAATGACCTCTAAAATACACAGAGTTGAGGGATAAAGTAAAGAGAGCTCCAACATAAAGTGTGTTAGTAAAGTTCTGGCCCACAACGAGCCCCCAGAACAGTGTAATTCCACCTTAGCATCGATTCTGTAAGTCTCTCTAACAATACTGGAGGTTAACTATGTTGCCTGGTGCAAAGTGAAGAGCATTTTAAGGACTTTGGCCTCCGTCCTCAACAGCTCTAAGTGCATTAGTACAGGCGAAGAAATGCATGAAATCCAAACTGTCCATTCACCTTAATGTTGTATACCCACGACTCAGATATGTGTCTGATCTAGGACCAATTATGAAAGTAACTCAAAACCCCTTTTAAAAAGATTGAATCTGAAATGTTCACACAGCCCTGAACAAATCAGATCTGAGTCTCTTCAGCCTGATAATGTTAACATTGCCTAAACTAGTTCTAAATCTCCAGCCCTTCTACTCTAGCTATGAATTAGAATCACATCAAACTGCTTCAGATTCATGGAGAATTCACAGCAAAAATAAATAGATTCGTCTTACCTTTAACAGAGAAATTAACAGAGCTGCTCTGTGGAGAGCTGAAATCTCGAGTGGAGACTCGTGTCTGGTACTGGCAGTAGTAAGACCCCTCATCAACAAAGTCCACTTTAATTAAACTGAAGGTGACAGAGGTTCCACTCTTTGTCTCTCTAACAGACCCAGAACCTGTTTTCAGAGTGAAGGTTCCTCCAGTGAACTGAGTATCTACAGAGCAGGTGATGTCAACCCTCTGCCCCCATGTGACCTCTCTGGTGGGACTGAGAGAGATGCGTGGAGTGGGTAGAGTCACTGGAAAAGGATATTTTTTGGCATCAGAAGTTTTATAATGTATAATATCACTTAAATGACCTCTAAAATACACAGAGTTTAGAGAGCTCCAACATAAAGTGTGTTAGTAAGGTTCTGGCCCACAACGAGCCCCCAGAACAGTGTAATTCCACATTAGCATCGATTCTGTAAGTCTCTCTAACTATACTGGAGGTTTTGTATTCATCCAATAGATTCTTTAAAGTTCTTTTACTGATGTTTTGATGATGGCGGTCTAGAGCGCTGTCTAACACACTGCTCTAAAATCTCTCACTGGTGACTGACAGGACCATAGCATTACAATCATTTTCATTCTCATCAAACTATGTTGTGACTCTTGTGCCCTGTGCACTGGGGTGCTGATTGGGCAGTGGTGGCTTAACGGTTATAGGGAACTATTGATGACAGCGTTGTGGGTCCGATACCCGGGCTCGGCAAGCTTTCACTGTTGAGCCCTTGATCAAGGCCCTTCTCACTGTCTTCCCCCCCGGGTGCAGCATTAATGGCTGCCCACCTCTCCAGGCATGTGTGCTCACTGTCCACTTTGTGTGTTTCACTGGTATGTATGTGTGTGTTCCCTTCACGGATGAGCTAAAGGCGGAAGCCATTTTTCATCTTTCACCAATGTCCAACACAAGTGGTGAATATGTTATGTGTCTTGTCTAATATCCTTCTTCAAGATAAAGGTCAACACTCAGAATCACATAGCGTTAATTTGCAATGACCCTTTTTTCTAAGGGGACAGGCTGATAATGTTAATGTTGCCTAAGCTCATTCTAAATCTTCAGCCCTTCTACATACGCTATGATTTAGAATCACATCAAAACAAATTCGTCTTACCTTTAACAGAGAAATTAACAGAGCTGCTCTGTGGAGAGCTGAAGTCACGACTGGAGACTCGTGTCTGGTACTGGCAGTAGTAAGACCCCTCATTAACAAAGTCCACTTTAAGTAAACTGAAGGTGACGGAGGTTCCCCTCTTTGTCTCTCTAACAGACCCAGAACCTGTTTTCAGAGTGAAGGTTCCTCCAGTGAACTGAGTTCCTACAGAGCAGGTGATATCAACCCTCTGCCCCCATGTGACCTCTCTGGTGGGACTGAGAGAGATGCGTGGAGTGGGTAGAGTCACTGCAAAATATCATTTGAAAAAATAAATTCTTGTTTTATGTGATCTTTTCCATCTGCATATATCATAACATGCACCAGTGGGCAGGGCAAAATAATATTAACCAATAATACCAATTTTAGCCCCCCCTGTCCACCACCCCCACTTAGAGATCTGTTTTGGTCTTTAACATTCATGCATATAAGACTACTCTTATGTACATACGTTCTCCAGACATTTTTTACAAAGAACATTGCATGAGTTTACTGTGTTCAAAACAACAGCCTGTAATGCATGCTTTAATTAAGCCTGTAGGAATACTTCAGGATCCGCTTAAGCTTTTCCTAAAGTAATTCTCTGAGCTCTTACCCACAGTGATGCCAACAGTGCTGCTCCTGGATGAAGAGATGGAGCTGCTCCTCTGGTATGAGTAGTCACAGCTGTACTGGCCCTGATCTGAGGTCTTTACAGTCAGTGTAAAAGTTGATGGAGATTGAGCTGTTTGGGTTTGTATTGATGCTCCATTTTTATATAAACGGAAGACTACAGAGATGGACGTTGAGCTGGGTAAAGAACATCTGAACCGAACAGCTTCCCCAGGTGAGACAGCAGAGTGTGATGTGGTCAGGGTGATCGTGGGGCTCCGCAGGTCTTCTGTTGAAGAAATAAGGTTAAGTAACAGCTTGTGCTTTTTCTTTTGAATGTTGATTTAAAAACATGTTTCCTTACCAGAGCAAACAACTCCAGCATCTTCACCATGACCACAGTTGTGTTTGCCAAACCCCGCATGACGGCACCCTGTGATGGAGCTTTCACTTCCAGAACAACCAACATCATCCAGAAGTATTGGATCACTTCCCTGACCAAAGTGGGCACTCTGAGGGGCGCTGACTGCTGTGCCACATCCCATCTGTCTGCACACCACTGCAGCATCATTCATGTCCCAGTCATCATCACACACTGTTCCCCACTGGCTGTTATGATAGATCTCCACTCTGCCTCCACAGCGACCTGTTCCACTCACCAGCCTGATATTGTCTGATTTGTCATATAAAAATATAGAGAAGTTATCATTATTTTTATGGGTCAGATGAAAATCCATCAAATATCAAGGATCAGATTAGTAATGAAAGATGTGGCATATTTAATTAAAAATACAGTAAAACCTGATATATAAAGTTGGTGCAAAGAGGTGTGCTGGAAACAGTCAAGTCCAGAAATTCCTTTACATGGGATTTGACATTTTTTTATTTCTCCATAAAAGTGGTTATGATGTAATTAAATGTAGTCAGATTGATTTTGTGTAAAACACTTTTTTTCCAGAAAGAGCAAGCCGTAATTGTTCACAGTGATGGTAAGTGGAAACAGCGGAGTCAAGAGATTGGTTTTGGCTTGAACACATTTTGTGTTTATTCAATAATTTTTTGCATACCTGAGCAGACAACTCCAGCATCTTCACCATGACCACAGTTGTGTTTGCCAAACCCAGCATGACTGCACCCTGTGAGGGAGCTTTCACTTCCAGAACAACCAACATTATCCAGAAGTATTGGTCCACTTCCCTGACCAAAGTGGGCACTCTGAGGGGCGCTGACTGCTGTGCCACATCCCATCTGTCTGCACACCACTGCAGCATCATTCATGTCCCAGTCATCATCACACACTGTTCCCCACTGGCTGTTATAATAAATCTCCACTCTGCCAAAGCAGACGCCATTGCTATTGACGAGTCTAATGTTTGTGGCATCTATCATGAAGGACAATAACACACAGCTTTATCAAACACAGGCTTATTTATGTTTACATAGACTTGAACAAAGTCTCATTGATCAGTTAAAGACACTTGTTTTTTCTACAAGTTGCTGAAAGCTGTTCCAGTGATGCCATAGAAAACTATGCCTCGATTGGTCGTTCACCCCTATGGGGCACTAAATCGCTTTTTTTTCATCTCAGAAATGCACACACAGCAAATATAATGTTGGTAAACATGTAAAGACATTATATTAAGTCATCAACCAGTTAATAATCAGCCTTTCACTGTTTAATACTGTTTGAGTTATTAATGAAATGAAAACGTACCAGTCATCCAGGACTCTCCAAGAACAGCAACTACTGGAATAAAAAGGAGAGTTTTCATTAAACCAGTGATAGAATAAACAATAGTCTTCTACCCCATTAATCACATTACAATTTGAATTCTGTTTATATAGTTTTAGGATCTAATCACATTTCAGCTCAGCTCAGCCTCAGTTTATTTAAACATTATTTTTGATGCAAAGAGCTTAAGAAGATAAAAAAGATACAAACCTCAACATGAAAAACAAAAAGACTGAAAAAAACCCTTTTTGATCAGATAAAATAACCCACAACTGAAATTCAGGAAAATATTATGTTTTGCTCATTTTATAAATATTAATATGGTTCTTCATCAAAATGACCAAATATTCAACAGGATGAGCTTTAAAAAAGGAAATTCCAAAGCTACCACACTTTTCGTACTGAAATACCACTAAAGAAAATTGACAGAAGTTCTTACAGCTCACTCAGATTAAATGCATGATTACAGCAAGACCCCAGTAAACTCATGCAGACTGAAAATCTGTCATACATGCATTTGATACAAGAGGGAAGTCCTAACCTCAGCCCTTCAACTTGAAGAACTGAAAATATCTGATGCAAAAGTTTCTTAATGCAGTTTAGTTTGTTATGCTCAGTTTAATTGAGGGTAAGATGGATATAGCAAAATTAACCAATAGGGAGTTTTAGAGCATTAGTAATACAGTGTAACATTCTGTAGGAAAGTCATCTCTTCTGGCATACAGGTTATTTTATCAATAATTCAAAATAGTGATTATTTAGGACGCTGTAAGTCTTAGGCAGTTATAGACATTTCTAAATACTGTATATCTCAGCAGTCAGTTTGTCTTTACCTCTATATAACTTAAACCCAGGGGAAATGGTTACGCTGACACACACAACATATGCTTATTTGTGTTTATTCTAATCTTGGTGTTTTTGAACAAATACATTTGCTTTACATTTTTTTTCTGCTGCACAGTATATGTTTTTAGGCCTGGGAACGTACAGACGTAACCCCTCCGCTCTCTACAGAAAAGTTGTTTTTGTAGAGGAAGTCGTGGTTATCTTTATGACTGCATGTATTACTCTTGTTTTTTTTTTTAAAAAGACAATATGGAAAATGCTAATGAGTTATTTTAAAATTGTATTAACCTTTCAGTATTGTGAAAATACTATAACACATTTGATATTTTGCCTAACAGCTGTCATTGCACAATATTTGCTTTGCACTCCTTCTCAACTACTTCACTTGGATAGAATTGTTAATATTTTATTTATTTATTTATTTATTTATTTATTGACAATTATAAAATGACCGTGTGTATGTGGAAGGTGCTGAGAGTCTAACTTATGCTTGTTATTATAGTTTTTACTTTGTGAAGTAAAGAGCTGTACTTTCACAACAGATCTGACCATTTGAAGCATGGACTCCAAATGACCTCTGCAGGTGTCCTGTGGTATCTGATACTAGGGCTGCTCAATATATCATTGCAGCATTGTCAACGCAAGATGTGCGATGTCACATAAGACAATATTAAATCACACATTGTTGCACAGTTCTCAGTTTCCATAACATATCTAACAAGAGCAGATTCAGTGTGCACAATATTGCTTATTTTACTGCAATATTGGAGACACAGAGTGCATTATGGTCCTATCATGACATGTTGGACCATTGACTCCTAGTGAAATCTGTTTAATACAACAAAAAATATTGCAGAACAAAATATCACAATGTCAGTTTTTTTCCCAGTATTGTGCAGCCCTATCTAGCACCAGATCTAGCAGCATATTCTTCAAGTCCTGCAAGTTGTGAGATGGGACCTCCATGAAGTATCAGTGAGCCTTGAGTGCCCATGACCCTGTTGTAGGTTTACCGGTTGTCCTTCTTTGGAGCACTTTTGATCGGTACTGACAGAATTCCTTCAGTCTTTTAATGGTATGTGCACTACAGAGAGTGAACAGCTGCTACTGATTTGCCTTTCGGAGAACATTATTCCAGTGATAGATTATTTGCTGATGTCTCTGCAAATTGATCAGACTCCGCCCAGGCTTGGTTTTCAAGGACTGGGACTTTAGTGACGGCTCCTTATATAGTACAATATGATGACCTCTTCAGTTTCAGACCAACCTATTTCAACATCATTGTTCATCCTAAATCGCCCTGTCTTCTCTGAAGGCATCCGTTTCCTTTGTCCTTTGAGAACTCACTGGTCACTCATACAGAAGCTGGAAGCCTTGGTGTAGTCATGGATGATCAGTTATTGTTCTCAAGTCAAATTCGACCCTTCCTCTCTAGAGAGTCGCCCAGGTCACTTCAAGACTTGACCACTGCAGCTCTCTTCTGGCTGGTCTTCCTCAGCTCACCATCAGACCCCTGCAACTGATCTAGAACACAGCGGCACGGGTCGTCTTCAACGTTCCTAAATTCAGCCATGTCACGCCACTGCTGTGTTCTCTTCACTGTAGCTTCCTGTAGCTGCTGCCCTCATCAGATTCAGATCCCTGACTCTGGCCTACAAAGCCAAGACTGGACCAGCCAGCCCCTCTGTACTTGATGGCGATGGTCAAAAGCCGATCTGCACCAAGAGCCCTTCCAGCTTCAAGTACGGCTCGGCTTGACCCGCCATCCTTTAAGATCCACGAGCGTCCAGACTTTTTACTGTCCTGCACCGAAGTGGTGGAACGAACTTCCCCTGGGTGTCCGAACAGCAGAGTCCAACGCTCGCTGTCTTCAAACCCAGACTGAAGACCCTCCTCTTCTGAGAGTACTCAGGTTAAGAGAAGAGTATTATGGTTTCCATATTGACTTGTGTTTAGTAAAGTCTAAGATTAGAGGAGCTTCAAATTTTAATCTATTTAAACTAGCTGAGGTTCTTCTTCAGTAAACAGTGAAGCACTTTTGTAGGTCGCTCTGGAGAAGAACTTCTGCTAAATGCCTTAAATGTAAATGTTTCAGAATAAACAGATTTTTTCACAAAACTTACTGTGTCTTCATACTCGATTTGTTTGAGTTGAGTAAATTACTGCTTTCTGTTTGTATTTCATCTCACTCTACAGAGTGGTACTCTGATACTTTCAGAATTTCTTTTGATAGAATTGGAAAATTAAACAGTATAAAGAAAAAGTAATGGAATTTACCCAGCAGTAAAGTGAGGTGAGGTCTCAGCATCCTGGTCCTTAGATTCATGTTAAATTCCAGTGTGATCTGAACTGCAGGGAGCTCTGCTGCAGTCCTCTAACAGCTTCACACTGAAGTGCTGAAGACTGGGTTTTATCGAGAGGAGGGGTTTCTGTTCCTCTTCGGCACCTTTTCCTGTTTAGTAAAAGCCAAACCTCTTACAATCAGTAGCTCAACTACAGTTCTCTGAACTTTCGGTAAAGAGACACTCGGGCTAAAATTCTGAGAGCGCTCTCTCTGCAGCGAGTAGCTTGTAAACTGTAGAGGACATGGTAGTTATTTATTTATTTATTTATTAACAGTCCCAGCCGGCCTAATCAGTATTTTACAAAGGCACAAGTACTGTCACTGAGCTTTACTTTAAAAGGTTGTTTTTCAACACCATTCCCACAGTATTACCTGTGAACCGTTGATATAAAGTGAAAGTGAAGAAAATTATGTACAAGAAGAATTATAGAGTAAAAATGAACAGATGGAAACTGAGAAGATAAATATGATAATCATATCATATTTACGGGCATGGCTGCCGTGTTGCGAGCTCCTTCTAGTCTTGGTAGTTTTTGTTAATTGTGTGTTTGTGTGTCACTTTCATTGCACTGAATGTTGCTAGAATCTTCATTTCGACTGACAAACACTTCTGGAAATCAGAACGCCGATCACTCACCGCAAACCGGACTTTATTTCCTTTGTTTATAAACACTGAAGGTGCACCATTCGTTTGGGCGACCCAGCCACGAAACTGCCAGAGACGGCAGAAAAGTCTCTGTCAGGCTGAGACGACACACTCGCCATCCCTCCCCCTCTCCCCAGCTTACTACTGGCAAACGTACAGTCCTTGGGCAACAAATTGAGCGACCTTCAGGCACGTATCTCTTTCTAACATGAAACAAGAGACTGCTGTATTATCTGCCCTGTAGAGAACATGGATGTCAGTCAAAATTTTAGACCCAGCCATGGAGCCTGTGGGGTTCTCCCTGCACCGCACGGACAGAACAAACAATAAATAAACTGCATCACAATAAATTGAGTCGTAACTTTTGTAGCGTGATGCGTATCGTATCGGCAGGTTCTTGCCACTGGACAGCTCTAGTGCTGAAGTGACAGGACTGGGGATGTGAATGTGTTTACTTATTTTAGTTTCATTACATATGTTGTGTGTTAAATGAATGCCAGTCAATAAACAGTAAATCCAGAAATGGTAGCTACAACAGACACAAAGTAAAGCTTTAAATGTTGTTCAGCTGTTGTAATTGATACTGGCGTCGCTAATGCAGACCAATTAGCAAAATCAGTGAAGAAATGGTCAGTGTGAGGGAACAGCAGAGCAATGAACCAAGCTGGACAGTCAGCTTCCTTCTGTTTCTTCTGTGAAGAAAGTAACGTGACTAAAGAGAAATAAGAAAAAGGGTGCGGCGCTGCTCGAACGAGAAAGCTGACTTTATAAAGAACTTCGCTGAAAGTGTCGGCTACTTTAACGCTCTTAAAAATAGCACTCTGCTGAACTCTACATGCACACACAATTCCCACAAACACTTCTGACTTCTCTCATTTCAGCAAAAAGTGTCATTTAATGTCAAATCCCTTGAATATTGTTTAGAAAAAAATGACAAAAACGTTTAAAACCTTTAAAAATCCTAAATGCAATTCCCCAAACATAAGAAGTTCTCAGATACTCTCTTAAGAAAGTCTTATTAATTGACTTAACAGTTATTAAGACGCTCTTCATGGCTTTATTCTGTATCCGTTTATAACGTGGCCTTTTATTCTACATATTACAGCCCATCACAAACAACACAACATTTACATTTACGGCGTTTAGCAGACGCTCTTATTCAGAGCGACTTACGGGGTTACTCGTATTACAGAGGAGGGCCAATGCAGTGTTAGAAGTCTTGCCCAAGGACTCGTATTGGTGTAGCGCAGCACCCAGTCACCCAGGCCGCGAATCAAACCCTAGTTTCCCACATGGTGTAGTAGCTCAGTGGCAGGTAGTGGTGTTATCTGTTGTGCCACACCAAACACACAAGACACATATTTCATACAAAATGGAGTGATTTTTCATTGGCTGACCTGTAAAAAAAATGCTGGTTGAAGAATGGGCAGTGTGTGACCAGGCTGGTGACCAGCAACAGGTTGTGGCTGCGTATGGATCTTCCACAGGCTACTGAGGCTCCTGTCATGCATAACTGAGTCAAACCAAGCTTCAAAATTTGACTGAAACATGAGCTGAAGGGACGATGGACAACATTAACAGGAAACAAATCCTCCCTGGAAAAACTGAGAACAATGGCGGGCATCGGAAATCCGTTAGTTTCCTTCTGTAGACACTAACAGAGCTTTTAATACTGTTGAAGGCATTCATTCTGTAATGCAGTCATTTAAACTGATGATTTTAGAGAATATTAAGAAGACATAAGAACATAAATATAAATATTATAAATATATAAGAACATTTGTTTAAGACGTTTTAGGAAAAACAATTGTTCCTAAATTTATTCTCAAGGGAAAAGTTAAGGGGTAATGTATGTGTGGTTTATGTGCTAAAATCAGCTGTAATTAATTAATTAATAGACTGCTTTTGTTCCTTATAACTAATTAGTGTGAACAGGTGGGGCTAAACTGCTGTAGGCAGAATAGCTGGGTATACACCAAGCAGCCTTAACATTCAAACCTCCTGTCTAATCCACTATAGATCTACTTTGTGCCTCCAAAACAGCTCTGACCCGTTGAGATCCCGTAAGATCTCGCAAGACCTCTGAAGGTGTCCTGTGGTATCTGGACAGATCCTTTAAGTCCTGTAAGTTGTGAGATGGGACCTCCATGAGCATCAATGGGCCTTGGGTACCCATGACCCTGTTCACTGATTGTCCTTCCTTGGAGCACATTTGGTAGGTCCTGACCACTGCATACCAGGAGGGAACACCCCACAACACCTAATGCCTGATGTTCTGAAGATGTTCTGACCCAGTTGTCTAGAACTTTACAGTTTGGTTCTTGTCAAAGTGTCTCTTTGGTTCTTACGCTTGTCCATTTTTCTTGCTTCAGCACCTTCAACACCTTCAAGAACTGACTGTTCTTCACTCGCTGCCTCATAGATCCACCACCTTAAGACAGGAGCCACTGGAACTACCACACCATGTGGGAGACTGGGGTTCGATTCCTGGTCTGGGTGACTATGATGCTCTACACCAATAAGAGTCCTTGGGCAAGACTCCTAACACTACGTTGGCCCCCCTCTGTAATATGAGTAACGTTGTAAGTTGCTCTGGATAAGAGCGTCAGCTAAATGCCATAAATGGAAGCAGATCATCAGTATTAATTATTTTTAATTAATTAATTAATGTTTTTGCAGCTTATCTTCCATATATGGATATCTGGATGGCCTGGAGAGTGTTGGGTGCAACTTTAACAGCGTTTACATCACTCTACTATTTTACATCACTATAATATTAAGACCAGCGGACATCCTGGGCTTAAACCTCATTAGCCCACATCTGGTGCCGCCTTTGTCGAACCAGTCACCCATATTCCGGACACAGTCACATATACTGTATATTAAAGAACACATGTAACAACATCAGATGTCATTCACTGATCATTCCAGGCTATTCCAGACACTGAAGAAAATAGAGGTCTGTTCAAAGGAGTTTTGCAAGTGCCCAGAACTCACCCTCCCTCTTTACAGTGTTTCTGTCTTTTTAACACGCCTGTCACTCTTCTAGTCCTCCATTTGTCTCCATCTCATCTTCTACTGTCACGGGTGGGGTTTTACTGGCTTTCTCACACTCTTGACCCAGGAAAACAGAAGTAAACAGAAACACTCATTATGCAACGTCTGATAGACATAGGCTCTCTCTTACTTACTTCCCCGAAATGCTTATTAGCAGGGGCGCTGCCAAGGAATCCGCGCCCCTTGCAAATATTTCACCGGCCCCCAAAACCACCTGGACAATTCTGCAAAAACACCTGGGCCCCTGTTTACACAATTGCTGGCACGTTAACAATGGATAGAACGTGGCATTTACCAGTAACATCAGCTTGTTAAGGAATTGAGTCGCTAGCTATCTAATGCTAAAGCTAACTTTCAGAATGTTCTAGACTGCATAAACAGATCTACTACTTCCATTGTTTTTCCTCTTCCACTTTTTTAAGTATTTAGCATCTCGGTATGTCCGTGGTGTTCGCAGAACCAGCAGCTTACACTGCTCTGAACGAACATCCGGAGAATTCCACCCTTCCTCTCTAGAGAGTCGCCCAGGTGCTCCTTCAGTCTCTCGTCATTTCCAGACTTGACCACTGCAGCTCTCTTCTGGCTGGTCTCCCTCTGCGCACCATCAGACCCCTGCAGCTGATCCAGAACACAGCGGCACGGTCGGGTCGTCTTCCACGTTCCTAAGTTCAGCCATGTTCAGCTCCTCCACTGCTGCGTTCTCACTAGCTTCCTGTAGCTGCTGCCCAGGTCATCAGATTCAGACCCGGCAGATTCAGATCGGCTTTTGGCGAAGGTCAAAAGCCGATCTGCACCAAGAGCCCTTCCAGCTTCAAGTATGGCACGGCTCGACCCGCAATCCTTTAAGATCCACGGAAGACGAGCGCCCAGACTTTTTACTGTCCTGCACCGAAGTGGTGGAACGAGCTTCCCCTGGGTGTCCGAACAGCAGAGTCCAACGCTCGCTGTCCTCAAACCCAGACTGAAGACCCTCCTCTTCTGAGAGTACTCAGGTTAAGAGAAGAGTACTATGGTCTCTATATTGACTTGTGTTTAGTAGAGTCTAAGATTAGAGGATCTGAATTTTAGTCTATTTAAACTAGCTGAGGTTCTTCTTCAGTAAACAGTGAAGCTCTTCTGTAAGTCGCTCTGGAGAAGAGCCTCTGCTGAATGCAGTAAATGTAAATGTAAATGAAGGCGTCTAGGTGGAGAAATGTGTCTCAAAAACCATGTGTGTTCAGAAACAAGCCCCCTGCAGGCCTCTCGCCCGGTAGAGCTAGACGTTCTTGACGTCACCAAAGAGTAGAGTTTGAGGGGAACTGCTGAGCATAGGGCGCGAAATGGGACTTGACTGTAAATGCTAATGTGTGAAGAGCATTGAGCGAGACACAGGCTGTGTGTGGGAAAATAATGATTCAGGGCTTTGCTACAAACATTAGGGAGTGAACGGCTTGCCTTGGAAAACGTCTTAGGATCCTCACGCGTATTAAAAAATCTGGAAAACAGGAAGCATCACAAACACTGGTGAGTTGTGGTGAGTCAGCGACACAGCAAAGTTAAGCAGCTTCACTCTATGGACGTTAGGAGTGACGTGATGCAGTGATGACCATGGAGAACTTAGCAGGACGCTACAGTCTTATGTCCACTACTGTGAAACGGTAGCCCTAATTAGATGCGCTCGGACTGAGTGGTTTTATGCACCCAGATAAAATGTGGGCGGTGCTTTCGCCACAAATAGGCAGCAGCAGTTGGCAATAACCAACAGAGTTGTGTTCCCAGCCTTCCTACCTCTGACTTCCTACACAGTAATGAACCAAGTATTGATGCATATATAACTGATTTCCCGTATATATAACTTGATTTACGACAGATTAAAGCCAGTGGTATAATTTGGTTGCCGTTGTTAAAAACGTACAGTTCTAATGTTCAATGCTACGCATGGATATATAACTCAACACTCATTACAAAGACATGAACAGGACACTGCTCAACGCACAGGTGCCTCACACATATTGGCAAACTTCTCTTTCTTTGAAAATTATCAATAATTTACCTGTGTCGGCATCTTTTTATGCTAGCTAGCATCACTCAGCTGTATTGAGTCTGAATGCCTAATGTTAGATCTCAATTTGGTGACATATGGATTTTTGCATATACAGTGCCTATGAAAAGTATTCACCCCCTTGGATGTTTTCCTCTTTTGTTTGCTTTATCAAAAAAAAAAAATTAATGTCAAATTAACATTAAAAGAATTTCAAAGTCAATTAAATAAAAATACATAAGTGAAGTCAAATTTATTAGTAGAGCTTTTTACAACGGTTACAACTGTGTCGTCACAAAGCAGCTTTATATAATCAGTAATTAGTAAAAGACAGAAAAAAAAGAAATAACATAAAAAGACATGAAGGATCAAAGACCCCCAGTGAGCAAACCAACGGCGACAGTGGCAAGGAGAACCTCCCTCAGAGCTGGAGGAAGAAACCTTGGGAGGAACCAAGACTCACAAGGGGGACCCGACCCGTCCTCCTCTGATCAGAACTATTTATTAATTATTGATTAAAGTTACTAAACCATCTATTCTGTTGAACTGCTCTGATCATAATCATAATATAATAATTATGGTGTAGTAGAACTTAATATAGTCATGGCAGTGATGGTCAGAGGAATGAGAGGACTGATGGGTAATAGTGGTGATATTAATAGTGGCAGATAGTTAAGAGTCCATTTAGGTTTAACATGGTCATTAGACAGGTAGCAGTGGTAGGAGGGTGTGCAGCTGGTCTGACATGGGTGGTGGTGGGGCCGGGGCCTGCTGGTTGGTCAGCACATTTGGTCTCATCAGACCAAAGAACCTTCTTCCAGGGTAGCTTGGAGTTTCCCACATGCCTTCAGGTGAGCTGTAGAGGACGTTCAGCTCTCTTTGCCGCTTTTCCATAAAGCTGGTGAAGAACAGTTGCAGGGTCTCACCCATCTCAGCTGCTTTAACTTATTCAGAGCAGTCCTAGGTGTTTTGGTGGTCTTCCTCACTGGTCTCCTTCTTGCACGATCACTCAGTGTGTGAGGACGGCCTGCTCTAGGCAGATTACACACGTGTCGTATTACTTTCATTTCCTAATGATGGATTTAACTGAACTCCAGGAGATGTTCAAAAAAAATTGGATATTTTTTTGTGTCCATCCCCTGACTGATCCTCTTCAGTAAACCTCTCTCGGGCTGTGTGGGGTTCTTCGGTCCCCATAGTGTATTTTTCTAGTCAGGAATTCTGATTAACCAATATTAATATTATATAAATATCAATATTAATATTAACTGGAGCTTTCCGACAGGTGCCTCAGGGGCCCTACCAGTTGAACTACCAGTGGAGGACAGGATAAGACCCAAATGCTGTGGAAAAAAGATGTGGAACAGAAAGGAATAGAAAATAGGACTTAATTAATGTTCTCACGACCAGCGAGGATTGAACCCAGGTCCCTGAAAACAGCGACCAGGTACTTTACCACTGAGCCACAGCAGCTCTCATAAGCATCTAATTCTCAGAAGGGCTCAGAAGAGGTGCAACTAAAACAGGCTGATCAAACCCACCTGTTTAGAGGAAAGTCTGAGCAGGTAAACAGAACGAAGGATGCCAGAGGAGACTGGCTGCCTTCTTAAAACTGAGGCAAACTAATGACTAATGGCTCCCAAACAAAACAAGAATCAAGGGAAGAGTGAGGCCTGACCTTCAAAGAGAAACAGAAATAGAGACAAGGATGAAGGAGAGGGCAAAACCTCCCGGTCTTCAATAAAGGACTGAGACACCAGATTTCCATCTGACCTTTACAAACACTGCATCACTCAAAGATCCAGCCACTCTGACTACGACTGACAGTATACAGTATATACTGTGTATCCAGCTCACCCGGTGCTGAGAGTTAGGGCTGATTGCCAGACTACTGCTGCCCTCTGGTGGCTAGAGTTGGTCTGGTACCCAGATCTGGCACCAAGACCAACACTTACAACTAGTGTAAAACCAGTTTATACAGAGAGGGGTTTAATACACTGTATTTTCATGGAAACAGTGGGAACCTGTCTTAGACTCGATAGTATTTGAACTCAGACTTGTCTTAGACTCGATAGTATTTGTACTCAGACTTGTCTTGGACTCAATAGTATCTGAACTTAGACTTGTCTTGGACTCGATAGTATTTGAACTCAGACTTGTCTTGGACTCAATAGTATTTGAACTCAGACTTGTCTTGGACTCAATAGTATTTGAACTGGTCTTGGACAGTAAACAGTATATGCAGTATAAGTGTCTCTTGTGTGATCTGTCTGATTAAGTGAAGAGGCGCTGTGGTTAACAGCCAGCGGTTCTGCTGTTTTTATCAGCTCTTACAAACATCACTGCTAACCAAACCTAAAGACTATTCATCATTTAAATAGAAACACTCAACCACATTCTCACAACTTCATCTTTTTATGTGCAGCGTGTTGATCTCTGTTCCTCATTTTAAGTTGTAAAAGAATCTATTTGTTGCCTGTTTTAAGTTTGACTTTGTTTGGGATGCAGATGATTGAACTCAAGCCTTTTTACCACCCTGTTATTTTACCTCAGAATGAAATCCACTGATTTTCCTCCTGGAGAAAGAAAAAGATAAGCTCTGCTCTGATTGGCTGGTTTATGGCACCACTACAGCTCACAGAACCACTATATAATAGTCTAGATTTAACACTGTCATTATTCCCCAGTCTTACAGGATAAATCTGCTGTCCTCTCGCTGTGTCCTCTCAGTGTGATGAGCTGTTAGGAGGCTTAGCCAGTTAGCTTTTAGCCTTGCCCCCACACTCACTTCCCCAGGTTTGTCTTTCTCGAGTCTTACCAGTAACAAAAAAATTAGCCAGCAGTTTGGTTCGGCTGAGGGAGTTTAGTTTATTTTATAAAGCTAAAGCAAAAACACCAGCTTTGACCAGGGGTTTCTCTAGTGGGCGGAGTTTAAGTAAGTCAAGACTGTTATGTAAAGGTTTTTGGGTTTTGAAATTGACCCGGTTTACAGCTCTGCTTTGGTTCTGCTGGATTTTTTCATGTCTAGAGAAAAAATCATCTTAAACGCAGTCAAAGCAAAAATTTGCCTGGATCAGAAATCGATAGTGGCAAATGAGGAAAAGCCTAATGGATTTGATATCTGTGTTAATTATGTGCATCTTTTAATCTGTTATTCTATTAATACATGATTTAATTATATGCAGCACAGTGGTTTTTATGTAGAAAGAGTTAATAAATATTAGTAAACTGATAAAGTGCAAAAGTCTAGTTATTATTTATTCTGAATGGTAATTATTTTATAACATATTCTGTATGTAATGTAAGAAGCTCCAATTGGCTGTCTTTTATTACGCCTCATTCTAAAAGCCCTGAGCTGAATATCTGTATATCTCTGTAACTCTAACAGTGTTTATGAACTCCATCACTCTCATCACCATCATTCATTCTGAACATGTGTTTCTATGATTTATTAAAAGCCAAACACTGTGACCCAGTCTATGACCAGAACAGACTCCTACCAGCAGAGTGGGGCAGATCAGACTCCTACCACCAGAGGGAGGCAGATCAGACTCCTACCACCAGAGGGAGGCAGATCAGACTCCTAAAACCAGAGGGAGGCAGATCAGACTCCTAAAACCAGAGGGAGGCAAATCAGACTCCTTTGAGCAGAGGGAGGCAGATCAGACTTCTACCACCAAAGTGGGGCAGATCAGACTCCTACCAGCAGAGTGGGGCAGATCAGACTCCTAAAACCAGAGGGAGGCAAATAAGACTCCTTTGAGCAGAGTGGGGCAGATCAGACTCCTACCACCAGAGGGAGGCAGATCAGACTCCTACCAGCAGAGTGGGGCAGATCAGACTCCTAAAACCAGAGGGAGGCAAATCAGACTCCTTCGAGCAGAGTGGGGCAGATCAGACTCCTACCAGCAGAGTGGGGCAGATCAGACTCCTACCACCAGAGGGAGGCAGATCAGACTCCTACCACCAGAGGGAGGCAGCGAGATGTCTTTCAGTAATCAGGCAGCTGAATACACCTGTGTTCTCTGATTGGACACCTTGAGTCTAGTCTGAAGGGATAGAAGCTGATAAAGGAAGAAGGTGAATAAATGAAAATGATCCAGAATAGTGAAGATGGAGAATCCAGAGGAAAAAAGTTAAATACTTTTCAGAATTTTCATAGTTTCTAAGAACTTTCTACATTTCTAAACTACTTTAGATTTAATTTCAGATATTTTATCATCTCTGTGGAGAAAGTATGTCATTTTAACCACTTCACACTCAAAATTAAAAGGGCTATAGAAATAAATGATTGCTATTATTATTACTGGTGTGTAATAAAAATACTGTCTGAACCAAATGTCACTTTTTATTTAGATAAATTTGATTATATGATCCACTTATGGTAATACTTTCATGAGGCACGGTATATATTTATATACATATACTGCATACAGGATGTGGTTTCTTATGGAATTATGTAATAAAATAATATTCATTGGATTCAGGTTTATTTTTTTGAGTTTTGCAGTTTTTAACATAATGTGATTCTGGTAGTTCTTTACATTGTCAAACTAATAAACAGACCAATAGAAGTGCTCCAATATGGCTATATATATATATATATATATATATATATATATATATATATATATATATATATATATATATATATATATTTGCGTATAATGATGTTTAGTGTTTAACTATAGCTCATCACTTTCCCTCAGTTTAACATGTCGCTTGTTCAGTGAAGGTCAAAGGAGGAGATCTGTAGATACACTCACTCTATGGACAAAAGTATTGGGACACCTGCTCATTCGTTGTTTCCTCTGAAATTAAGGGTATTAAAATAGTTGATCCTGCTTTTGTAGGAGTAACTGTCTCTACTGTCCAGAGAAGAAGGCATTCTGCTAGATTTTAAAGGAGCATTGGTGTGAGAATTTGATTGCATTTAGTGTCAAGAGCGTTAGTGAGGTCAGGATGTTGGATGATGATCAACTCCTCAACCCCTCAACACATCCAAAAGGACTGGATGGAGCTCCACCACCATCACTCCAGAGAGCACAGTTCCTCCACTGCTCCACAGCTCCTCAATGCTGGGGGGCTTTATACCCCTCTAGCCCACGCCTGGCATTATTAGGCAGCATGGAGCCAATAGGCTCATGTTTACAATCTGCTCCAGAGAGTCCTAATCTATTGGCAGTACTTCTTCTCTACAGGGTCTAGACAAGCTGTGTGTGTGTTTGTGTGCATTTGCACATATGTGTCAGCAATGGGTGCAGCTTAAAATAGCTAAATGCATTCATTAAAAGGGGTGTCCACAAACATTTGGACATATAGTTTATATAGATCAATCGCAGGGTAACACACACCAATTACAATTAAATTGAAATATATCATTTAAAATTAAATTAGTTAGGAAAGCCTTTAATAATAATAATAATAATAATAATAATAATAATAATAACAACATCTTTATTCCTCAGCTTTTCCAGAATGCACTGCAGTCTCAGGCACTGGTGCACTCTGCCCACTTTAAAGCAGCACAAGCATTAAAAATCAGCTATTAGTGATTATTCTGGTTAACAAGCTGGCAAGCCTGTGAATACAAGCCTGAGAGTAAAACACTGTTTCCTTTTTTCTGTCATTCCAGGTGACGTGTGTCCCACAGAATCAGTGCAGTGGGGAATGCTGGGAATTCAACAGGTAGTTGATGTGAACACTGTGAATTCTGCAACCTGCGGAGCGAACGGTGAGTCCATCAATTTGTGGTGTTTCTGAACCTTTTCCGATCCGAGTCTCTTAATGCTGACTATTGGGTGATACTGATCCAATCTTTGTGTTTCCATAAATCAAACAACCCCACAATCATGGGTCAGATGTGCTAATCCACAGTGAACAGCAGTAACATCATTATTTTAGAACCAGTTTCTAAAATCAGACTAAATTCTAATCTGATTTACTTTATTTGGAGCAACGGCTGTTTTAAACTCTATAGTGTTTAATGTCCAGTCTGACTGACCTGCCTGACCATTCAGCTCCCAGTTTCTTTACAACTCTGCAGTCTAATCATTGTATTTGTGTGTATTTGTGCATTAGCATTACTCCTCCTCGGTTCTGAATATGTCGTTCAGAGCGGCTAGAACCAGTTTCTAAAATCAAACTAAATTTTAATCTGATTTACTTTATTTGGAGCAACTTTTTCAACTTTTTAAACTCTATAGTGTTTAATGTACACCATGATTAATTTATTATGATTATGATTTACATTTACATTTATGGCATTTAGCAGACGCTCTTATTCAGAGCAACTTACAAAGTGCTTTGCTATTTACACAAGAAAAACCTCAGCTAGTTAGAATAGGCTAATAATTCAAAGATACCTCTAAGCTTTAGACATTACTAAACACAAGACAATAAGGCGACCATAGTCTAATCGTCCAAGTACTCTCGAAAGAGGAGGGTCTTCAGTCTGCGTTTGAGGACAGCGAGCGACTCGGCCATTCGGACACCCAGGGGAAGCTCGTTCCACCACTTTGGTGCAGGACAGAAAAAAGCCTGGACGCTTGTCTTCCGTGGATTTTGATGGATGGCGGGTCGAGCCGAGCCGTACTTGAAGCTGGAAGGGCTCTTGGTGCAGATCGGCTTTTGACCTTTGCCATCAAGTATGAGCAGTTCAACAGTTTAGATGGTTTGGGGACTTTAATCAATAATCTATAAATAGTTCTGATCAGAGGAGGACGTGTCGGGTCCCCCTTGTGAGTCTTGGTTCCTCCCAAGGTTTCTTCCTCCAGCTCTGATTGGAGGTTCTCCTTGTCACTGTCACCGTTGGGGCTCACTGGGGGTCTTTGATCCTTCATGTCTTTTTTTTTCTGTCTTTTATTAATTACTAATTATGTAAAGCTGCTTTGTGACGACAACAGTTGTAAAAAGCTCTACAAATACATTTGACTTCACTTGACTTGTAATGTCCAGTCTGACTGACCTGCCTGACCATTCAGCTCCCAGTTTCTTTACAACTCTGCAGTCTAATCACTGAGAGTGTATGTGTGCATTAGCATTAGCATTAGCATTATCTCATCGGTTCTTAATGTGCCGTTTAGAGCTGCTTTAAAACCGAAGAATAGACCATGGTCTTAGATGTATTGTGCCCCTTCTGTTGTTGTTGTTGCTATTAATATGTTTTTATTTCAGACTATATATATATATATATATATATATATATATATACACATACACAATTGATCACAAAAGGAACATGCTGGTAGAACAGAGCATTTCCACCGTAGTTTCTTTCTAACCAGTCATAATTCCAGAGACAAAGACAGGATGGGAGTAAAGTTATATAAGCGTGTAAATCCTCCTCTTCTGACAGATTAACTAACGCACTATTTACCTGCTGCTCTGTGGCTGTGTGTTGTTGCTGGGTCACGTTTACAAGGAGGCACTGAGCTAACGCTACACTAGTTTTCTCTGTTCCCCGAACTTTCCATTCCACCTTAAATAATGCAGCAGTGCTGCTCTGCTGTTGAAATGTACACACTGTAACTGCAGCAATATTTAAGGTGGAATGGAGAGTTAGGATTAGATGCAACTTTAGCTTTTGTTTTTGCTGCTAACTGGTAACTGGTAACGCCACCACACTAATCTGTTACAGTAAAGCTGTTTTGCTTTCCCTATCTGAAATAATGTCACTGATAAGCTCTGTCGGGGGTTGTTTTTTTAAAAAATGCGATGTCTTTAGCAGCTGAGGATGATGTCTATTAATTGCGCTCTGCTACAGGAAACCTAGATATCGAAAGGGGATAACAACCCTTGATCTGAACATCCCGAGCTTTTTGGCAAGCTTTCTAAGTAATTTGTTGGCACGGTAGTGGTATCGAATTTAAGTTTTGGAGACTTGGTGACCCCAGGATGCAGCCAACTCCTGCAATTGTTCAACAGTGATTATTTAAACAAAGCTATTAGGGATATAAACAAAGCAGTTAGGAGTTCTTGAGATCCTGCTCACTTACAGGTTCATGAGAGCGCAAAGGAAGACTTTAAATTTAACTCTGACCTGACAAAGGTGTGCTGAATGGAGATGGACTGAGCTGTGTGATGTACTCTGAAGAGTTAGTTAGTGGTGTTGAAAATCCAAAATATGGATTACATGATCTGACCAGCTCTCAGGATCAGCTAAGTTAAATCGGATATTTGGGCTAGTGTTAAATTTCACATTAAAAACTAGAAGACCATGGTGGCACAACATGCTCATCATCTGAATGCTGTTAGTGCAAGGCCATACTAGTTAGCAAACGTAGCTTAGCTATGTGATCTTACATGTTTTACATGAGAAATGATACCATCAGTTTGCTTGAAAAGTAGTTACAGATAGTCACAACAAAGGAATGGTTGAATAACAAAATAGTGAGCGTTCTTGGAAAGTAAGCGACCAGATCTGAATCCAGTTGAGAATCTGTGGCAGAATTTAAAAGCTGAAAAAATGCATCATCCAAATAATCTGAACAACCTGGAGCGAATCTGCCATCAGAATGAGTGAAAATCCCTCTCAAACAGTGAGCAACGGTGGTAGAAACTCACTCCAGCAGATTTAGAGCTATTGTGGCAAAAATGGCTTTACTTAATGCCAGTCTGAAAAGCATCTTTAAGGGCAAATTGATTTGCAAAAAAATAGTTTTATTAAAAATGGGATTTAATCTTGACTTCAGGAACAAAACTTTTATGGAACTTTTATAATATTGTATGAAAATATGTGTATCATCAAACCCCATCGTACATCTTAAAGATAAACAAATGTCGATTGTTTATTCTGTTGATGATCAAACACAAACATTCTCAATTTGTATTGAAAATAGAAATTTATTTATAACACTTCAGGTTGCTGTAAAATAAAACAATGCTTTTATAAAAGATCTTAAACATTATATCTTCCACAAAATCATATAAAAACAAAAGCAAAAACATTAAACATGGATTACGATTCAGAGAGAGCAGGTGCACAGCTCATACAGCCCGATGTATGAAATACAGAGTTAATAAATAAGGTTATATATAGGCTCTAAGGGTACCTGGTCAAAAGAATGAGTCACCTTGCGTGTTTAAGGTGGTAGTAACTTCAGGCTCTTGCAGATGGCGCTGCACAGGGATGATGGGGCTATAAATACCTGCGGGGTGTGTGACGGGACTCATAGATTGAGAAGAGGTGGTACGGTGCAGTGAGGGTCACGTTGGATGGGTGGAAAATGGGTCGATACAAAGCAGATACAGTTAATGATTGGATAAAGGAGTGATTGGATTTGGGTGTGTCAGAGGACACTCTGCTTCACATGTTGATGGTCTGCAGTTCTTTCTGTTTCTGTTCTTTCAGAGATTGGTGGTAAAGGAACTGCACTGACTTCGAGAAGAAGTTCTTGCTTGGAAGTGAAGAGATGTCCATTTTTAATTTTCTCCTTCTTTTCAACCCTGTAGGGGCTTACTGTCATTCACTGTGTAAATAATACTGGGTGTATGGACCAATAGAACTGCTCTAAAATACTTACAATAAACTCTTATTTTACATGTATGTCAATTTAGAGGTAAGAACATGTTTGCCCTCTTCTGTAAACTTTACTACCTCACTATTGTATTGTGTTGCACTTGTGTTCTGTATGCACTGTGTCTATGTTGCATCATGGTCCTGGAGGAACGTTGTTTCGTTTCACTGTGTACTCTGCATGTAGTTGAAATGACAATAAAAGCCACTTGACTTGACTTGACTTGACTTGACTAAAGGGCCGTGAAGATATAAATATATATACACTCACAGGACTGTGCATTTTTGGGGCACGTAAGCACATTATTTAGAACCAGTTATCTAAATTTCCTTCCTAAACAAAACTTGGTTCCAGGTTTCTCCTGGGCGTCCTCAGACAGTAAACTATGTATGTATATGGTTTATTATTAAACTACCACTAATAAAAAAAGTTTGTAAAGTATATCTGAAACAGCCACTTCACATAGGTGCTAACACGAAGTGTGACAGCTCTCACCAGTCTTATTATTATAATAACTGTGCAAACATTTAGACCATTTATTATTTTTATCTTGATAGATCAATTTGTTTTAGTGCATACATTTATGCCGCTGTTTTAACTCTGATTGATTTTACAGCCAAGTTTAAGTTAAAGTTTAAGTTACCGTTTAAGTTAAATAGCTAAAAAGAAGTACCCTAAACCAGGGGTGCTCAGTCCTGCTTCTGGAGATCTGCCACCCTGGAGAGTTCAGCCGTACCCCCATTGGAACCTTCAGATCTTACACACCTGGCTCTCATATTCAAAAGCCACTAAAGACCTGGAGCTAAACTCTGCAGGGTTGGTTGATATCCAGGACCAGGTTTAAGCACCCCTGCTCTAAACGTTATGGGCCGGTTTCCCAGACAGGGATTAAGAAAACTTTAGGAAGCTGAAACGATCTGTCTGAGTTAAACAGACAATGACTGGGTATTTCACTGAGTGAAGTGCTTCTCAATGCACAGTCCTCCAGACTACTCCACACTTGTATAAATTTCTTCATCCTCACTGTCACTGTCTATCGTCCTTTTCTCTGCATCAGCATCTATATCCACATAGTCTTCCCCAGAGGAATCCGAGTCCTCTGTTTGATGAACTGTGATATCTACATTTTCATAATCATCATCATCATCGCCCGTTTCATTCCCTTCGTAGGATATTCCACAGTCGAAAGGACCTATGGAGTGAGTGTGTAAAAAATAAACTTACTAAAAAAACAAACAATATAACTGACCAGATGTTACAGAACATTTTTCCACTTCTAGTTTTAGTTTTGTGTGTATTGAGTCCTATAATTTTATATATTTAAACATCTGAACATTTCATCTTTACTTGAACAATATTGGGAGATGGAGGTAATATAATTACACATAAAAAGCTAATGAAATGTCTTTTAAAACAATGTATAAAATTATAATCGAAATGAATCAAAATACTATTTTCCTGTGAGAAACAAAAAGTTTGACCCCCACCACATTTATTACTTCTTCAAATGTGTAGAATTACAAGCAGAACATCAGCTGCAGATGATCAGAACATGGTTAGAGAGGAATCTGCAGGAGTCTGTCTTACATAAACCTCAGACATTTAGTCTGGTTTGCTCTTCATTGTTAAATTGAGTGGTGAAGATCACCATGGTCAGATCTGGTTAGACTTCCTTCAAAAAGAAGGGGTTTAAAAACAGTGAGAAATCAGCAGAAAGAGACTACACACGTTTGATTTACATGGTAGGTGAGCAAGAAGGAAAACATCAGGGCTTGTCTAAATACCTAGACCAGAAAATCTGGAACAATGGGCCAAAGCTGAATTATCTGGACGTGGTAACAGAGGACATGTTTAGTGTAAACCAGACACAGCATTTGAGCACAAGAACTCACATAAGCTGTGAAGCATGGAGGTGAAAATTTCATATTTTGGGGCTGCTTTTCTGTAGTAGGGTCTGGAGAGTTCTCCAACATAGAAGAAATTTTTTATTGGATCAGAGGGAGCTGCTTGATGAACTCGCCAATCTTTCTAAAAACTAAAGCTGAAACATCACACAGCTGAAAGACTTGGGAAACACTTTCTCCCAGTTGATGTTAGAGACTGGTAGATCATTATAGGAAATATCTAGTTAGGGTTTATTTTGTTTCTTCAGTTTTATTGGTTTAGTTATATTTTCTCTATACATTGTTCAAATGTCCAGATGTTTAAATACATAACAAATATATTTCATGGTATGTCTTAACATTTGTATATAGTCTTCCGACCCTTTCACTGTTTTCATATTTTATGTTGAGGCATTCTCCCCATCAATATGCATTTAGTATCCCATAATGAGGAAATGAAAACTGAACTGAAAAAAATTGCAATTGTTTTAAAAGGGAAATACTAATATTTCACATGGACAATAGAATTTAGACCTTTTGTTATGACACTTTAGCTCTGGGGGCCTCCCATTTCTCCTAATCATCTTTGTGAAGTTTCTACACCTTGATCAGAGTCCACTGGTAAATTCAGTTAATTGGCCATGATTTGGAAAGACACACCCCTGTCTATAGAAGGTCTCACAGCTGGCAATGCATAACAGAGCAAAAACCAAGCCATGAGAAGGATGGAACTGCTTGTAGAGCTCAGAGACAGGATTGTGTGTTGGGACAGATCTGGAGAAGGCAAAAGCATTTCTGCTGCACTGAAAGTTCCTAAGAGCACAGTGGCCTCCATCATTCTTAAGTGGAAGAAGTTTGGAACAACCAGTATTCTTCTTGGAGCTGGTAACCCCACCAAACTAAGTAATCTGGGGAGAAGGGCTTTTGTAAAAGAGGTGACCAAGAACCCTATGGGCACTCTGGCTGGGCTCCAGAGATTGTGTGTTTAAGTGGGAAAAACTTCCAGAAGGTCAACCATCACTGCAGTACACTGTGGGCTTTATGGTAGAGTGGCCAGATAAAAGCTATATCATTAGTGCCATTATATAACCCCCCCTTGTGCTGCCACAACAGATCTGACCATTTGAGGATTCTCTAAGACCTTTGAAGGTGTCTGACCGCTGCATACTGGAAACACCCAACAAGATCTGCCTGATACTTCGAATGCAGTTATCTAGTCATCACAAATTGGTTCTTGTTAGTGTGTCAGAGTCTTATGCTTGCCCATTTTTCCTTCTTTTAGCTCATGAGCTACAAGAACTGACTATTCACTAGCTGCCTAAAATTTCCAACTATTGACAGATGCCATTGTAGATGAAGATATATGTGGTGCTAATATGTTTGGGTTTATATTCCTGTTTTCTATGAGTGCTACTGGATCACTAAAAGGATTTATTCCCCTATACTGTCGTGTACAATTTGCATAAATGCGCTCACCTGTATAGTCATTGTCCACTGCCTTTTTCTCCACATTAGCATCTACATTGACATAGTCCTCACCAGAATCATCTGAATCTTCTTTGTTCGGATAACATTCTGCATTTTCATAATCATCATAATCTTCATCTATATCATTAATCCCATGTGTGGTGTCATATGTGTTCCTGGCACCTGAAATGTGATTGTGGCAAAATGACTAGAATATGACAAAGATTTTTATGATACATTTCTCTAAGCTGTTTGAATTACAAAATCACCAACTTGAAGCCCCAATATATTTGCCATAAAATCAGTTTATGAATATAAAGATTGAGAAAAGAAAGTACTCACATTGTCTATTAACCATCTTCACATCCATCTGCTGTTTTTGTTTTTTACATCTTTTTATAAAACAAATTATAATCGGCACTAAGATGAGTAACAGTCCTATTCCCACTCCAGAACCAATAAAGGGAGCCAGTGACGCTGTGAGAGAAATGACCATCAAGACCTTCACGCTTCAAACTTGAGAACAAATGAGTAAAGTTATCAAGTACATCTTACTGTACCTTTCACAGTGACGGCCAAGAGTTCAGTGTTGGAGGATCTAAAAGAGCGTGAAGACACAGTTACTTCATAAACACAGCTGTAGTTTCCCTGGTGGACATAATCAGCCTCAGGGAAGGAGAAGGTGGTTGAGTGGTCAACAGCTGACTGAGTTCTGGTCATACTGGATCCACTAAACTCCAGGTGGAAGGAACCTCCTGGATACTGGGGTTGAATGGAGCAGATGATGGACAAGCTGTAGCCCCTGGTCACCTCTAGGTCCTGAGGCCCCCAGTGGAACCCCCCATCAGGAGCACTGAAGAAGATATTGGGCTGCAGCAAATTCACTGGAAAACAAGAAGAACTCATCAATTGCAAACTGACACTCAGGAACTGGGTCCAGAAACTCCAGACAAGCTGTACCTTACCCACAACCAAGAAACCAACAGAGCTGCTCTGTGGAGAGCTGAAGTCATGACTGGAGACTCGTGTCTGGTACTGGCAGTAGTAAGACCCAGCATCAACAAAGTCCACTTTAAGTAAACTGAAGGTGACAGAGGTTCCACGCTTGGTCTCTCTTAAAGACCCAGAACCTGTTTTCAGAGTGAAGTTTCCTCCAGTGAATTGAGTTTCTACAGAGCAGGTGATGGTGATGAGAGAGATGGTTGGAGTGGGTAGAGTCACTGGAAAAGGATATTTTTTGGCATCAGATGTTTTATAATCTATAATATGACTTAAATGACCTAAAAATAGAATTGAGTGATAAAGTAAAGAGAGCTCCAACATAAAGTGTGTTAGTAAAGTTCTGGCCCACAACGAGCCCCCAGAACAGTGTAATTCCACCTTAGCATCTCTCTAACAATACTGGAGGTTTTGTATTCTACCAAAAGATATATTGCCTTAACTAGTGGTTTGATGGTGGTCGCGGAGAGCGCTGTCTAACACACTGCTCTATAATCTTTCACTGGTGACTGACAGGAACATGGCATATAAAATAGTCATTATTATACTCATCCAACCATTCACTGATCACATTTCTGGATAGAACGGTTTAATTCCATGATAAATGTAATCAGTCACGATCCTTCTAAGGTGTTGTTTTTCTGCAGCCGTATTTTGTAATATCCTTGTTTATGTAGTTGTGGACAGTTTCCATCCTAGAATAAAGGTCATTACTCAGAATCACTTAGTGTTCATTTGCAGTGACCCTTCCTTCTAAGGGGACAAGTGGAATCAAAGCATGCCCCCAAAAGTATAACAGAGCCACCTAAATATTTACTGATGTCTTTTCCACAGATCTCAATGCTGAGGCCAATTCAGTCACTGTTCCTATTGGATCACAGGCCAGTTCAGCAGTCTTGGGGACTGATACTCCTGCCATCTGTATCTCAATACTGAACCCTTTTTCCTTTTTTATTTTTTTCATTAAAGAATTCAGTCCACTGTATTGTGTAGAACTAAACAAACTATATGTGTTTTGTTGTCTGCATCTCTGCTCTTGTCATTCCAGTCCTAGTCTGCTGCTGCTGTCTGTCCCCATCTGTTCCACTCCATGCTTTGACCCCATCCACTCCAGTCATGCTGCAGTTCCCGGCCCTGGTTCAGCTCCACCCTCCTCTCCACTACAGTTCCTGGCCATGGTTTAGCTCCACCCTCTTCTCCACTTAAAAGAGATGCCAAATACACACTCAGGTGGACTGTTCCTCATTGCTCATTGTTTCTAGTGTTGTTAATTTGTCGTTTTGACCTTTTGCCCTTTATTTGACTTCGATTCCAGCCTGCCTCCCTTAATCTAATACTGTGTAAATATCTGTAAAGTTTTTGGAGTTAGTGTGGGTTTTGTAAATATCACAAAATACATTTTCAAATGAGTCATTTACATTTGTAATTTGTTTGGCTATGTTTGGCCAGATTCCATTATTATGTTCTGTTGCAAATATTTTTCTTTAAAGATCCTATCACATTTTCTTATCACATTTTTTTTCCATTGTTAAACTTTTTAATGTGGGTCCACTTCAGTATTTTTTCCAAATCAAAAAATGTCAAATTCATGGAGAATTCACAGCAATAATTCCAAACCCATTTATCTTACTCACAACAGAGAAATCAACAGAGCTGCTCTGTGGAGAGCTAAAATCCCGAGTGGAGACTCGTGTCTGGTACTGGCAGTAGTAAGACCCAGCATCAACAAAGTCCACTTTAAGTAAACTGAAAGTGACGGAGGTTCCACTCTTGGTCTCTCTAAAAGACCCAGAACCTGTTTTCAGAGTGAAGGTTCCTCCAGTGAACTGAGTTCCTACAGAGAAGGTGATGTCAACCCTCTGCCCCCATGTGACCTCTCTGGTCATGAGAGGAGAGAGATGCGTGGAGTGGGTAGAGCCACTGGAAAACATCATTTGAAAAATAAATTCTTGTTTTATGTAATTTTCCATCTACATCCATTGTGTCATGCACCAGTGAGCAGGGCAAAATGATATTATGGAGTAACATTGCATGGCAATATGAATATCCGTTTACTGTGCCACTTAGAAACTGCAACCTGTTACACTTTAATTAGGTGAAAAACTGTAGGATCATCTCAGGATCAGCTTACTACTGTTTCATAGACTCATTCTCTCTCATTCTCTCTTACCCACAGTGATGCCAACAGTGCTGCTCCTGGATGAAGAGATGGAGCTGCTCCTCTGGTATGAGTAGTCACAGCTGTACTGGCCCTGATCTGAGGTCTTTACAGTCAGTGTAAAAGTTGTGGTAGATTGAGCTGTTTGGGTTTGTATTGATGCTCCATTTTTATATAAACGGAAGACTACAGAGATGGACGTTGTGCTGGGTAAAGAACATCTGAACCGAACAGCTTCCCCAGGCGAGACAGCAGAGTGTGATGTGGTCAGGGTGATCGTGGGGCGCGGCAGGTCATCTGTTAAAGGAAAAAAAAAAATATATATATATATATATATATATATATTTTGCTGAAAGGGGATCATTGTGTGTACATGCCTCTAAATTTTTACAATCTGTAAATAGGGAGCATGACTTGTCATTAAAAAAAAATGTAGTCAAAAGATAAAGAAGAAGAAAAAAGTCTAGAGAGGTCAGTACGGAATCAAATACGTTTTTACATACCTGAGCAGACAACACCAGCATCTTCCTCATGTTTACAGTTATGCTTTCCAAATCCAATATGAGAGCAGCTTGTGAGAGTGCTTTCATGTCCAGAACAACCAACTTCGTCTAGAAATATTGGTCCACTTCCCTGTCCAAAGTGGGCTTTGATGTAGGTACTGATAGCACTGCCACATCCCATCTGTCTGCACACCACCTCTGCATCCTTCATGTCCCAGCTGTCATCACACACTGTTCCCCACTGGCTGTTATTATAGAGCTCTACTCTTCCACCACAGCGACCTGTTCCGTTCTCCAGCCTGATATTGTCTGATTTGTCATGTAAAAATATAAAGAAACATTTTGTCTTAATTTATGAGATGAATAGGCATGGTATTAAGGATCAGATTAATAATTAAATATATGTTGATAAAAAATCGTACGTTCGGCTGCAAACAAAAAATTGGTGCAAAGAGGTCTGTTGGAAACTGCTTGCATTCCAGATTTCCACTATTGTTTTTTCAATTTCTTCACAATGAAGTTGTTAAGATGTAAGTAAATTTATTCAGATTGATTTGGTGTAAGACTGACATGCCTGGTCAGGTTAAAGCAAGGAAACACTTGCTGGGATGGATAATGCAAGAATTTAGTGATAAACAGGGTAACGTAACAAGAACCCAACTAGAAAGAAAAGGTGTCATGTGGCAACACCAACTGGGCAAAACACATCTGGGACTGGGAGGAAGCAGAGGGAGATACAGGGAAAAACACAAAACAAACCAAAACACTAGGTGGGGAGTGGTGACACAAAACAAGATGTAGCAAAAACAATGAAAAAAAAAAAAACACCTCGACTTCGCTCGTCACAACTTCCCAGACAACACCAGCTGGAGAACCCAGGCTACAACCCAGCACAGTTCACCATCCGCACACACTTTCCCGCGCTTTCCTCCAAACTCTCCATGATTCGCTCTGGCTCTCTCCATGCACATGTGCACTGTACCCCATCTTAAAGTGATCGTTACAAGAGGTTGCAAAAGCGCTAATTCATGGCAACGCGTGTGAGGGTAGGGAGGGCTTAAGAAGCCAGGAACTTAGCAAGTCAAAGTTGGTCAGAGTGCTGGTGAATGGAACCAGACTTCTAAAAAAAATTATAATCTAAAAGCTGTTTTAGAAGATATAGATGTAGCAGTTACTTGTTTCTTTCTTTAGCAGACAGAAAGGGGTTCAGAGAATGGCAGGGCCTCTTCTGTAACTTCTTACAAATTGTAGATGGGGAATATGACTGAATATGACATTAAAAACATTTTCAGTCAAACAATTATAAAAAAAAAAAGACTACAGATGTCAGTATAGCATCAAATACGTTTTTACATACCTGAGCAGACAACTCCAGCATCTTCCTCATGTTTACAGTCATGCTTTCCAAATCCAATATGAGAGCAGCTTGTGAGAGTGCTTTCATGTCCAGAACAACCAACTTCGTCTAGAAATATTGGTCCACTTCCCTGTCCAAAGTGGGCTTTGATGTAGGTACTGATAGCACTGCCACATCCCATCTGTCTGCACACCACCTCTGCATCCTTCATGTCCCAGCCATCATCACACACTGTTCCCCACTGGCTGTTATGATAGACCTCCACTCTACCAAAGCAGGTGCCATTGCTATTTATGAGTCTGATGTTTGTGCCATCTATCACAAAAGGAGAAAATAAAGTTTTTAATCTAATTATGTTTACATAGACTTGAGTCTCAATTTGTCTAAATCCTAATTTGCTGTCCCAGCTGTGAGGAGTAGTGAAAAGAAATCTGACTCTGTCAACTATGGTCATCAGAATCAATGCCTGGTTTCTCCAAATTGTGTTGATGTCGTAGTAGTAAAGAAAAGATGGTTGTTGAATGCTTATAGTGGGTGTCCAGGCATACCTTGTCATGTACCGTGTATGTGTGTGTGCTCACTAGTGTGTGTTCACTGCTCGGATGGATTAAAGGTGGAGGCCAGATTTAATCTCTGTCCAACACAAATGGTGAATATGAGTGTTCTTGTCTTGTCATTAATGCCATAGAAACGCACCCTGCTGTTAGTTGTTTACTGCTATGAGGCCCAGAACAGCATTTTTTTATGCGAAAATGTAAACACAGCAAATACAATGTTATGTTGGTAAACATGTGAAGACATTACTTTTTAAGTAATTAATCACTTAATAGTCAGCTATGCAGTGTTAAGATAAGATAAGATAAGATAAGATAGTCCTTTATTAGTCCCGCAGTGGGGAAATTCACAGTGTAACAGCAGAAAGGGATAGCAGGACACTCAGTTACAAAAATTTAGATAAATAATTTACACTATATACACAATATAAATAAGAATTAAAAGAGCAATAACAATGAAATGGAAACTTACCAGCCAACCATGAATCTTTAAGAATGATGACAACTGAAACAAATAAAAGTTTTCATTAAACCTGTTATATAAGTCATATATATTCACTGAATTGTTTACGTTATTCAGTTTCCAATAAATGTAACATTTGTTAATGCTGCCCTCCTGTACGATAATCAGAAAACACTGCTAATCAAAAGAAACTACCCTTGACTTCCCATGCACATCAGTCTTGGGCGCCCATGACCCTTTCACCAGTTAACCGGGTGTCCGGCATCACAGTTTGGTTTTTGATAAAGTCACTAGATTCTTATGCATGTCCATTTTTCCTGCTTCCATTTATCCACCCCTTTGACAGGTGCCAAAGTAATGGGATAATCAGTATTGTTTACTTCACCTGTCAGTAGTGTTAATGCTATGGCTGATATATGTAAACCTATACTTGAAAATCAATATATACACTGCTCAAAAAAATAAAGAGAACACTCAAATAACACATCCTAGATCTGAATGAATGAAATATTCTCATTGAATACTTTGTTCTGTACAAAGTTGAATGTGCTGAGAACCAAATCACACAAAAATAATCAATGGAAATCAAATTTATTAAAAATGGAGGCCTGGATTTGGAGTCACACACAAAATTAAAGTGGAAAAACACACTACAGGCTGATCCAACTCTGATGTAATGTCCTTAAAACAAGTCAAAATGAGGCTCAGTATTGTGTGTGGCCTCCACGTCCCTGTATGACCTCTCTACAACGCCTGGGCATGCTCCTGATGAGGTGGCGGATGGTCTCCTGAGGGATCTCCTCCCAGACCTGGACTAAAGCATCCTCCTGGACAGTCTGTGGTGCAACGTGACGTTGGTGGATGGAGTGAGACATGATGTCCCAGATGTGCTCAATTGGATTCAGGTCTGGGGAACGGGCGGGACAGTCCACAGCTTCACTGACTTCATCTTGCATGAACTGCTGACACACTCCAGCCACATGAGGTCTAGCATTGTCCTGCATTAGGAGGAACAATAGCACCAGCATATAGTCTCACAAGGGGTCTGAGGATCTCATCTCGGTACCTAATGGCAGTCAGGCTACCTCTGGCGAGCATAGGGAGGGCTGTGCGGCCCTCCAAAGAAATGCCACCCCACACCATTACTGACCCACTGCCAAACCGGTCATGCTGAAGGTTGTTGCAGGCAGCAGATCGCTCTCCACTGCGTCTCCAAACTCTGTCACGTCTGTCACATGTGCTCAGTGTGAACCTGCTTTCATCTGTGAAGAGCACAGGGTGCCGGTGGCGAATTTGCCAATCCTGGTGAGCACAACACCCATCTGTGGACGTTGGACCCTCATACCATCCTCATGGAGTCAGTTTCTAACCGTTTGTGCAGACACATGCACATTTGTGGCCTGCTGGAGGTCATTTTGCAGGGCTCTGGCAGTGTTCCTCCTGTTCCTCTTTGCACAAAGGCTGAGGTAGCGGTCCTGCTGTTGGGTTGTTGCCCTCCTACAGCCTCCTCCTGGTGTACTGGCCTGTCTCCTGGTAGCGCCTCCAGCCTCTGGACACTACACTGACAGACACAGCAAACTTTCTTGCCACAGCTCGCATTGATGTGCCATCCTGGATGAGCTGCACTACCTGAGCCACTTGTGTGGGTTGTAGAGTCCGTCTCATGCTACCACGAGTGTGAAAGCACCACCAACATTTAACAGTGATCAAAACATCAGCCAGAAAGCAGAGGTACTGAGAAGTGGTCTGTGGTCCCCACCTGCAGAACCACTCCTTTATTGAGTGTGTCTTGCTAAATGCCAATAATTTCCACCTGTTGTCTATTCCATTTGCACAACAGCAACAGTGTTGCTTCCTAAGTGGACAGTTTGATTTCACAGAAGTTTGATTTACTTGGAGTAATATTGTGTTGTTTAAGTGTTCCCCTTATTTTTGTGAGCAGTATATATATATATATATATATATATATATATATATACCAGTATATCAAATAAAAGAGTGAATTAAAACAAATGTTGCTCCACAACATTGTGAAAAGCTGTCATAAAGTAATAGGACAAGTTATGCAAAGTTTATTTTATTATAAGGGGGTAATTACTTTTTAATTGCTTCTTAAAATAGCTTATTTGCATGTTGGATCATTTATTCCTAATATATCCATAATGTGTTTAATGTTTCTTTTGAGATTTAAAATTATTAATTTGCCACATCCATAAAGTGTTCGGCACAGGTCACAGCACGATGACCGTGCATGACCATTAAAGCATGTAAATGAAGTTGTCACTGTTCATCTATATATTGACCTGTAACTCCAAAATAGCTGTCGTTACCTACTGATGTCCAATAATCACCCGTAAGAGCAATAGTGGCTGTGTTCTAAATCCTGAGCTAGTTTTGCCCTCTCCGTTTCATATAGCTCATGAATCCTGTTGACGATATGTATTTCAGGCGAGATGTACTCTGGTGAGAGCTAAACTCAGCCTGACAATAACTGCAGCCGTTGTTTTGTCCAGTGAGCCGTCTGGCTAACGACTGAAATGAACCCTTCTATTTAACAGACCTTTCTCCATCAGTCACTTCCTCCTCTACTTTTAATGAGAGATGCAGCTCACAGTCAAGTCTCAACACGAACTACGGATGACTCGCAGGGCCAAATAGAATTTACGTTAACGGCACTATATTTTAAATTGAGATCTCGTTAATGCGTTAACTTCAACACCCCATATATATATAGCACCTTGTTGTCTTTAAGCCGATGCTTTGTAGCCTTTGCTGTGCTTTGGGTCATTGTCTTGCTGTCAGGCGAACTTAAGTGGACGTTGCCGCTCTCCCATAAAGGTCTAACTGGAGCCAGGCAAAAGTTGTTGAATGCAGAGTCTCACCCATCTCAGCTGCTTAAGTGTTTTAACTTATTCAGAGCAGTCCTTGATGTCTTGGTGGTCTTTCTCACTGGTCTCCTTCTTGCATGGTCACCGAGTGTGTGAGGACGGTCTGCTCTAGGCAGGTTTAAATATATAACATATTTCTTACATTTCTTAATGATGAATTCAACTGAACTCCAGGAGATGTTCAGTGACTTGGGCATTTTTTTGCATCCACCCCCTGACTGATACTCTTCAGTGAGCTTTTCTCTGACCTTCATGGTGTCATTTGTAGTCTGATTAACCAGTGACTGGAGCTTCCAGACAAGTGTCTTTCGACTATAATCACTTGGAACACATTCTCTGCAATCTGGTGATCTGAGCACACCAACTGGACCTATGTTAAATTAGGTCAAGTCACTTTAAAGGGGGTGAATGTTTATGTTATATTTGTTCCAAAAACACATGAAAAAGCCAGGAATTCCACAGGAAACTGTCAGGATATCTGTCCGTGACTGAAGCCTAATCATACGTGAGTCATGCAACAAGACTGTGACCCTAACCACAAGTAAGTCTACAAAGAAATGGATAAAGCGGAGCAAGAGAAATTCAATTTTGGAATTTTGGAAGTCCAGACTTTAACCCAATACAAAGTACTGTAGAAAGGCCTAAAAAGGAATTCATGCAAGGAAACACACCAACATCACTGAGATGAAGCAGATATGTAAAGAGAAAAAAACATTTACATTTCAAGTCATTTCTTTCATTGGGTTCTCTCTATCTAGTTTTAGGATCTAATATCATTTCAGCCTTGCGCAAAAATACAGAAGAAAGAAAGATTCACTACATTTCTAGCAGCACTGTAGTAAGAAAGCAATTCAGTCAGAATACTGAACAGAAAGAATTTGGAAATTAAAGAAATGAACACTGATGTTTTTGGTTTTGATGCAAAAAACGTCTTGACACAAAAAGGTCACATTGCAGACGTACAAACCATTCAACATGAAAACAAACAGACTGACGAATGTCAAAACCATGGTAAGGATCAGATCAAAAAGAGTCCTAATGTCACTCATATAAATGAGTACCAAAAATGTACTGGTGTTTTACTAAAATAACCAATTAACTTCTTTAATTGATGAAAATCAGAAAAGCTGAAAAAAATATTTTTGCTAATGACTAATCACAAAGAACCTAAGAAAACTATTATATTTAACTCATTTCTCATTTCATAAAAATTAGGGTACGTTTTTCACCAGAAGGACCAAATATTCAACAGAGTGAGCTTTAAAAAAAGAAGAAAAAAAAAGATTCCAAAGCCATCAAGCTTTTTGTACTGAAGTAAACTACTGAGGATAATTGACAGCAGTTCTTACAGTTCACTCAGATGGAAGCTGTAATTGCAGCAAGAACCCAGTAAACTCATACAGAACAAAAGTTTCCCTTTCCTTCTCTTTCCTACTCTCCTCAGTGTATTTATTCGAATATTTGTTTGTGGCCAGATCTATCTATCATCTATTGCTAATTTATGTAGCAGTGCTAATGTGTGGAAAAAATGCCAGATACACTTGTACCAGCACCATGGATAATAGATCAGGTCTGGTCAGCTTTCCAGTAACAAATGGAGTCAAGAGGATGACCACTTCTGTAGCCCATGAGTTACTGCACATTCTACAAAATTCACCTATATGGCATGTGTTTCAAATCAAATGGTCAGTAATTGCTGGTATAAATTAGGTACTTGCTTATCCAAGTAAAGGAGACAGACATGCACTTCAGAAGCTCAGTCATATTGCCTGTAAACAAATAATAGAGCGGGGCTGTGCTTGACTATGCTGCAGCTAAACAACTCAAAACACTGCTGAAAGTAACCAAATATTTCTGCGACAAAAGCATAGTGTAGCAAACTGCCCATGACAAGTTTCTATCTGTCATACATGCATTTAATGCAAGGGGAAACTCAGCACCTCAACCTCAGCTCCTCAACTCAAAGAAGAACTGAAAATGTCTGATGCAAAGGCGTCTTCTGGGAAGATTGTGTTTGTGTCCAAAAGTTAGACTTAATTACTGTGTGGAAGAAAGACTTTCTTTAACGTAGTTTAGTTTGTTATGCTTAAATTAATTTAGGGTAAGATGAATAAAGCAAAATGAACCAATAAGGAACTTTACAGTATTAGTAATAAAGTATATAATTCTGTAGAAAATTCATCTGTTCTATCATATTGATTGTTTAATCAATAATTTAAAATGGTAAATATTCAGGACTCTTAGGCAGTTACAGGTATTCTTTAAAGCTGTGTAACTTAGCAGTCAGGGTGTCTTTACCTGTAAAACTCTATATAACATTAAAATAAACCCAAAAGTAAATGGTTATGCTGACACACAAAATGTGATGCTTATTTGTGTATTTGTGTTTATTCTAATCTTGGTGTTTTTGAACAAATACACTTGCTTTCTGTATAAACAGCTTTACTTTTTTTTTTTTTTTTTTGCTGCTGTACATTTTCAGTTTCAGAGAGGTAATAGTGGTTATCTATTACATTTATGTTATCTATGGACTCAACTCTAATTCCAAAAAAGGGACAACATGGAAAATGCTAATAAAAAACATTATTTTTAAACAGTATTAATTTCATCATAGTGAAAATACTATAAAAAGTAATATAACACATTTGATATTTTGTTTGATATTAGCTGTTTTTGCTCATAATACTTATTCCTTCTCAACTATTAGTTTGCAAGTTCTCCCACTTAGAAATCATGGAGGGGTCTGAAATTTTATTGTTGTATGATTGTTTCATTATTTATTTGCATGTTACTGCTGCAAATAAGTATTTGAACACCTGTGAAAATCAATGTTAATATTTGGTACAGTAGCCTTTGTTTGCAATTACAGAGGTCAAACGTTTCCTGTAGTTTTTCACCAAGTTTGCACACACTGCAGCAGGGATTTTGACCCATTCCTCCACACAGATCTTCTCCAGATCAACCAACCTGTCGCTGAGAAACACTGAGTTTGAGCTCCCTCCAAGGATTTTCTATAGGGTTTAGGTCTGGAGACTGGCTAGGCCACTCCAGAACCTTGATATGCTTCTTACAGAGCCACTCCATGGTTATCCTGGCTGTGTGCTTTGGGTCATTGTCATATTGAAAGACCCAGCCACGACCCATCTTCAGTGCTCTAACTGAGGGAAGGAGGTTGTTCCCCAAAATCTCGCAATACATGGCCCCAGTCATCCTCTCCTTAATACAGTGCAGTTTTCCTGTCCCATGTGCAGAAAAATACCCCCAAAGCATGATGCTTCCACCCCCATGCTTCACAGTAGGGATGGTGTTTTTGGGATGGTACTCATCATTCTTCGTCCTCCAAACACGGCGAGTGGCATTAAGATCAAAAAGTTCTATTTTGGTCTCATCTGACCACAGAACTTTCTCCCATGACTCCTCTGGATCATCCAAATGGTCATGGGCAAACTTAAGACGGGCCTGGATATGTGCTGATTTAAGCAGGGGAACCTTCTGTGCCATGCATGACTTTAAACTATGACGTCTTAGTGTATTACCCACAGTAACCTTGGAAACAGTGGTGCCAGCTCTCTTCAGGTCATTGACCAGCTCCTCCCGTGTAGTTCTGGGCTGATTCCTCACCTTTCTTAGGGTCATTGATACGCCACAAGATGAGATCTTGCATGGAGCCCCAGTCCGAGGGAGATTGACAGTCATGTTTAGCTTCTTCTATTTTTTAATAATTGCTCCAACAGTTGATCTTTTTTCACCAAGCTGATTGGCAATTGCCCCGTAGCCCTTTCAGCCTTGTGGAGGTCTACAATTTTGTCTCTGGTGTCTTTGGACAGCTCTTTGGTCTTAGCCATGTTAGTAGTTGGAGTCTTACTGATTGTGTGGGGTAGACAGGTGTCTGCATGCAGCTAACGATCTCAAACAGGTGCTTCTAATTTAGAATAATAAGTGGAGTGGAGGTGAACTTTTTAGAGGCGGACTAACAGGTCTTTAAGGGCCAGAATTTTTGCTGATTGGCAGGTGTTCAAATACTTATTTACTTTGTGATTTCCGGATTTTTTTTTAGATTATGTCTCTCACAGTGGACATGCACCTAAGATGAAAATTTCAGACCCCTCCATGATTTCTAAGTGGTAGAACTTGCAAAGTCGCAGGGTGTTAACCGGTTGTGCCTCATTGCAGCACTTTTGGTAGGTACTGACTGACTGGAACACCCTTCAAGACCTGCCGGATGTTTTGGAGAGGTTCTGACCCAGTCCTGCTTCAACGCATCAAGAACTATATTTACCTTTTGACAGGGGACACTGTAGATGAATATAATCAATAGTTTCCAATTATAATGTTATGGCTGATCAAATTTGATGACTGCAACGCACTCCAAAAACACTAGGGCCCTATTCTACATCCCTCCAACAGTCTAATTTCACACCTTCCGACCTGCGTTGTTTAAACAGTAAACTGCTTGTGAATATATCTACACTGAGGGGGGCGGTGGTTTTCACAGGAACGCTCCACTGACTGAAAACAACCGAAGCAGACATCAACAGTCAGACATTCGTTGCTATATTGACAGTCATTTGTTAACACAGGCACATACAGCTCCGCTTGAGAATGCTGTGGTGTATGTGAACCATACAAGGACCCATTCTATCAATATCCAGGTGATTTGCGATGCCATGTGTAACATTCCACATGTATTCGCAAATTTTTCCTGGATCAAGCCATGACTCCTTAATATTGGCCAACTCGGTCATTCCTGTAGTCTACAGGAATAGGGGAAACCCCCTGTATGGGTGACTGTTAGGGGACAAGCAATCCATTAAAGACCTGGCTGATTGCAAAAGACACACTGACACGGCCTAAACGGCCGGGTTGACTGCTCGCATAAAGGTCGCTATAATAGGGCCCTTGGAGTGTTTCTTTTTATATCACTGCTTATTTTAGTAAGCGTTTGGACATTTAAACCCACCAATTGTTTTCTTTTAACATGCAGGTCTTCAGCTGCACAGTTGTACGGGGCCTTCATAATTTAGAATGTGCTGCATATATATAAACCACTAAGCTGCTGAGCAAGTGGAGACAGGTCAGGACTGCAGGCAAGTCAATATAGCAACCTTTTAGGCAGAACTAACACAGCAACTATCCAAATACTATTTAAAATGTTAAATCTTTGGGCCACAAAACACACTTCAACTGTGCTGCTGAACATCTCAGATAAGCCAGAGACCAGAGATGGACAGTGTTGGTGTGTGGCTTTTATTAAAGCCTTAACTCACATCTGTGGATACAGCAGTGAATGATGCTGACTAACAAAGATCGCACAAGAAATTAGAGATCAGGCACACTCAGGAAAGGGTTTTGTTTTTGCCCTTTACACACACAGATTTGACCGAATTCCTCCAGTCTTTTAATGGCATTGTGCTCCATAGAGAGTATAAAAGCCCCAAGTGCTACGGATTTATCTTCAAGTGCTGGATTATTTGCTGACATCTCAAATTAACAAGCCTCCACCCAGGCATGCTCTTCAAGGACTAGGACTTTAGTTCTAGACTAACTTATTTCAAGTTATTTTCAACATCATTGTTGGTCCTAAATTGCTCTGTCACTTCTGGAAGCATCTGTTTCAGAATAAATCAAATTGCACTGAAATCAAATAAATCAAAACACTGAAGTAAAAAAAAAGTAAACCTGAAATACTTTATAGTCTATTTATTTGAGTGCAAGTTTATTGTACTAACTAAGTTTATTATTAGTGGACTAACCCATCTTTTTGAAATTGGTGTAACTCTACAGAGTGGTAATCTGATACTTTCAGAATTTCTTTTGATAGAATTGGAAAATTAAACAGAATAAAGAAAAAGTAATGGAATTTACCCAGCAGTAAAGTGAGGTGAGGTCTCAGCATCCTGGTCCTTAGATTCATGTTAAATTCCAGTGTGATCTGAACTGCAGGGAGCTCTGCTGCAGTCCTCTAACAGCTCTACACTAAAGTGCTGAAGACTGGGTTTTATCGAGAGGAGGGGTTTCTGTTCCTCTTCTGCACTTTTTCCTGTTTAGTAAAAGCCAAACCTCTTACAATCAGTAGCTCAACTACAGTTATCTAAGCTTTCGGTAAAGAGACACTCGGGCTAAAATTCTGAGAGCGCTCTCTCTGCAGCGAGTAGCTTGTAAACTGTAGAGGACATGGTAGTTCTTTAATATCTAATAACTAAGTGAGATTGGTGACCGTATGGGTCAGCAGTAGTTGGTGACTTGTGTCTGGTGGATTTCATTCGGGGTCAGTTCAGTGTGTAGCTGTGTAGTTTATTTAGATGACGTGCAGCAGATGTTCACGGTATTCAGAATGGAAGAGTATCTGAATACTTGTTTTTTAAAAGCTGCTACTACTGATGTATTTAATGGTCGTTGTGGCGCAACAGATAACACCACTACCTGCCAATGAGCTACCACACCATGTGGGAGGCATGGTTAGGGGTTCAATTCCAGGTAGTCTAGATGACTATGCCGAGCTATACCAATAAGAGTCCTTGGACCAGACTCCTTACGCTGTGGGACATTGGTGGCTCAGTGGTTAGAGCGCCGGGCTATTGATGACAGGGTTGTGGGTTCGATTCCCGGGCTCGGCAAGCTGACAGCTGCCCTTGAGCAAGGCCCTTTAACCTCCCTGGGCGTTGGAGTTGGCTGCCCACCCCTCTGGGTGTGTGTGTTCACTACCACAGATGGGTAAAATGCGGAGGACACATTTCTCTGTACAGTGACAAACACGTGCACCTTTACTACATTGGCCCACATCTGTGAGACGAGTTACCCGGTAAGTTGCTCTGGATAAGAGTGTCAGCTCAATGCTATATAACAATTTGTAGTCTATGATTACATGTATCATGATAAATATTGTGTATCATGAAAATGTCTGTAAATATTGTGATATAATGTTTTATCATATTGCACAGCCCATGTTTCCCCTACTGGTTTGCTAAAACCAGACAGCAGCTTTACTCTAATAACGGACATGTTTTTGCCTTCAGCTGGAGCTTTGTCCTAGTGGTAATTTTCTAAGTGTGTTCACTTGCACACAGTATACCACAGAATATTGTGCTTATATAGACAGGGGACAGCGATTTCTTCCGATTATTGAGTCAGACCCGTATTCTTAGATTTGTCTACATCTGCAATTGTGTGCAGAAACAGAACTGGTGTAAATAGGCTGGTTTCCAGGAAACGGTAAAGGCTAAATACTGATTTCAGTGCTGCAACTCGGAAAGTGACACAACATTTAGCTCAGTTAAACTTTATAGTGATTATACTAACACCGGGCTGTACAGTACAGCCAGACACTGTTAGTGTTAAGTGTCTGGTGCAGAGGAGGCAGTATGATGCAGTAGAGAGTAGTTGTGTGGTTTGGAGCCACATTAAAATATTTACCATTAAAGAAACTCTGTTAATAAGAAAACTGTTAGCAGATTAACGACCTGCTATTCTAAGCTTTACTCAACCTGATTGGTGTGAGACTATGGTGACTGCAAACGACACACAGGAGCTGGAGGACTCGCTGGATCTGTATTTTGGTTACAAAGCTTAAAGTCTGCATTTTAATCAGTTTTCTTTCAGTTTAAAGCAGATTAAAGTAAAGCGGCAGAGCGTCTGGCCTGGGTTCGATTCCTGGGTCACTTTATTGTACATTCCCCCACTGTGGGACTAATAAAGGATTATCTTCTCTTATCTTGAATCCACTGAGATGGTGTACAGAGGCAACATTTAAAAGAGAAATGCCATTGTCCAAATACTTATGGACCTGACCGTATTATAGAGTCATGGCAACTAACGGAGGCCAACTAACGGAGCACTGTTGACGATCTGTATACAGTCTGTACTCAGAGACTGGCGTCGCTAATGCGGACCAATCAGCAGTGGAGAAAAGGTCAGTGTGACGGAACAGCAGAGCTGTAAATGAAGATGGACAGTCAGCTTTCTGCTGAAGAGAAATAAAAAAAGTGGGGGCCCGCTCGAACGACAAAAAGCTGACTTTACAGAGTTGACTCTCGTTTCAGATTCTGAGGAAGTTTGTGGTTGCCTTTATTTTCTCTGCGACTTCAACACTTCAAAATAGCTCTCTCTGCTTGACACAGTTGCCACGTGTAGAAGAACTGGACACAAGCACTTCTTTAGGCCGAGGCTAGCTCTCCTTTAGAGTTTTCTTTAAAGTCAAAACTGCTTTTGAGCCGGATTTATAAAGTGTTTCTAAAAGAAGAAATGAAGAAGACTCTTAAGAATAAAAACTAAGCCGTTCATATGAATGTTTTTTTTAAAGAATATTTCTTAAGAATAACATTTAATGATGTTCTTGACCCTCTGGTGATTTTCTTCTGTAGCCAGAATTTTACGTCTTATCTTAAATGACTCAGGATTTTTTTTTTGCGCAAAAAGAAATCAGAATCAAACTTTATATTTTAAAAAATTAGTGAACGATCTAAAGTGACAGTGGAGGAAATAAACAGGAAATAAGGCCTTCTTGGAAAATATGAGATCTGTGGCATGAAGTCAGAAAACTAGTAATTTCCTTATGTAGACAATAGATTGAAGAAAAGATTAAACTCCACTTTTAATCCAGTTAAAATGAGACACCAGTTCTGTAATTCAAGTGTTTAAATAATTAGAGGTTGACTTTCTGGCCTCTGAGACCAGTGTGAGGCCGGTGTGAACAAAAAAATAACTAGTAAAACATCATTTTTAGGAAAATCACAAAAAATGTTGAATATGTTTTTAGCTTAGTGTCCAAATATAGACTGGATTACCTGAACTGTAACACTTTTTAACGTCACATGCTTAATTTAGAAAGCAGGGAACTGTGTTTTCCAGTATATGCGTGGCTCTTGTTGTTTTTTTATGTTTAATGTTAGAAATTAAAGGATATAGGTAACCTTTCTTTGGTAATTGTTGATTCTTGCTAGCGTCTGCCAGCTATATTGAGTCTAGCTGCAGGTCATTGGCTTCTAATTTGGTGACAGATGTACAGATTGTTTGCAGATTACTAACTATGTTCTTCCAAAAGGCTTCCAGTATGCTCACTGTATATGCATCATTTATAAAATCATTTATAAAATGGAATTAATGGAAATGTCATTTTCCTGTGAGGAAAAGTTTAGGCACCCTGTATCTGAACAGCTGATTTCCCTCTCAGGCTGTAATGAACTCAATTAGACGTTTCCCAAAACCAGCCGCCAGCCTCTGCCATCGACTGGGAGATGGTTTGTCCCACTCCGCCATGCAGAATTATTTCATCTGGGAGGTTTGAAGGACTTCCTGCATGCAAATCAACCTAAAGCATAGATTAAGATCCAGGAAATCACTTGGCCATTCCAGCACTTTCCATTTCTTTCTTATTTTAATGTCCAAATATCTAACTGGGTTCATACACTTTTACCAATTTCAAATTCAAGTACTTTTCATGACTTTTCGAGTAGCGGAAAAATAAAAAATTAGTCCACGCTTTCCAGATGAAAGACTGTCCGGCCTAGCTAGTAATTTTTCACATGGCCATAACAATGTAATGCACGTTCATGATACCATGGTCCTATGAAATATGGACAGTGATTGGCCATGTGAAAAATTACGCGACTATAAAAGTTTCTTTTATATTATTATATAAAAATGACATTTACATTTACTGCATTAAACAGATGCTCTTCTCCAGTGCTTTGCTGTTTACCCAAGAAAAACCTCAGCTAGTTTAAACAGACTAAAATTCAGCTCCTCTAATCTTAGACTCTACTAAACACAAGTCAATATAGAGACCATAGTACTCTTCTCTTCACCTGAGTCCTCTCAGAAGAGGAGGGTCTTCAGTCTGGGTTTGAGGACAGCGAGCGTTGGACTCTGCTGTTCGGACACCCAGGGGAAGTTCGTTCCACCACTTCGGTGCAGGACAGTAAAAAGTCTGGACGCTCGTCTTCCGTGGATCTTAAAGGATGGCGGGTCGAGCCGTAAGCTGGAAGGGCTCATACGACCCGTACGACCCTTGGACTAAATATGTTTAATATGTTAAAGGTTTTTCATGTCACGTCATATGCAAACATCATTGAAAATATCCTGGAAAATATTTTCCTAAAGAGGAACATTTGTTTAAGGATTGCTTGTGGTCTGTAGTAGCAAGACTGAATCTTCCTTCTGATCCATTTAGAAGAGAACCAAGGCTCTGGGCTCTGTTTGGGAGCACACTGAAGCAGTGGAGAAGTACTGTGACTTTCGAAGAATAGCTTGAGTTTTTATTTCTCACCCATGCAAATTCTCTGAGCTTTGCTCAGTGTTACCAACTCATGCTGAAATCGATCTTCCTAAAGTGTTCCTAAAATACCTAAATACCTGTGGTTGGTGTGGCGCAACAGATAACACCACTACCTGACAGTGAGCTACTACACCATGTGGGAGACTGGGGTTTGATTCCCGGTCTGGGTGGCTGTGCTGCGCTACACCAATAAGAGTCCTTGGGCAAGACTCCTAACACTACGTTGGCCCGCCTCTGTAATACCAGTAACCATGTAAGTCGCTCTGGATAAGAGCGTCAGCTAAATGCCGTAAATGTAAATGTAAATGTAAATGTAGAACAGAAATGACCCTTGGCCAACCCTGCTAATGAAAGACCAGGCTAGAATAGAAGCATTCGACACGCTCAGAAACACACACAAAACATGAGTCTTTATTAAAGATTAGGGAACCGATACAAGAGAGACACTAAATTTGTGTGTTTGACTGTCTGACTTTGTAACACGTGCTGGAGAACACTCTTGCAATCTAGGAATGCGCTAATGTGGGAAGCCTAGCTTGGTGCTGCTATCCAGTATTTTTGTACAAACTCTGGACCACATCTACCTGGATTTACCTGAAACGATTATAGACCAGATAAATCTCATGCACATTCAGAACCGAGACCCTTATGACGACTGCTAGAGAACTATATGTATATATATATACACACACACACACACTATTGATATTTATAAGATTATCTTGGTAAATGGAGGAACTGCTAAGTAAGAATTTAATTGTACGGTGTAACCGCTTGTTTCTGCTGATCTGCTTTTATTGCAGCTCTTCATTTAAGACAAGCCTCTTAAAGTAACTTATTATTCTCAGACTACTGAAACACTACTCTCAAAACGGGAAAAAACACACACAGCTAACACTGTTACATCACTCAGGGCGTGTGTTGATCCTTCAAGTCTGAATTTCCTACAGAATTTGATTGGATTCTGTCCTACACTCATAAACACCCACATTTCTACTATTGTTCATTTTTACATTTATTGCATCAGCAGTGCAAAAGCAATTGGCACAAACTGATAAACTCTGATATTCACCTAAATCAAAGGCAGTATATCAGTGCTAACGCTTCCAGTCTATTGCTATTAATTCATTCACAGTAGAAGACAAGGCTTTCAGAAAGGACAGTGCTGTTCTGCTGCCCCCTGCTGACATGGTGGCTCACTCACCGTGGTGTATTTGCCCAGCTGGCATAGCGATGGAAACGTGTCCTGGTGGGCTTTCCTCACGCGTTAGTGAGACATGGGTCAATCGTGTGGCTTTAGAAGATTTAGAAAACTCCTAGTTTAGCGTGGAGCCCAGCAGACTGATCAGAGTATTGAGCTGCACTATCAAAGTCCACCACTAGATAGAGGTGTCTTCATGCTCCACTGCTCTGGTGTAGGCTTTGATTTGTCCCGAATGATTCCCATAGCAGAGCTAATAAGGAACATTTAAAGCATGTTGTTGCCCTCCAGCCCTTTTAAACATTCACCGGGTTCTGAACTTCAGAGGAATATTATAATGATGATGAAAGAACTGTTAAATGAACACAGGGAATATTCATGAAGATTAAAGGGGAAAAGGCCAAAACAGAACAATAAAAAAAACGAGAACCGTTTCTGAGAACGGTGGAATGGGTGGAAAAGAACAGTGGAATAGATTCGTCTTACCTTTAACAGAGAAATTAACAGAGCTGCTAAAATCCCGAGTGGAGACTCGTGTCTGGTACTGGCAGTAGTAAGACCCCTCATCAACAAAGTCCACTTTAAGTAAACTGAAGGTGACAGAGGTTCCCCTCTTTGTCTCTCTAACAGACCCAGAACCTGTTTTCAGAGTGAAGGTTCCTCCAGTGAACTGAGTTCCTACAGAGCAGGTGATGTCAACCCTCTGCCCCCATGGGACCTCTCTGGTGGGACTGAGAGAGATGCGTGGAGTGGGTAGAGTCACTGGAAAACATCATTTGAAAAAATAAATTCTTGTTTTATGTGATTTTCCATCTGCATATATCATAACATGCACCAGTGGGCAGGGCAAAATAATATTAACCAATAATACCAATTTTAGCTCCCCCTGTCCACCACCCCCACTTTTTTTCAAGACTGAAAAAAAACCCTTTTTGATCAGATAAAAGAACCCACAACTGAAATTCAGGAAAATATTATGTTTTGCTCATTTTATCAAAATGATAAAATTTCATCAAAATGACCAAATATTCAACAGGATGAGCTTTAAAAAAGGAAATTCCAAAGCTACCACACTTTTCGTACTGAAGTACCACTAAAGAAAATTGACAGAAGTTCTTACAGCTCACTCAGATTAAATGCATGATTACAGCAAGACCCCAGTAAACTCATGCAGACTGAAAATCTGTCATACATGCATTTGATACAAGAGGGAAGTCCTAACCTCAGCCCTTCAACTTGAAGAACTGAAAATATCTGATGCAAAAGCTTGGCTTTTCTGAGAAAATTTTCATTGCATCCAAAAATTAGACTTAATTAGATCACTGTGTGGAAGAAAGACAGAATTTCTTTAATGCAGTTTAGTTTGTTATGCTCAGTTTAATTGAGGGTAAGATGGATGTAGCAAAATTAACCAATAGGGAGTTTTAGAGCATTAGTAATACAGTGTAACATTCTGTAGGAAAGTCATCTCTTCTGGCATACAGGTTATTTTATCAATAATTCAAAATAGTGATTATTCAGGATGCTGTAAGTCTTAGGCAGTTACAGACATTTCTAAATACTGTATATCTCAGCAGTCAGTTTGTCTTTACCTCTATATAACTTAAACCCAGGGGAAATGGTTACGCTGACACGCACAACATATGCTTATTTGTATTTATTTTAATCTTGGTGTTTTTGAACAAATACATTTGCTTTCTGTATAAACAGCTTTAAAAAAAAATTTCTGCTGCACAGTATACGTTTTCAGGCCTGGGAACATACAGACGTAGGCCTCCGCTCTCTACAGAAAAGTTGTTTTTGTAGAGGAAGTCGTGGTTATCTTTATGACTGCATGTATTACTCTTGTTTTTTTAAAAAAAAGACAATATGGAAAATGCTAATGAGTTATTTTTAAATTGTATTAACCTTTCAGTATTGTGAAAACACTATAACACATTTGATATTTTGCCTAACAGCTGTCATTGCACAATATTTGCTTTGCACTCCTTCTCAACTACTTCACTTGGATAGAATTGTTAATATTTTATTTATTTATTTATTTATTGACAATGACCGTGGGTATGTGGAAGGTGCTGAGAGTCTAACTTATGCTTGTTATTATAGTTTTTACTTTGTGAAGTAAAGAGCTGTACTTTCACAACAGATCTGACCATTTGAAGCATGGACTCCAAATGACCTCTGCAGGTGTCCTGTGGTATCTGATACTAGGGCTGCTCAATATATCATTGCAGCATTGTCAACGCAAGATGTGCGATGTCACATAAGACAATATTAAATCACACATTGTTGCACAGTTCTCAGTTTCCATAACATATCTAACAAGAGCAGATTCAGTGTGCACAATATTGCTTATTTTACTGCAATATTGGAGACACAGAGTGCATTATGGTCCTATCATGACATGTTGGACCATTGACTCCTAGTGAAATCTGTTTAATACAACAAAAAATATTGCAGAACAAAATATCACAATGTCAGTTTTTTTCCCAGTATTGTGCAGCCCTATCTAGCACCAGATCTAGCAGCATATTCTTCAAGTCCTGCAAGTTGTGAGATGGGACCTCCATGAAGTATTAGTGAGCCTTGAGTGCCCATGACCCTGTTGTAGGTTTACCGGTTGTCCTTCTTTGGAGCACTTTTGATCGGTACTGACAGAATTCCTTCAGTCTTTTAATGGTATGTGCACTACAGAGAGTGAACAGCTGCTACTGATTTGCCTTTCGGAGAACATTATTCCAGTGATAGATTATTTGCTGATGTCTCTGCAAATTGATCAGACTCCGCCCAGGCTTGGTTTTCAAGGACTAGGACTTTAGTGACGGCTCCTTATATAGTACAATATGATGACCTCTTCAGTTTCAGACCAACCTATTTCAACATCATCGTTCTTCCTAAATCGCCCCGTCTTCTCTGAAGGCATCCGTTTCCTTTGTCCTTTGAGAACTCACTGGTCACTCATACAGAAGCTGGAAGTCTTGGTGTAGTCATGGATGATCAGTTATTGGTCTCAAGTCAAATTCGACCCTTCCTCTCTAGAGAGTCGCCCAGGTGCTTGTTCAGTCTCTCATCACTTCAAGACTTGACCACTGCAGCTCTCTTCTGGCTGGTCTTCCTCTGCTCACCATCAGACCCCTGCAACTGATCTAGAACACAGCGGCACGGGTCGTCTTCAACGTTCCTAAATTCAGCCATGTCACGCCACTGCTGCGTTCTCTTCACTGGCTTCCTGTAGCTGCTGCCCAGGTCATCAGATTCAGATCCCTGACTCTGGCCTACAAAGCCAAGACTGGACCAGCCAGCCCCTCTGTACTTGATGCCGATGGTCAAAAGCCGATCTGCACCAAGAGCCCTTCCAGCTTCAAGTACGGCTCGGCTCGACCGCCATCCTTTAAGATCCACGGAAGACGAGCGTCCAGACTTTTTACTGTCCTGCACCGAAGTGGAGGAACGAACTTCCCCTGGGTGTCCGAACAGCAGAGTCCAACACTCGCTTTCCTCAAACCCAGACTGAAGACCCTCCTCTTCTGAGAGGACTCAGGTTAAGAGAAGAGTATTATGGTCTCCATATTGACTTGTGTTTAGTAAAGTCTAAGATTAGAGGAGCTTCAAATTTTAATCTATTTAAACTAGCTGAGGTTCTTCTTCAGTAAACAGTAAGCACTTTTGTAGGTCGCTCTGGAGAAGAACTTCTGCCAAATGCCGTAAATGTAAATGTTTCAGAATAAACGTATTTTTTCACAAAACTTACTTTGTCTTCATACTCGATTTGTTTGAGTTGAGTAAATTACTGCTTTCTGTTTGTATTTCATCTCACTCTACAGAGTGGTACTCTGATACTTTCAGAATTTCTTTTGATAGAATTGGAAAATTAAACAGAGCTAAGAAAAAGTAATGGAATTTACCCAGCAGTAAAGTGAGGTGAGGTCTCAGCATCCTGGTCCTTAGATTCATGTTAAATTCCAGTGTGATCTGAACTGCAGGGAGCTCTGCTGCAGTCCTCTAACAGCTTCACACTGAAGTGCTGAAGACTGGGTTTTATCGAGAGGAGGCGTTTCTGTTCCTCTTCTGCACCTTTCCTGTTTAGTAAAAGCCAAACCTCTTACAATCAGTAGCATAACTACAGTTCTCTAAGCTTTCGGTAAAGAGACACTCGGGCTAAAATTCTGAGAGCGCTCTCTCTGCAGCGAGTAGCTTGTAAACTGTAGAGGACATGGTAGTTATTTATTTATTTATTTATTAACAGTCCCAGCCGGCCTAATCAGTATTTTACAAAGGCACAAGTACTGTCACTGAGCTTTACTTTAAAAGGTTGTTTTTCAACACCATTCCCACAGTATTACCTGTGAACCGTTGATATAAAGTGAAAGTGAAGAAAATTATGTACAAGAAGAATTATAGAGTAAAAATGAACAGATGGAAACTGAGAAGATAAATATGATAATCATTGCACAGGGCCACAGGAGTATCCAGCTCTCTTTCTAAATGGCGCCGGGCATGGCTGCCGTGTTGCGAGCTCCTTCTAGTCTTGGTAGTTTTTGTTAATTGTGTGTTTGTGTGTCACTTTTATTGCACTGAATGTTGCTAGAATCTTCATTTCGACTGACAAACACTTCTGGAAATCAGAACGCCGATCACTCACCGCAAACCGGACTTTATTTCCTTTGTTTATAAACACTGAAGGTGCACCATTCGTTTGGGCGACCCAGCCACGAAACTGCCAGAGACGGCAGAAAAGTCTCTGTCAGGCTGAGACGACACACTCGCCATCCCTCCCCCTCTCCCCAGCTTACTACTGGCAAACGTACAGTCCTTGGGCAACAAATTGAGCGACCTTCAGGCACGTATCTCTTTCTAACATGAAACAAGAGACTGCTGTATTATCTGCCCTGTAGAGAACATGGATGTCAGTCAAAATTTTAGACCCAGCCATGGAGCCTGTGGGGTTCTCCCTGCACCGCACGGACAGAACAAACAATAAATAAACTGCATCACAATAAATTGAGTCGTAACTTTTGTAGCGTGATGCGTATCGTATCGGCAGGTTCTTGCCACTGGACAGCTCTAGTGCTGAAGTGACAGGACTGGGGATGTGAATGTGTTTACTTATTTTAGTTTCATTACATATGTTGTGTGTTAAATGAATGCCAGTCAATAAACAGTAAATCCAGAAATGGTAGCTACAACAGACACAAAGTAAAGCTTTAAATGTTGTTCAGCTGTTGTAATTGATACTGGCGTCGCTAATGCAGACCAATTAGCAAAATCAGTGAAGAAATGGTCAGTGTGAGGGAACAGCAGAGCAATGAACCAAGCTGGACAGTCAGCTTCCTTCTGTTTCTTCTGTGAAGAAAGTAACGTGACTAAAGAGAAATAAGAAAAAGGGTGCGGCGCTGCTCGAACGAGAAAGCTGACTTTATAAAGAACTTCGCTGAAAGTGTCGGCTACTTTAACGCTCTTAAAAATAGCACTCTGCTGAACTCTACATGCACACACAATTCCCACAAACACTTCTGACTTCTCTCATTTCAGCAAAAAGTGTCATTTAATGTCAAATACCTTGAATATTGTTTAGAAAAAAATGATAAAAACGTTTAAAAACCTTTAAAAATCCTAAATGCAATTCCCCAAACATAAGAAGTTCTCAGATACTCTCTTAAGAAAGTCTTATTAATTGACTTAACAGTTATTAAGATGCTCTTCATGGCTTTATTCTGTATCCGTTTATAACGTGGCCTTTTATTCTACATATTACAGCCCATCACAAACAACACAACATTTACATTTACGGCGTTTAGCAGACGCTCTTATTCAGAGCGACTTACGGGGTTACTCGTATTACAGAGGAGGGCCAATGCAGTGTTAGAAGTCTTGCCCAAGGACTCGTATTGGTGTAGCGCAGCACCCAGTCACCCAGGCCGCGAATCAAACCCTAGTTTCCCACATGGTGTAGTAGCTCAGTGGCAGGTAGTGGTGTTATCTGTTGTGCCACACCAAACACACAAGACACATATTTCATACAAAATGGAGTGATTTTTCATTGGCTGACCTGTAAAAAAAATGCTGGTTGAAGAATGGGCAGTGTGTGACCAGGCTGGTGACCAGCAACAGGTTGTGGCTGCGTATGGATCTTCCACAGGCTACTGAGGCTCCTGTCATGCATAACTGAGTCAAACCAAGCTTCAAAATTTGACTGAAACATGAGCTGAAGGGACGATGGACAACATTAACAGGAAACAAATCCTCCCTGGAAAAACTGAGAACAATGGCGGGCATCGGAAATCCGTTAGTTTCCTTCTGTAGACACTAACAGAGCTTTTAATACTGTTGAAGGCATTCATTCTGTAATGCAGTCATTTAAACTGATGATTTTAGAGAATATTAAGAAGACATAAGAACATAAATATAAATATTATAAATATATAAGAACATTTGTTTAAGACGTTTTAGGAAAAACAATTGTTCCTAAATTTATTCTCAAGGGAAAAGTTAAGGGGTAATGTATGTGTGGTTTATGTGCTAAAATCAGCTGTAATTAATTAATTAATAGACTGCTTTTGTTCCTTATAACTAATTAGTGTGAACAGGTGGGGCTAAACTGCTGTAGGCAGAATAGCTGGGTATACACCAAGCAGCCTTAACATTCAAACCTCCTGTCTAATCCACTATAGATCTACTTTGTGCCTCCAAAACAGCTCTGACCCGTTGAGATCCCGTAAGATCTCGCAAGACCTCTGAAGGTGTCCTGTGGTATCTGGACAGATCCTTTAAGTCCTGTAAGTTGTGAGATGGGACCTCCATGAGCATCAATGGGCCTTGGGTACCCATGACCCTGTTCACTGATTGTCCTTCCTTGGAGCACATTTGGTAGGTCCTGACCACTGCATACCAGGAGGGAACACCCCACAACACCTAATGCCTGATGTTCTGAAGATGTTCTGACCCAGTTGTCTAGAACTTTACAGTTTGGTTCTTGTCAAAGTGTCTCTTTGGTTCTTACGCTTGTCCATTTTTCTTGCTTCAGCACCTTCAACACCTTCAAGAACTGACTGTTCTTCACTCGCTGCCTCATAGATCCACCACCTTAAGACAGGAGCCACTGGAACTACCACACCATGTGGGAGACTGGGGTTCGATTCCTGGTCTGGGTGACTATGATGCTCTACACCAATAAGAGTCCTTGTGCAAGACTCCTAACACTACGTTGGCCCCCCTCTGTAATATGAGTAACGTTGTAAGTTGCTCTGGATAAGAGCGTCAGCTAAATGCCATAAATGGAAGCAGATCATCAGTATTAATTATTTTTAATTAATTAATTAATGTTTTTGCAGCTTATCTTCCATATATGGATATCTGGATGGCCTGGAGAGTGTTGGGTGCAACTTTAACAGCGTTTACATCACTCTACTATTTTACATCACTATAATATTAAGACCAGCGGACATCCTGGGCTTAAACCTCATTAGCCCACATCTGGTGCCGCCTTTGTCGAACCAGTCACCCATATTCCGGACACAGTCACATATACTGTATATTAAAGAACACATGTAACAACATCAGATGTCATTCACTGATCATTCCAGGCTATTCCAGACACTGAAGAAAATAGAGGTCTGTTCAAAGGAGTTTTGCAAGTGCCCAGAACTCACCCTCCCTCTTTACAGTGTTTCTGTCTTTTTAACACGCCTGTCACTCTTCTAGTCCTCCATTTGTCTCCATCTCATCTTCTACTGTCACGGGTGGGGTTTTACTGGCTTTCTCACACTCTTGACCCAGGAAAACAGAAGTAAACAGAAACACTCATTATGCAACGTCTGATAGACATAGGCTCTCTCTTACTTACTTCCCCGAAATGCTTATTAGCAGGGGCGCTGCCAAGGAATCCGCGCCCCTTGCAAATATTTCACCGGCCCCCAAAACCACCTGGACAATTCTGCAAAAACACCTGGGCCCCTGTTTACACAATTGCTGGCACGTTAACAATGGATAGAACGTGGCATTTACCAGTAACATCAGCTTGTTAAGGAATTGAGTCGCTAGCTATCTAATGCTAAAGCTAACTTTCAGAATGTTCTAGACTGCATAAACAGATCTACTACTTCCATTGTTTTTCCTCTTCCACTTTTTTAAGTATTTAGCATCTCGGTATGTCCGTGGTGTTCGCAGAACCAGCAGCTTACACTGCTCTGAACGAACATCCGGAGAATTCCACCCTTCCTCTCTAGAGAGTCGCCCAGGTGCTCCTTCAGTCTCTCGTCATTTCCAGACTTGACCACTGCAGCTCTCTTCTGGCTGGTCTCCCTCTGCGCACCATCAGACCCCTGCAGCTGATCCAGAACACAGTGGCACGGTCGGGTCATCTTCCACGTTCCTAAGTTCAGCCATGTTCAGCTCCTCCACTGCTGCGTTCTCACTTCACTGGCTTCCTGTAGCTGCTGCCCAGGTCATCAGATTCAGACCCGGCAGATTCAGATCGGCTTTTGGCGAAGGTCAAAAGCCGATCTGCACCAAGAGCCCTTCCAGCTTCAAGTATGGCACGGCTCGACCCGCAATCCTTTAAGATCCACGGAAGACGAGCGCCCAGACTTTTTACTGTCCTGCACCGAAGTGGTGGAACAAGCTTCCCCTGGGTGTCCGAACAGCAGAGTCCAACGCTCGCTGTCCTCAAACCCAGACTGAAGACCCTCCTCTTCTGAGAGTACTCAGGTTAAGAGAAGAGTACTATGGTCTCTATATTGACTTGTGTTTAGTAGAGTCTAAGATTAGAGGATCTGAATTTTAGTCTATTTAAACTAGCTGAGGTTCTTCTTCAGTAAACAGTGAAGCTCTTCTGTAAGTCGCTCTGGAGAAGAGCCTCTGCTGAATGCAGTAAATGTAAATGTAAATGAAGGCGTCTAGGTGGAGAAATGTGTCTCAAAAACCATGTGTGTTCAGAAACAAGCCCCCTGCAGGCCTCTCGCCCGGTAGAGCTAGACGTTCTTGACGTCACCAAAGAGTAGAGTTTGAGGGGAACTGCTGAGCATAGGGCGCGAAATGGGACTTGACTGTAAATGCTAATGTGTGAAGAGCATTGAGCGAGACACAGGCTGTGTGTGGGAAAATAATGATTCAGGGCTTTGCTACAAACATTAGGGAGTGAACGGCTTGCCTTGGAAAACGTCTTAGGATCCTCACGCGTATTAAAAAATCTGGAAAACAGGAAGCATCACAAACACTGGTGAGTTGTGGTGAGTCAGCGACACAGCAAAGTTAAGCAGCTTCACTCTATGGACGTTAGGAGTGACGTGATGCAGTGATGACCATGGAGAACTTAGCAGGACGCTACAGTCTTATGTCCACTGCTGTGAAACGGTAGCCCTAATTAGATGCGCTCGGACTGAGTGGTTTTATGCACCCAGATAAAATGTGGGCGGTGCTTTCGCCACAAATAGGCAGCAGCAGTTGGCAATAACCAACAGAGTTGTGTTCCCAGCCTTCCTACCTCTGACTTCCTACACAGTAATGAACCAAGTATTGATGCATATATAACTGATTTCCCGTATATATAACTTGATTTACGACAGATTAAAGCCAGTGGTATAATTTGGTTGCCGTTGTTAAAAACGTACAGTTCTAATGTTCAATGCTACGCATGGATATATAACTCAACACTCATTACAAAGACATGAACAGGACACTGCTCAACGCACAGGTGCCTCACACATATTGGCAAACTTCTCTTTCTTTGAAAATTATCAATAATTTACCTGTGTCTGCATCTTTTTATGCTAGCTAGCATCACTCAGCTGTATTGAGTCTGAATGCCTAATGTTAGATCTCAATTTGGTGACGTATAGATTTTTGCATATACAGTGCCTATGAAAAGTATTCACCCCCTTGGATGTTTTCCTCTTTTGTTTGCTTTATCAAAAAAAAAAATTTAATGTCAAATTAACATTAAAAGAATTTCAAAGTCAATTAAATAAAAATACATAAGTGAAGTCAAATTTATTAGTAGAGCTTTTTACAACGGTTACAACTGTGTCGTCACAAAGCAGCTTTATATAATCAGTAATTAGTAAAAGACAGAAAAAAAAGAAATAACATAAAAAGACATGAAGGATCAAAGACCCCCAGTGAGCAAACCAACGGCGACAGTGGCAAGGAGAACCTCCCTCAGAGCTGGAGGAAGAAACCTTGGGAGGAACCAAGACTCACAAGGGGGACCCGACCCGTCCTCCTCTGATCAGAACTATTTATTAATTATTGATTAAAGTTACTAAACCATCTATTCTGTTGAACTGCTCTGATCATAATTATAATATAATAATTATGGTGTAGTAGAACTTAATATAGTCATGGCAGTGATGGTCAGAGGAATGAGAGGAATGATGGGTAATAGTGGTGATATTAATAGTGGCAGATAGTTAAGAGTCCATTTAGGTTTAACATGGTCATTAGACAGGTAGCAGTGGTAGGAGGGTGTGCAGCTGGTCTGACATGGGTGGTGGTGGGGCCGGGGCCTGCTGGTTGGTCAGCACATTTGGTCTCATCAGACCAAAGAACCTTCTTCCAGGGTAGCTTGGAGTTTCCCACATGCCTTCAGGTGAGCTGTAGAGGACGTTCAGCTCTCTTTGCCGCTTTTCCATAAAGCTGGTGAAGAACAGTTGCAGGGTCTCACCCATCTCAGCTGCTTTAACTTATTCAGAGCAGTCCTAGGTGTTTTGGTGGTCTTCCTCACTGGTCTCCTTCTTGCACGATCACTCAGTGTGTGAGGACGGCCTGCTCTAGGCAGATTACACACGTGTCGTATTACTTTCATTTCCTAATGATGGATTTAACTGAACTCCAGGAGATGTTCAGTGAATTGGATATTTTTTTGTGTCCATCCCCTGACTGATCCTCTTCAGTAAACCTCTCTCGGGCTGTGTGGGGTTCTTCGGTCCCCATAGTGTATTTTTCTAGTCAGGAATTCTGATTAACCAATATTAATATTATATAAATATCAATATTAATATTAACTGGAGCTTTCCGACAGGTGCCTCAGGGGCCCTACCAGTTGAACTACCAGTGGAGGACAGGATAAGACCCAAATGCTGTGGAAAAAAGATGTGGAACAGAAAGGAATAGAAAATAGGACTTAATTAATGTTCTCACGACCAGCGAGGATTGAACCCAGGTCCCTGAAAACAGCGACCAGGTACTTTACCACTGAGCCACAGCAGCTCTCATAAGCATCTAATTCTCAGAAGGGCTCAGAAGAGGTGCAACTAAAACAGGCTGATCAAACCCACCTGTTTAGAGGAAAGTCTGAGCAGGTAAACAGAACGAAGGATGCCAGAGGAGACTGGCTGCCTTCTTAAAACTGAGGCAAACTAATGACTAATGGCTCCCAAACAAAACAAGAATCAAGGGAAGAGTGAGGCCTGACCTTCAAAGAGAAACAGAAATAGAGACAAGGATGAAGGAGAGGGCAAAACCTCCCGGTCTTCAATAAAGGACTGAGACACCAGATTTCCATCTGACCTTTACAAACACTGCATCACTCAAAGATCCAGCCACTCTGACTACGACTGACAGTATACAGTATATACTGTGTATCCAGCTCACCCGGTGCTGAGAGTTAGGGCTGATTGCCAGACTACTGCTGCCCTCTGGTGGCTAGAGTTGGTCTGGTACCCAGATCTGGCACCAAGACCAACACTTACAACTAGTGTAAAACCAGTTTATACAGAGAGGGGTTTAATACACTGTATTTTCATGGAAACAGTGGGAACCTGTCTTAGACTCGATAGTATTTGAACTCAGACTTGTCTTAGACTCGATAGTATTTGTACTCAGACTTGTCTTAGACTCGATAGTATTTGAACTCAGACTTGTCTTAGACTCGATAGTATTTGTACTCAGACTTGTCTTGGAGTCAATAGTATTTGAACTCAGACTTGTCTTGGACTCAATAGTATTTGAACTCAGACTTGTCTTGGACTCAATAGTATTTGAACTGGTCTTGGACAGTAAACAGTATATGCAGTATAAGTGTCTCTTGTGTGATCTGTCTGATTAAGTGAAGAGGCGCTGTGGTTAACAGCCAGCGGTTCTGCTGTTTTTATCAGCTCTTACAAACATCACTGCTAACCAAACCTAAAGACTATTCATCATTTAAATAGAAACACTCAACCACATTCTCACAACTTCATCTTTTTATGTGCAGCGTGTTGATCTCTGTTCCTCATTTTAAGTTGTAAAAGAATCTATTTGTTGCCTGTTTTAAGTTTGACTTTGTTTGGGATGCAGATGATTGAACTCAAGCCTTTTTACCACCCTGTTATTTTACCTCAGAATGAAATCCACTGATTTTCCTCCTGGAGAAAGAAAAAGATAAGCTCTGCTCTGATTGGCTGGTTTATGGCACCACTACAGCTCACAGAACCACTATATAATAGTCTAGATTTAACACTGTCATTATTCCCCAGTCTTACAGGATAAAGCTGCTGTCCTCTCGCTGTGTCCTCTCAGTGTGATGAGCTGTTAGGAGGCTTAGCCAGTTAGCTTTTAGCCTTGCCCCCACACTCACTTCCCCAGGTTTGTCTTTCTCGAGTCTTACCAGTAACAAAAAAATTAGCCAGCAGTTTGGTTCGGCTGAGGGAGTTTAGTTTATTTTATAAAGCTAAAACAAAAACACCAGCTTTGACCAGGGGTTTCTCTAGTGGGCGGAGTTTAAGTAAGTCAAGACTGTTATGTAAAGGTTTTTGGGTTTTGAAATTGACCCGGTTTACAGCTCTGCTTTGGTTCTGCTGGATTTTTTCATGTCTAGAGATAAAATCATCTTAAACGCAGTCAAAGCAAAAATTTGCCTGGATCAGAAATCGATAGTGGCAAATGAGGAAAAGCCTAATGGATTTGATATCTGTGTTAATTATGTGCATCTTTTAATCTGTTATTCTATTAATACATGATTTAATTATATGCAGCACAGTGGTTTTTATGTAGAAAGAGTTAATAAATATTAGTAAACTGATAAAGTGCAAAAGTCTAGTTATTATTTATTCTGAATGGTAATTATTTTATAACATATTCTGTATGTAATGTAAGAAGCTCCAATTGGCTGTCTTTTATTACGCCTCATTCTAAAAGCCCTGAGCTGAATATCTGTATATCTCTGTAACTCTAACAGTGTTTATGAACTCCATCACTCTCATCACCATCATTCATTCTGAACATGTGTTTCTATGATTTATTAAAAGCCAAACACTGTGACCCAGTCTATGACCAGAACAGACTCCTACCAGCAGAGTGGGGCAGATCAGACTCCTACCACCAGAGGGAGGCAGATCAGACTCCTACCACCAGAGGGAGGCAGATCAGACTCCTACCACCAGAGGGAGGCAGATCAGACTCCTAAAACCAGAGGGAGGCAGATCAGACTCCTAAAACCAGAGGGAGGCAAATCAGACTCCTTTGAGCAGAGGGAGGCAGATCAGACTTCTACCACCAAAGTGGGGCAGATCAGACTCCTACCAGCAGAGTGGGGCAGATCAGACTCCTAAAACCAGAGGGAGGCAAATAAGACTCCTTTGAGCAGAGTGGGGCAGATCAGACTCCTACCACCAGAGGGAGGCAGATCAGACTCCTACCAGCAGAGTGGGGCAGATCAGACTCCTAAAACCAGAGGGAGGCAAATCAGACTCCTTCGAGCAGAGTGGGGCAGATCAGACTCCTACCAGCAGAGTGGGGCAGATCAGACTCCTACCACCAGAGGGAGGCAGATCAGACTCCTACCACCAGAGGGAGGCAGCGAGATGTCTTTCAGTAATCAGGCAGCTGAATACACCTGTGTTCTCTGATTGGACACCTTGAGTCTAGTCTGAAGGGATAGAAGCTGATAAAGGAAGAAGGTGAATAAATGAAAATGATCCAGAATAGTGAAGATGGAGAATCCAGAGGAAAAAAGTTAAATACTTTTCAGAATTTTCATAGTTTCTAAGAACTTTCTACATTTCTAAACTACTTTAGATTTAATTTCAGATATTTTATCATCTCTGTGGAGAAAGTATGTCATTTTAACCACTTCACACTCAAAATTAAAAGGGCTATAGAAATAAATGATTGCTATTATTATTACTGGTGTGTAATAAAAATACTGTCTGAACCAAATGTCACTTTTTATTTAGATAAATTTGATTATATGATCCACTTATGGTAATACTTTCATGAGGCACGGTATATATTTATATACATATACTGCGTACAGGATGTGGTTTCTTATGGAATTATGTAATAAAATAATATTCATTGGATTCAGGTTTATTTTTTTGAGTTTTGCAGTTTTTAACATAATGTGATTCTGGTAGTTCTTTACATTGTCAAACTAATAAACAGACCAATAGAAGTGCTCCAATATGGCTATATATATATATATATATATATATATATATATATATATATATATATATATATATATATTTGCGTATAATGATGTTTAGTGTTTAACTATAGCTCATCACTTTCCCTCAGTTTAACATGTCGCTTGTTCAGTGAAGGTCAAAGGAGGAGATCTGTAGATACACTCACTCTATGGACAAAAGTATTGGGACACCTGCTCATTCGTTGTTTCCTCTGAAATTAAGGGTATTAAAATAGTTGATCCTGCTTTTGTTGGAGTAACTGTCTCTACTGTCCAGAGAAGAAGACATTCTGCTAGATTTTAAAGGAGCATTGGTGTGAGAATTTGATTGCATTTAGTGTCAAGAGCGTTAGTGAGGTCAGGATGTTGGATGATGATCAACTCCTCAACCCCTCAACACATCCAAAAGGACTGGATGGAGCTCCACCACCATCACTCCAGAGAGCACAGTTCCTCCACTGCTCCACAGCTCCTCAATGCTGGGGGGCTTTATACCCCTCTAGCCCACGCCTGGCATTATTAGGCAGCATGGAGCCAATAGGCTCATGTTTACAATCTGCTCCAGAGAGTCCTAATCTATTGGCAGTACTTCTTCTCTACAGGGTCTAGACAAGCTGTGTGTGTGTTTGTGTGCATTTGCACATATGTGTCAGCAATGGGTGCAGCTTAAAATAGCTGAATGCATTCATTAAAAGGGGTGTCCACAAACATTTGGACATATAGTTTATATAGATCAATCGCAGGGTAACACACACCAATTACAATTAAATTGAAATATATCATTTAAAATTAAATTAGTTAGGAAAGCCTTTAATAATAATAATAATAATAATAATAATAATAATAATAACAACATCTTTATTCCTCAGCTTTTCCAGAAAGCACTGCAGTCTCAGGCACTGGTGCACTCTGCCCACTTTAAAGCAGCACAAGCATTAAAAATCAGCTATTAGTGATTATTCTGGTTAACAAGCTGGCAAGCCTGTGAATACAAGCCTGAGAGTAAAACACTGTTTCCTTTTTTCTGTCATTCCAGGTGACGTGTGTCCCACAGAATCAGTGCAGTGGGGAATGCTGGGAGTTCAACAGGTAGTTGATGTGAACACTGTGATTTCTGCAACCTGCGGAGCGAACGGTGAGTCCATCAATTTGTGGTGTTTCTGAACCTTTTCCGATCCGAGTCTCTTAATGCTGACTATTGGGTGATACTGATCCAATCTTTGTGTTTCCATAAATCAAACAACCCCACAATCATGGGTCAGATGTGCTAATCCACAGTGAACAGCAGTAACATCATTATTTTAGAACCAGTTTCTAAAATCAGACTAAATTCTAATCTGATTTACTTTATTTGGAGCAACGGCTGTTTTAAACTCTATAGTGTTTAATGTCCAGTCTGACTGACCTGCCTGACCATTCAGCTCCCAGTTTCTTTACAACTCTGCAGTCTAATCATTGTATTTGTGTGTATTTGTGCATTAGCATTACTCCTCCTCGGTTCTGAATATGTCGTTCAGAGCGGCTAGAACCAGTTTCTAAAATCAAACTAAATTTTAATCTGATTTACTTTATTTGGAGCAACTTTTTCAACTTTTTAAACTCTATAGTGTTTAATGTACACCATGATTAATTTATTATGATTATGATTTACATTTACATTTATGGCATTTAGCAGACGCTCTTATTCAGAGCAACTTACAAAGTGCTTTGCTATTTACACAAGAAAAGCCTCAGCTAGTTAGAATAGACTAATAATTCAAAGATACCTCTAAGCTTTAGACATTACTAAACACAAGACAATAAGGCGACCATAGTCTAATCGTCCAAGTACTCTCGAAAGAGGAGGGTCTTCAGTCTGCGTTTGAGGACAGCGAGCGACTCGGCCATTCGGACACCCAGGGGAAGCTCGTTCCACCACTTTGGTGCAGGACAGAAAAAAGCCTGGACGCTTGTCTTCCGTGGATTTTGATGGATGGCGGGTCGAGCCGAGCCGTACTTGAAGCTGGAAGGGCTCTTGGTGCAGATCGGCTTTTGACCTTTGCCATCAAGTACGAGCAGTTCAACAGTTTAGATGGTTTGGGGACTTTAATCAATAATCTATAAATAGTTCTGATCAGAGGAGGACGTGTCGGGTCCCCCTTGTGAGTCTTGGTTCCTCCCAAGGTTTCTTCCTCCAGCTCTGATTGGAGGTTCTCCTTGTCACTGTCACCGTTGGGGCTCACTGGGGGTCTTTGATCCTTCATGTCTTTTTTTTTCTGTCTTTTATTAATTACTAATTATGTAAAGCTGCTTTGTGACGACAACAGTTGTAAAAAGCTCTACAAATACATTTGACTTCACTTGACTTGTAATGTCCAGTCTGACTGACCTGCCTGACCATTCAGCTCCCAGTTTCTTTACAACTCTGCAGTCTAATCACTGAGAGTGTATGTGTGCATTAGCATTAGCATTAGCATTATCTCCTCGGTTCTTAATGTGCCGTTTAGAGCTGCTTTAAAACCGAAGAATAGAGCATGGTCTTAGATGTATTGTGCCCCTTCTGTTGTTGTTGTTGCTATTAATATGTTTTTATTTCAGACTATATATATATATATATATATATATATATATATATATATACATACACAATTGATCACAAAAGGAACATGCTGGTAGAACAGAACATTTCCACCGTAGTTTCTTTCTAACCAGTCATAATTCCAGAGACAAAGACAGGATGGGAGTAAAGTTATATAAGCGTGTAAATCCTCCTCTTCTGACAGATTAACTAACGCACTATTTACCTGCTGCTCTGTGGCTGTGTGTTGTTGCTGGGTCACGTTTACAAGGAGGCACTGAGCTAACGCTACACTAGTTTTCTCTGTTCCCCGAACTTTCCATTCCACCTTAAATAATGCAGCAGTGCTGCTCTGCTGTTGAAATGTACACACTGTAACTGCAGCAATATTTAAGGTGGAATGGAGAGTTAGGATTAGATGCAACTTTAGCTTTTGTTTTTGCTGCTAACTGGTAACGCCACCACACTAATCTGTTACAGTAAAGCTGTTTTGCTTTCCCTATCTGAAATAATGTCACTGATAAGCTCTGTCGGGGGTTGTTTTTTTAAAAAATGCGATGTCTTTAGCAGCTGAGGATGATGTCTATTAATTGCGCTCTGCTACAGGAAACCTAGATATCGAAAGGGGATAACAACCCTTGATCTGAACATCCCGAGCTTTTTGGCAAGCTTTCTAAGTAATTTGTTGGCACGGTAGTGGTATCGAATTTAAGTTTTGGAGACTTGGTGACCCCAGGATGCAGCCAACTCCTGCAATTGTTCAACAGTGATTATTTAAACAAAGCTATTAGGGATATAAACAAAGCAGTTAGGAGTTCTTGAGATCCTGCTCACTTACAGGTTCATGAGAGCGCAAAGGAAGACTTTAAATTTAACTCTGACCTGACAAAGGTGTGCTGAATGGAGATGGACTGAGCTGTGTGATGTACTCTGAAGAGGACTATCTGGTTAGTGGTGTTGAAAATCCAAAATATGGATTACATGATCTGACCAGCTCTCAGGATCAGCTAAGTTAAATCGGATATTTGGGCTAGTGTTAAATTTCACATTAAAAACTAGAAGACCATGGTGGCACAACATGCTCATCATCTGAATGCTGTTAGTGCAAGGCCATACTAGTTAGCAAACGTAGCTTAGCTATGTGATCTTACATGTTTTACATGAGAAATGATACCATCAGTTTGCTTGAAAAGTAGTTACAGATAGTCACAACAAAGGAATGGTTGAATAACAAAATAGTGAGCGTTCTTGGAAAGTCAGCGACCAGATCTGAATCCAGTTGAGAATCTGTGGCAGAATTTAAAAACTGAAAAAATGCATCATCCAAATAATCTGAACAACCTGGAGCGAATCTGCCATCAGAATGAGTGAAAATCCCTCTCAAACAATGAGCAACGGTGGTAGAAACTCACTCCAGCAGATTTAGAGCTATTGTGGCAAAAATGGCTTTACTTAATGCCAGTCTGAAAAGCATCTTTAAGGGCAAATTGATTTGCAAAAAAATAGTTTTATTAAAAATGGGATTTAATCTTGACTTCAGGAACAAAACTTTTATGGAACTTTTATAATATTGTATGAAAATATGTGTATCATCAAACCCCATCGTACATCTTAAAGATAAACAAATGTCGATTGTTTATTCTGTTGATGATCAAACACAAACATTCTCAATTTGTATTGAAAATAGAAATTTATTTATAACACTTCAGGTTGCTGTAAAATAAAACAATGCTTTTATAAAAGATCTTAAACATTATATCTTCAACAAAATCATATAAAAACAAAAGCAAAAACATTAAACATGGATTACGATTCAGAGAGAGCAGGTGCACAGCTCATACAGCCCGATGTATGAAATACAGAGTTAATAAATAAGGTTATATTTAGGCTCTAAGGGTACCTGGTCAAAAGAATGAGTCACCTTGCGTGTTTAAGGTGGTAGTAACTTCAGGCTCCTGCAGATGGCGCTGCACAGGGATGATGGGGCTATAAATACCTGCGGGGTGTGTGACGGGACTCATAGATTGAGAAGAGGTGGTACGGTGCAGTGAGGGTCACGTTGGATGGGTGGAAAATGGGTCGATACAAAGCAGATACAGTTAATGATTGGATAAAGGAGTGATTGGATTTGGGTGTGTCAGAGGACACTCTGCTTCACATGTTGATGGTCTGCAGTTCTTTCTGTTTCTGTTCTTTCAGAGATTGGTGGTAAAGGAACTGCACTGACTTTGAGAAGAAGTTCTTGCTTGGAAGTGAAGAGATTTCCATTTTTAATTTTCTCCTTCTTTTCAACCCTGTAGGGGCTTACTGTCATTCACTGTGTAAATAATACTGGGTGTATGGACCAATAGAACTGCTCTAAAATACTTACAATAAACTCTTATTTTACATGTATGTCAATTTAGAGGTAAGAACATGTTTGCCCTCTTCTGTAAACTTTACTACCTCACTATTGTATTGTGTTGCACTTGTGTTCTGTATGCACTGTGTCTATGTTGTACCATGGTCCTGGAGGAACGTTGTTTCGTTTCACTGTGTACTCTGTATGTAGTTGAAATGACAATAAAAGCCACTTGACTTGACTTGACTTGACTTGACTAAAGGGCCGTGAAGATATAAATATATATACACTCACAGGACTGTGCATTTTTGGGGCACGTAAGCACATTATTTAGAACCAGTTATCTAAATTTCCTTCCTAAACAAAACTTGGTTCCAGGTTTCTCCTGGGCGTCCTCAGACAGTAAACTATGTATGTATATGGTTTATTATTAAACTACCACTAATAAAAAAAGTTTGTAAAGTATATCTGAAACAGCCACTTCACATAGGTGCTAACACGAAGTGTGACAGCTCTCACCAGTCTTATTATTATAATAACTGTGCAAACATTTAGACCATTTATTATTTTTATCTTGATAGATCAATTTGTTTTAGTGCATACATTTATGCCGCTGTTTTAACTCTGATTGATTTTACAGCCAAGTTTAAGTTAAAGTTTAAGTTACCGTTTAAGTTAAATAGCTAAAAAGAAGTACCCTAAACCAGGGGTGCTCAGTCCTGCTTCTGGAGATCTGCCACCCTGGAGAGTTCAGCCGTACCCCCATTGGAACCTTCAGATCTTACACACCTGGCTCTCATATTCAAAAGCCACTAAAGACCTGGAGCTAAACTCTGCAGGGTTGGTTGATATCCAGGACCAGGTTTAAGCACCCCTGCTCTAAACGTTATGGGCCGGTTTCCCAGACAGGGATTAAGAAAACTTTAGGAAGCTGAAACGATCTGTCTGAGTTAAACAGACAATGACTGGGTATTTCACTGAGTGAAGTGCTTCTCAATGCACAGTCCTCCAGACTACTCCACACTTGTATAAATTTCTTCATCCTCACTGTCACTGTCTATCGTCCTTTTCTCTGCATCAGCATCTATATCCACGTAGTCTTCCCCAGAGGAATCCGAGTCCTCTGTTTGATGAACTGTGATATCTACATTTTCATAATCATCATCATCATCATCGCCCGTTTCATTCCCTTCGTAGGATATTCCACAGTCGAAAGGACCTATGGAGTGAGTGTGTAAAAAATAAACTTACTTAAAAAAAAAACAATATAACTGACCAGATGTTACAGAACATTTTTCCACTTCTAGTTTTAGTTTTGTGTGTATTGAGTCCTATAATTTTATATATTTAAACATCTGAACATTTCATCTTTACTTGAACAATATTGGGAGATGGAGGTAATATAATTACACATAAAAAGCTAATCAAATGTCTTTTAAAACAATGTTTAAAATTATAATCGAAATGAATCAAAATACTATTTTCCTGTGAGAATCAAAAAGTTTGACCCCACCACATTTATTACTTCTTCAAATGTGTAGAATTACAAGCAGAACATCAGCTGCAGATGATCAGAACATGGTTAGAGAGGAATCTGCAGGAGTCTGTCTTACATAAACCTCAGACATTTAGTCTGGTTTGCTCTTCATTGTTAAATTGAGTGGTGAAGATCACCATGGTCAGATCTGGTTAGACTTCCTTCAAAAAGAAGGGGTTTAAAAACAGTGAGAAATCAGCAGAAAGAGACTACACACGTTTGATTTACATGGGAGGTGAGCAAGAAGGAAAACATCAGGGCTTGTCTAAATACTTAGACCAGAAAATCTGGAACAATGGGCCAAAGCTGAATTATCTGGACGTGGTAACAGAGGACATGTTTAGTGTAAACCAGACACAGCATTTGAGCACAAGAACTCACATAAGCTGTGAAGCATGGAGGTGAAAATTTCATAGTTTGGGGCTGCTTTTCTGTAGTAGGGTCTGGAGAGTTCTCCAACATAGAAGAAATTTTTTTATCGGATCAGAGGGAGCTGCTTGATGAACCTGCCAATCTTTCTAAAAACTAAAGCTGAAACATCACACAGCTGAAAGACTTCTGCATGGAGGAGTGGGAAACACTTTCTCCCAGTTGATGTTAGAGACTGGTAGATCATTATAGGAAATATCTAGTTAGGGTTTATTTTGTTTCTTCAGTTTTATATTTTCTCTATACATTGTTCAAATGTCCAGATGTTTAAATACATAACAAATATATTTCATGGTATGTCTTAACATTTGTATATAGTCTTCCGACCCTTTCACTGTTTTCATATTTTATGTTGAGGCATTCTCCCCATCAATATGCATTTAGTATCCCATAATGAGGAAATGAAAACGGAACTGAAAAAAATTGCAATTGTTTTAAAAGGGAAATACTAATATTTCACATGGACAATAGAATTTAGACCTTTTGTTATGACACTTTAGCTCTGGGGGCCTCCCATTTCTCCTAATCATCTTTGTGAAGTTTCTACACCTTGATCAGAGTCCACTGGTAAATTCAGTTAATTGGCCATGATTTGGAAAGACACACCCCTGTCTATAGAAGGTCTCACAGCTGGCAATGCATAACAGAGCAAAAACCAAGCCATGAGAAGGATGGAACTGCTTGTAGAGCTCAGAGACAGGATTGTGTGTTGGGACAGATCTGGAGAAGGCAAAAGCATTTCTGCTGCACTGAAAGTTCCCAAGAGCACAGTGGCCTCCATCATTCTTAAGTGGAAGAAGTTTGGAACAACCAGTATTCTTCTTGGAGCTGGCAACCCCACCAAACTAAGTAATCTGGGGAGAAGGGCTTTTGTAAAAGAGGTGACCAAGAACCCTATGGGCACTCTGGCTGGGCTCCAGAGATTGTGTGTTTAAGTGGGAGAAACTTCCAGAAGGTCAACCATCACTGCAGTACACTGTGGGCTTTATGGCAGAGTGGCCAGATAAAAGCTATATCATTAGTGCCATTATATAACCCCCCCCCCCCCTTGTGCTGCCACAACAGATCTGACCATTTGAGGCATTTAACACCTTTGAAGGTGTCTGACCGCTGCATACTGGAAACACCCAACAAGACCTGCCTGATACTTCTGATGCAGTTATCTAGTCATCACAATTTGGTTCTTGTTAGTGTGTCAGAGTCTTATGCTTGCCCATTTTCCTTCCTTTAGCTCATGAGCTACAAGAACTGACTATTCACTAACTGCCTAAAATATCCAACTATTGACAGATGCCATTGTAGATGAAGATATATGTGGTGCTAATGTTTGGGTTTATATTCCTGTTTTCTATGAGTGCTACTGGATCACTAAAAGGATTTAGTTTCCTATACTGTCGTGCACAATTTGCATAAATGCGCTCACCTGTATAGTCATTGTCCACTGCCTTTTTCTCCACATTAGCATCTACATTGACATAGTCCTCACCAGAATCATCTGAATCTTCTTTGTTTGGATAAAATTCTGCATTTTCATAATCATCATAATCTTCATCTATATCATTAATCCCATGTGTGGTGTCATATGTGTTCCTGGCACCTGAAATGTGATTGTAGCAAAATTACTAGAATATGAAAAAGATTTTTATGATACATTTCTCTAAGCTGTGTGAATTACAAAATCACCAACTTGAAGCCCCAATATATTTGCCATAAAATCAGTTTATGAATATAAAGATTGAGAAAAGAAAGTACTCACATTGTCTATTAACCATCTTCACATCCATCTGCTGTTTTTGTTTTTTACATCTTTTTATAAAACAAATTATAATCGGCACTAAGATGAGTAACAGTCCTATTCCCACTCCAGAACCAATAATGGGAGCCAGTGACGCTGTGAGAGAAATGACCATCAAGACCTTCACGCTTCAAACTTGAGAACAAATTAATCAAGTACATCTTACTGTACCTTTCACAGTGACGGCCAAGAGTTCAGTGTTGGAGGATCTAAAAGAGCGTGAAGACACAGTTACTTCATAAACACAGCTGTAGTTTCCCTGGTGGACGTAATCAGCCTCAGGGAAGGAGAAGGTGGTTGAGTGGTCAACAGCTGACTGAGTTCTGGTGATATTGGATCCACTGAACTCCAGGTGGAAGGAACCTCCTGGATACTGGGGTTGAATGGAGCAGATGATGGAGAAGCTGTAGCCCCTGGTCACCTCTAGGTCCTGAGGCCCCCAGTGGAACCCCCCATCAGGAGCACTGAAGGAGATATTGGGCTGCAGCAAATTCACTGGAAAACAAGAAGAACTCATCAATTGCAAACTGACAATCAGGAACTGGGTCCAGAAACTCCAGACAAGCTGTACCTTACCCACAACCAAGAAACCAACAGAGCTGCTCCGTGGAGAGCTGAAATCTCGAGTGGAGACTCGTGTCTGGTACTGGCAGTAGTAAGACCCAGCATCAACAAAGTCCACTTTAATTAAACTGAAGGTGACAGAGGTTCCACTCTTTGTCTCTCTAACAGACCCAGAACCTGTTTTCAGAGTGAAGTTTCCTCCAGTGAACTGAGTTTCTACAGAGCAGGTGATGTCAACCCTCTGCCCCCATGTGACCTCTCTGGTGGGACTGAGAGAGATGCGTGGAGTGGGTAGAGTCACTGGAAAACATCATTTGAAAAACTAAATTCTTGTTTTATGTAATTTTGCATTTATTATGTCATGCACCAATGGACAGGTGTGTATAAACCAATAATACAATTGTTAACTCCTCCCGTCCACCACCCCCACAACAGATTCATGCATATAAGACTATAATATCACTTAAATGACCTCTAACATACGCAGAGTTGAGGGATAAAGTAAAGAGCTCCAGCATAAAGTGTGTTAGTAAAGTTCTGGCCCACAACGAGCCCCCAGAACAGTGTAACTCCACCTTAGCATTGATTCTGTAAGTCTCTCTAACAATACTGGAGGTTTTGTATTCATCCAAAAGTTCCTTAACTGGTGTTTTGATGAAGGTGGTGGAGAGTGCTGTCTTACACACTGCTCTAAAATCTCACGCTGGTGACTGACAGGACCATAGCATATAATCTTCATACTCCTCAAACTATTTAGTGAACCCTTGTGCACTGTGAATGGGGGGCACTCATCCTGGAAGAGACCACCTACATGTGGATAGGACTGTTTAGTTTTATGATAAAGATAATCAGTCGGTCAGGATCTCAGAAACAAGCACACTCAGCACTCTTTGATGGTCGTTCATCCCTTTTGCATCCCCGTGCAGCCCTTTTGTAAAATCCTGTAGTTATGGACAGTTTTCATCCTATGATAAAGGTCATCACTCAGAATAACTGCTGATTTGCAGTGACCTTTCTAAGGGGACAATTGTACACAAAGCTTTTTAAACTAATTCTAAATCTTCAGCATCAAGGACACCACAGGTAAAGAGTGGTTACCTTGGTATTGCATGTCCAATTAGGTGACAGGTTCCATAATTTATTATATACAGTAATTTGTATTTAATAAATGTTTAAAAACTTCCCCTTAGGAGCATTGAAAGAGATATTGGGCTTCGGCAAATTTACTGGAAAACAAATGAACTGATAGCCAGGAATTGGGTGCAAGAACTCCAAAGAAGCTGTGTCTCACCACAACCAAGAAATCAATAGCTGTAGAGAACAGACAGCAAAAATTCCAGACTGATTCGTCTTACCTTTAACAGAGAAATTAACAGAGCTGCTCTGTGGAGAGCTGAAATCACGAGTGGAGACTCGTGTCTGGTACTGGCAGTAGTAAGACCCCTCATCAACAAAGTCCACTTTAAGTAAACTGAAGGTGACGGAGGTTCCCCTCTTTGTCTCTCTAACAGACCCAGAACCTGTTTTCAGAGTGAAGGTTCCGCCAGTGAACTGAGTTTCTACAAAGCAGGTGATATCAACCCTCTGCCCCCATGTGACCTCTCTGGTAGGACTGAGAGAGATGCGTGGAGTGGGTAGAGTCACTGGAAAACATTTTAAAAACTACACTTTTATTTTATGTGATTTTCCATCTGTATTTATTATGTCATGCACCAGTGGGCAGGGCAAAATAATATAAAGCAATAATACAATTGTTAACTCCTCCCGTCCACCACCCCCACAACAGATTCATGCATATAAGACTATAATATCACTTAAATGACCTCTAACATACGCAGAGTTGAGGGATAAAGTAAAGAGAGCTCCAGCATAAAGTGTGTTAGTAAAGTTCTGGCCCACAACGAGCCCCCAGAACAGTGTAATTCCACATTAGCATTGATTCTGTAAGTCTCTCTAACAATACTGGAGGTTTTGTATTCATCCAAAAGTTCCTTAACTGGTGTTTTGATGAAGGTGGTGGAGAGTGCTGTCTTACACACTGCTCTAAAATCTCACGCTGGTGACTGACAGGACCATAGCATATAATCTTCATACTCCTCAAACTATTTAGTGAACCCTTGTGCACTGTGAATGGGGGACACTCATCCTGGAAGAGACCACCTACATGTGGATAGAACTGTTTAGTTCTATGATAAAGATAATCAGTCGGTCAGGATCTCAGAAACAAGCACACTCAGCACTCTTTGATGGTCGTTCATCTGCAGCCCTTTTGTAAAATCCTGTAGTTATGGACAGTTTTCATCCTATGATAAAGGTCATCACTCAGAATAACTGCTGATTTGCAGTGACCTTTCTAAGGGGACAATTGTACACAAAGCTTTTTAAACTAATTCTAAATCTTCAGCATCAAGGACACCACAGGTAAAGAGTGGTTACCTTGGTATTGCATGTCCAATTAGGTGACAGGTTCCATAATTTATTATATACAGTAATTTGTATTTAATAAATGTTTAAAAACTTCCCCTTAGGAGCATTGAAAGAGATATTGGGCTTCGGCAAATTTACTGGAAAACAAATGAACTGATAGCCAGGAATTGGGTGCAAGAACTCCAAAGAAGCTGTGTCTCACCACAACCAAGAAATCAATAGCTGTAGAGAACAGACAGCAAAAATTCCAGACTGATTCGTCTTACCTTTAACAGAGAAATCAACAGAGCTGCTCTGTGGAGAGCTGAAATCTCGAGTGGAGACTCGTGTCTGGTACTGGCAGTAGTAAGACCCCTCATCAACAAAGTCCACTTTAAGTAAACTGAAGGTGACGGAGGTTCCACTCTTTGTCTCTCTAACAGACCCAGAACCTGTTTTCAGAGTGAAGGTTCCTCCAGTGAACTGAGTTTCTACAAAGCAGGTGATATCAACCCTTTCTCCCCATGTGACCTCTCTGGTAGGACTGAGAGAGATGCGTGGAGTGGGTAGAGTCACTGGAAAACATTTTAAAAACTACACTTATTTTATGTGATTTTCCATCTGTATTTATTATGTCATGCACCAGTGGGCAGGGCAAAATAATATAAAGCAATAATACAATTGTTAACTCCTCCCGTCCACCACCCCCACAACAGATTCATGCATATAAGACTATAATATCACTTAAATGACCTCTAACATACGCAGAGTTGAGGGATAAAGTAAAGAGAGCTCCAGCATAAAGTGTGTTAGTAAAGTTCTGGCCCACAACGAGCTCCCAGAACAGTGTAACTCCACCTTAGCATTGATTCTGTAAATCTCACTAACTATACTGGAGGTTTTGTATTCATCCAAAAGTTCCTTAACTGGTGTTTTGATGAAGGTGGTGGAGAGTGCTGTCTTACACACTGCTCTAAAATCTCACGCTGGTGACTGACAGGACCATAGCATATAATCTTCATACTCCTCAAACTATTTAGTGAACCCTTGTGCACTGTGAATGGGGGGCACTCATCCTGGAAGAGACCACCTACATGTGGATAGGACTGTTTAGTTTTATGATAAAGATAATCAGTCGGTCAGGATCTCAGAAACAAGCACACTCAGCTGTGTCTCACCACAACCAAGAAATCAATAGCTGTAGAGAACAGACAGCAAAAATTCCAAACCGATTCGTCTTACCTTTAACAGAGAAATTAACAGAGCTGCTCTGTGGAGAGCTGAAATCTCGAGTGGAGACTCGTGTCTGGTACTGGCAGTAGTAAGACCCCTCATCAACAAAGTCCACTTTAAGTAAACTGAAGGTGACGGAGGTTCCACTCTTCGTCTCTCTAACAGACCCAGAACCTGTTTTCAGAGTGAAGTTTCCTCCAGTGAACTGAGTATCTACAGAGCAGGTGATGTCAACCCTCTGCCCCCATGTGACCTCTCTGGTGGGACTGAGAGAGATGCGTGGAGTGGGTAGAGTCACTGGAAAACATCATTTGAAAAAATAAATTCTTGTTTTATGTAATTTTGCATTTATCATGTCATGCACCAGTGGGCAGGGCAAAATAATCTAAACAAATAATAAAAAATGTAACTCCCTCCATCCATCACCCCCACTCAGAGTTTTGGTCTTTAACAGATTAAGAACATTGCATGAGTTTACTGTGTTCAAAACAACAGCCTGTAATGCATGCTTTAATTAAGCCTGTAGGAATACTTCAGGATTAGCTTAAGCTTTTCCTAAAGTAATTCTCTGAGCTCTTACCCACAGTGATGCCAACAGTGCTGCTCCTGGATGAAGAGATGGAGCTGCTCCTCTGGTATGAGTAGTCACAGCTGTACTGGCCCTGATCTGAGGTCTCCACAGTCAGTGTAAAAGTTGTTGGAGATTGAGCTGTTTGGGTTTGTATTGATGCTCCATTTTTATATAAACGGAAGACTACAGAGATGGACGTTGAGCTGGGTAAAGAACATCTGAACCGAACAGCTTCCCCAGGCGAGACAGCAGAGTGTGATGTGGTCAGGGTGATCGTGGGGCTCCGCAGGTCTTCTGTTGAAGAAATAAGGTTAAGTAACAGCTTGTGCTTTTTCTTTTGAATGTTGATTTAAAAACATGCTTCCTTACCAGAGCAAATAACTCCAGCATCTTCACCATGACCACAGTCGTGTTTGCCAAATCCCCCATGACGGCACCCTGTGATGGAGCTTTCACTTCCAGAACAACCAACATTATCCAGAAGTATTGGTCCACTTCCCTGACCAAAGTGGGCACTCTGAGGGGCGCTGACTGCTGTGCCACATCCAATCTGTCTGCACACCACTGCAGCATCATTCATGTCCCAGTCATCATCACACACTGTTCCCCACTGGCTGTTATGATAGATCTCCACTCTGCCTCCACAGCGACCTGTTCCACTCACCAGCCTGATATTGTCTGATTTGTCATATAAAAATATAGAGAAATTATCATTATTTTTATTGGTCAGATGAAAATCAATCAAATATCAAGGATTGATTAGAAATAAAAGATGTGGCATTTTTTAAATGACCATATTTTGATTGCATTTAAAATACAGTAAAACCTCATAAAACGGTGCAAAGAGGTACGCTGGAAACTGTCATGGCATGTACGGCCAGACAAGAAGGGATGAACACTCGCAGAGATGGACTCAAAGCAAGATAGTTTGTTAACGTAAACAAAGATACCAACAGAGGGATATAAAAAAGGGCAGCAGACGTGGTCAAAACAGTGAACAGAATCAAAATGTGACAAACCAAAGGGTGAACACAACGAACCTGGGACTGGGAGGAGTTAGGGAGCTGAACGGGAAAATGACAAAGGGCTGAACAAAAACCCCATTTAAACTAAACTAAACATAAAGCCACAAGCCTAGCTTGGGCAGAAAAGGGCTGATATAACCTAAGGGCAGAGCTGAGCTCTGTGTGCAAACAGAGGTAGCTGGGGAGCCAGCTGCCTGACTAGAAAACGAGGCCAACCCAACCTGAACTAGCAGAGACTGCCTAGAACTAAGGTTGCCTATGAACATGAACAGGAAGCAACCATACCTTGCTTGCCTCTAGAAATACACTACGAATCCTCCTGACTACGAACAGAACTCTTGCCAACCTGAACACGCCACCAAGCGCATGAGGAATCGCTGAGCGTCAAGGAGATCCCTGAAGGTTCAATTCACGGCAACGGATGGTTATAGTAGAGCCCCTTAAGTACTCCCAGTCCCAGGTGAAACACATGAGCAGACAATGAATCGTGAATGAACACAAACAATACGGAAATGCAACGGAAGTCCTCATTTGGGCCTGTGGCTCGAGATCACCCCAGGGGAGAGCGTGATAACGAGGGCCTGACAGAAACAATCAAGTCCAGAAATTCCTTTACATGGGATTTCCTGTTGTTTTTTTATATTTCTTCATAATGAAGTGGTTACAATGTAATTAAATATAGTCTGATTAATTTAGCGTGAAACTTTGTTCTAGTGAGACTTAGCAAGCTGTAATTGTTCACAGTGATGGTAAGTGGAACCAGCAGAGTTTAATTCCTCTGAAAGAATCTTTAAGGGTTTTGAAATGAAAATTAGTTTTTGCATACCTGTGCAAATAACTCCAGCATCTTCACCATGACCACAGTTGTGTTTGCCAAATCCCCCATGACGGCACCCTGTGATGGAGCTTTCACTTCCAGAACAACCAACATCATCCAGAAGTATTGGTCCACTTCCCTGACCAAAGTGGGCACTTATAGGGGCGTTGACTGCTGTGCCACATCCCATCTGTCTGCACACCACTGCAGCATCATTCATGTCCCAGTCATCATCACACACTGTTCCCCACTGGCTGTTATAATAGATCTCCACTCTGCCTCCACAGCGACCTGTTCCACTCACCAGCCTGATATTGTCTGATTTGTCATATAAAAATATAGAGAAATTATCATTATTTTTATTGGTCAGATGAATATGCATCAAATATTAAGGATTGATTAGAAATAAAAGATGTGGCATTTTTTAAATGACCATATTTTGATTGCATTTAAAATACAGTAAAACCTCATAAAACGGTGCAAAGAGGTACGCTGGAAACTGTCATTGCATGTACGGCCAGACAAGAAGGGATGAACACTCGCAGAGATGGACTCAAAGCAAGATAGTTTGTTAACGTAAACAAAGATACCAACAGAGGGATATAAAAAAGGGCAGCAGACGTGGTCAAAACAGTGAACAGAATCAAAATGTGACAAACCAAAGGGTGAACACAACGAACCTGGGACTGGGAGGAGTTAGGGAGCTGAACGGGAAAATGACAAAGGGCTGAACAAAAACCCCATTTAAACTAAACTAAACATAAAGCCACAAGCCTAGCTTGGGCAGAAAAGGGCTGATATAACCTAAGGGCAGAGCTGAGCTCTGTGTGCAAACAGAGGTAGCTGGGGAGCCAGCTGCCTGACTAGAAAACGAGGCCAACCCAACCTGAACTAGCAGAGACTGCCTAGAACTAAGGTTGCCTATGAAGATAAACAGGAAGCAACCATACCTTACTTGCCTCTAGAAATACACTACGAATCCTCCTGACTACGAACAGAACTCTTGCCAACCTGAACACGCCACCAAGCGCATGAGGAATCGCTGAGCGTCAAGGAGATCCCAGAAGATTCAGTTCACGGCAACGGATGGTTATAGTAGAGCCCCTTAAGTACTCCCAGTCCCAGGTGAAACACATGAGCAGACAATGAATCGTGAATGAACACAAACAATACGGAAATGCAACGGGAGTCCTCATTTGGGCCTGTGGCTCGAGATCACCCCAGGGGAGAGCGTGATAACGAGGGCCTGACAGAAACAATCAAGTCCAGAAATTCCTTTACATGGGATTTCCTGTTGTTTTTTTATATTTCTTCATAATGAAGTGGTTACAATGTAATTAAATATAGTCTGATTAATTTAGCGTGAAACTTTGTTCTAGTGAGACTTAGCAAGCTGTAATTGTTCACAGTGATGGTAAGTGGAACCAGCAGAGTTTAATTCCTCTGAAAGAATCTTTAAGGGTTTTGAAATGAAAATTAGTTTTTGCATACCTGTGCAAATAACTCCAGCATCTTCACCATGACCACAGTTGTGTTTGCCAAATCCCCCATGACGGCACCCTGTGATGGAGCTTTCACTTCCAGAACAACCAACATCATCCAGAAGTATTGGTCCACTTCCCTGACCAAAGTGGGCACTCTGAGGGGCGCTGACTGCTGTGCCACATCCCATCTGTCTGCACACCACTGCAGCATCATTCATGTCCCAGTCATCATCACACACTGTTCCCCACTGGCTGTTATGATAGATCTCCACTCTGCCAAAGCAGGCGCCATTGCTATTGACGAGTCTAATGTCTGTGGCATCTATCATGAAGAACAATAACACACAGCTTTATCAAACACAGGCTTATTTATGTTTACATAGACTTCAGTCAGTTTCTCCAAATTGTGTATCTGGTCATGTACAACAAAATCTCACTCGCAAAATCGAACACTCACAATAAAAAAAAGTTCCATGTGTTTAAACACTTTCAAGAGAAAATAGTGGCCAAACAACATCAGTCTATGCACAGCTGTTCTAGTAATGCCATAACTATGCCACCATTAGTTCACCTCTACGAAACCTCTTTGAGTTTTTCTAACTCAAAAATGTAAAACAGCAAATGTAATCTTGGTAAACATGTAAGGACATTATATTCAGTAATCATTCAGTTGATAATCAGCCTTTCACTGTTTAAATCCAGATAAGTCCAGAGTTCTTAATGAAATGAAAACTTACCAATCAACCAGGACTCTTGAAGAACAGCGACTACTGGAATAAAAAGTAGAGTTTTCATTAAACCAGTGATAAAATAATTAATACAGCCTCCTACATCATTAATCAAAAAACAATGCTAACCAAAAGAAAAACATCAATTCTCATCTCACATTTTCAAAAAAGAAGAAAGTTCAGTGGACAGACCAGTCTGCAGCGTGACCCTATACTTGAAAATCCAATGTTCAATATATTTGAATTAAAGGAGTGGATTAAAACAGTGGTGGGTTTAAATTGCTCTACAGTTATAGGAATTTTTACTGTTAGTGAGTAGTTGCACTGCCAGGTCCAAGTTTATTTCATTATACGGGTGCAATTACTTTTTAAATGTTTCAATAATTCAGTTGAACAAATATGCAGTAATTGGTCAAATCTGCAAAATACTTTGTACATATATAAATATAGTATATACAACTGTTATTCATAAACCATACCACATCTCTGTATAGGCAGTTCTAGAAAATTGATTACTCATACAGTGTTTTATTTTTCTGCATAAATGTGACCTGAAATATCTGATCTCTATTCTATAGTGGACATGGAAATTTAAGACCCCCAGTAAGCAGCATAAGACCACCTTGGCAAGGAAAAACTCCCCCAGAGCTGGAGGAAAAACCTTGGGAGGAACCAAGACTCTCACAAGGGGGGCTCGACCCGTCCTCTTCTGGTCAGAACCATTTTTATTTTATTGATAAAAGTCACAGAACCACCAAGACTGTTCTACTGCTCAGGTCTGCAACATAATTGTAATGTCTGTAACAACAAATAGTATTATATATATATTTTTTTATTTCAAAACATAAACTTGGGTCTTCACTGTTAAAGCCTGGTATTCACCACTTAGGTTTATGGAGGTGTTTTAAAAGAGTTCTCTTTATATAGTTATATATACAAATATATATTTAAATATAACTCAAATCACATTTCAGCTCAGACCAACGCTGAAATATTTAACACTGAAGGATTTGCAGATTTTTAGCAGCACTGTAGTAAGAAAGAATTTAGAAATTGAAGAAATGACCACAATAAAATTGGTTCCAAGAGTTGGACTTAATTACTGTGTGGAAGAAAGACAGAATTTCTTTAATGCAGTTTAGTTTGTTATGCTCAGTGTAATTGAGGTTGACATGAATATAACAAAATTAACTTATAGGGCACTTTAGAGCATTAGTAATAAAGTGTAACATTATGTAGGAAATTAATATTTTCTGTAGGTTATTTTATCAATAATTCAAAATAGTGATTATTCAGGACTGTTAGTCTTAGGCAGTTAAAGGCATTCTTAAATACTGTGTATCTCAGCAGTCAGTTTGTCTTTACCTCTCTAACTTTGGAGTAAACCCAGGGGAAATGTGACACACACAATGTGATGCTAATCTGTGTATTTGTGTTTATTCTAATGTTGGTGTTTTTGAACAAATACACTTGTTTTTCTTTTTTTTTTTTACTGCTTTACATTTTCAGTTTCAGTTTTCAGGCCTGGGAAGCTACAGACATTCAAGTGGGCCTCTGTGCTCTGCAAAAAAGAAAAAAAGGTTTTGTAGAGGAAGTAGTGGTTATCTTTATGACTGCATGTATTACTCTTGGTTTAAAAACAATACCTTTCAGTATTGTGAAAATACTATAACACATTTGATATTTTGCTTAAAAGCTGTCATTGCACAATATTTGCACTCCTTCTCAACTACTTCACTTGGATAGATTTGTTAATTAATATATATATATATATATATATATATATATATATATATATATAGGCAATTATAAAATGACCGTAGGTATGTGGAAGGTGCTGAGAGTCTAACTTATGATTGTTATTATAGTTATTACTTTGTAGTAAGAGCTTTTTAAGATTACTTTTAAGTAAAGAGCTGTACTTTCACAACAGATCTGACTATTTGAGGCATGGACTCCACATGACCTTTGAATGTGTCCTGTGGTATCTGATACAAGGGCTGCACAATATGTCATTTCAGCATTGTCAACGCAAGATGTGCATAACCTAAATAGTCACATCACAAGATGTGCGATGTCCCGTAAGGCAAAATAAAATGTGACTTCTTGCTTTTTGCTGCTTGATGCAAAGGAAAAATTGGCACGGGCCACATTTTCCATGACATATGTATGCTTGATGTTTTGGAGATTATCTGATCCAGTCATCTAGAACGAGTTTGGTTCTTGTCAAAGTGTCTCAAATTCTTACGTTTGCCAATTTTTTCCTGCTTAAACACCTCTGTCACCTTCAAGAACTCACTTGCTGCCTAATACATCCACTATAATATATTTTGACAGGAGCCACCGTAAATGAAGATGCCTTTGACTGGACTAATGTTATGGCTGATTTGTGTGTACACACTCAAATCTGATGAGTGCAACACAGTCCAAAAACATTTGTGGTGTTTACCACTGTGTAATGTCACTGCTTATTTTAGTAAGTGTTTGGACATTTCAATTCACATGTCTGTGGATACAGCTGTGAACGACGTTGACTAACAAAAAAAACATGACATGTCTGAGGAATTAGAGATCAGGCACGTTCAGAAAAGGGTTTAGATCTTTCCCTATACACACAGAGATTTGACAGAATTCTTTTAAGAGAGTCTTTTAATGGTACTGTGCACTACAGAGGGTGAAAAGCTGTTACTGATTTGTCCATTTGATTTGCAAATTGATCAGCCTCCACCCAGGCTTGCTGTTTAAGGACTAGGCCTTTAGTGACGGCTCCTTGTATATTAAAACACAACAACCTCTCCAGTTTCAGACCAACATATTTCAACATCATTGTTGGTCCTCAATTTCCCTGTCAACTCTGGAAGCATCAGTTCTAGAATAAACATATTTCTTTGCAAAACACTGAAGTTAACAAAGTAAACATGAAACACTTAGTTTTTATTCTCTATTTGTTTGAGTACAAGTTTAAGTAACTATTTAAATGACTGTTTTCTGATTGTATTTCATTCCATCTACCTTTTTCTGGAATTTGTTTAACTCTACAGAGTGGTAATCTGATACTTTCAGAATTTCTTTTGATAGAATTGGAAAATTAAACAGAGCTAAGAAAAAGTAATGGAATTTACCCAGCAGTAAAGTGAGGTGAGGTCTCAGCATCCTGGTCCTTAGATTCATGTTAAATTCCAGTGTGATCTGAACTGCAGGGAGCTCTGCTGCAGTCCTCTAACAGCTTCACACTGAAGTGCTGAAGACTGGGTTTTATCGAGAGGAGGGGTTTCTGTTCCTCTTCTGCACCTTTTCCTGTTTAGTAAAAGCCAAACCTCTTACAATCAGTAGCTCAACTACAGTTCTCTGAGCTTTCGGTAAAGAGACACTCGGGCTAAAATTCTGAAAGCGCTCTCTCTGCAGCGAGTAGCTTGTAAACTGTAGAGGACATGGTAGTTATTTATTTATTTATTTATTAACAGTCCCAGCCGGCCTAGTGTGATTTTTACAGAAGCACAAGTACTGTTACTGAGCTTTACTTTAAAAGGATGTTTTTCAACACCATTCTCACAGTATTACCTGTGAACTGTTGATATAAAGTAAAAATGAAGAAAATTACGTACAAGAATTATAGTGTAAAAATTAACAGATGAACACAGAGAACAGGACACTTCAGTTCACTTCAGAGACACTCGGGCTAAAATTCTGAGAGCGCTCTCTCTGCAGCGAGTAGCTTGTAAACTGTAGAGGACATGGTAGTTCTTTAATATCTAATAACTAAGTGAGATTGGTGACCATATGGGTCAGTAGTTGTTGGTGACTGGTGTCTAGGGGACTTCACTGGATTATGTTAGGGCTGTTTTTCTGACTGGAGTGTCGGCTGGAACTTTAATAGCGGTCTGAGTATTTTATAAAGGCCCAAGTACTTTCACTGAGGCTTACTTTAAAAGACAACCCATTTTCAACACCCATTCCCATAGTATTGCCTCACTCAAGGCGCCTAAAAATGACACTTGGATTATCTGGTCAAATCAGTGTTAGGAAGAGAATATTTCGCATTAAATCAAATCAAACCTGCACTCAATTGGTCATGAAGTTGTAATCGCTGTTATAGATTGCTCCAGTTTTAGATGTAACACCGTCCTGGTTCTCTGTAACCTTTCATGAGTGCATTACGTACTGCTGGTGCTAGACCACTGCTGACTGTACTTCTGCATTGCCCTCTGAGGATATTGCCTATTTATATTTCTGAGTTACTCGTAATACTTCTGATCTGTGTTATTATGATCCTGACTTGTTATTACTCTTGTTATTACTCTTGTTATTACTGTGATTGTAATATTAATATTAATTCAGTAAAAAAGGCCAATTCCAGATTACTTTTACATTCATTTCATCTTAAAACTGTACATCTGAACAAGAAACATAAACTCCAGCAGTTTCCCATTCCTCCATGACTCCTGATTTAGTGGTTTCACTTTACATGTTTCCATTTCATTATTCGCAGTGTTGAAGGAAATCCCAGAGCTCCCTCAGTAAGCTGCTACATCCTGCAAATGGTTTTCCTCTTACATCGTGAGCCGAGTTCTTTTCGCAGAAGATCGAATCAATCTAGGCTCAGTTTGCATCTCCTTCATTTCTGTTTCTGCTTCATTTTCTAGTGGTTGTGAGTGGTTGCATTTCTCCACCATCACAATTTCACACTTTTTATGTCCACTAGAGCTGCTATCACAGCGTGACCTCCCTTCCGGTTGTTATCTGATGACTGAAGTTATTAAAACATCACTTCACTCAGGCTCAGTTCCTGTAAGTCTAAAAGTGGCCGCGGTTACCCCCGTCCCCGAAACATCGGAGGATTTTAAAAATGACAAACCTTCTGAGCAAACTCTCTCTAGCAGAAGTATTAAAGCGTACTGCAGCCGCCCAGCTAACAGCACTTACTGAGTCCAGTGTTTCAGTCCGGATCTAGAACTAATCTTCAGTCAGAAACAGCTTGTTTTATTGGACCTCACTGCTACTTTTGACATAATGTGCTTTTCTCTCAGCTCAAAAAGCCAGACAGATTTGACCAAATATCTGAAATGTCATGTTATTATTTTATTATTTTAGAAATATTGTTGAACCTGGTGAAGCTATACTCCGTACCAACCTAATGATAATGGTTCTACACTGATTGGACTTTCGCTCTCAGGATAAACATGATTGATTAGATGACAAAAAATAATTTAAATGGTAAAAACAATAAACACACTCTGCCCACTCTGAGCATTGTGTAGATCTCCCAAAAACACGTTAGGTGACCAAATTGCCCCATAGTTACGGCACCCGATCACTTTTCTTGTCTCAGGGGGTATAGTGCCTTATGCCCAATAATTCTGGGCAGGTTCCAGAGCTAGGTAGGTTCTGCGACCCAGACCAGGAGGAAGCAGATGTAAAGATGGAAGGGTTTAGGGACTACTGTGAGACAATGTCATGCCTATGCCTCTGTTTGGCCTGTTTATGCCTCACACCTGTTCCTTTTGTTTTTGTTTGTGCTCGGCTTGTTTCTTGTCTGTCCTAGCCCCGCCTGTCCATTAGTGTTCCCACCTGTGCCTTCTTTGTAACCACACCCCCTTGTTACTCCCAGGTGTTCCTCGTGTGTCCCTGTGCATAAGTACCCCATTGTTTCAACCTTCCCTTGTATGTATGGTGTTTGTGTTTACAACAGTTTACGGTTTGTTAGCGTGGCCTGTTTCTTCAGTTTCTGTTCGATTTGGTTTGTTAGTCTTAGTACTTGTTGTTTTTTGCTAAACCTGTTTGTTCTGTTTGCTTGTTTCTTTGGTTAGTTTCACTGTGTTTGTTTGGACCTCTTTGTATCCTGTTGTCAAGGTGGGTTAGGCCAGACACAGAGGGATGAACACTCGCAGAGATGGGTCCAATGCAAGTATATCTATTAACAGAACACAGGGGAACAGAAAGGAGTGAATGTAACAAAAAGGCAGCAAGTACTGGGCACAACGACAAACCATATATAACCGTGACAAATCAAAGGGCCAACACAACACACACCTGAGACTGGTGGGACTCCAGGAGCTGAGCTAGATGGTAGGGAAGGAACGGGAAGCGAACACTAACAAAAACCAGCAGGCAGGGCCTGGGGAAAACAAGGGGAAACTAAGAGACGGGGAAACGAGAGCTGGGAGATCCGGCTGCAGAACCCAAACGGCAAGGCCTGGTACCAACGCATGAACTTGAGCAGTAGAGCTGGATCGAGAGTCGAAGGAATCTCTGTGAAAAGTGAGCGAACCTTGCTGGAACGACCACATTTTTAGAAAAACTGTGAGACACAGCAAAAGTGTCAGAAGTTTCACTTCCCTCTTTATCCTAACCTTAATGCTTTAGGTCCTCTTTACACAAATCCTAAATAACCTACTGCTAGACGGAGAGAATAAAAAAATAGGACCAGTGGTTGAATAGTGGTGTATATCAGTGTATACTGAGGTTTGAGTAATAATATCACCTCCTCAAACCTTACCTCAATTAATGAAAACAGGATCCCCATTAATCAGATTAATCAGTGGGTAAACATGGCAGGGGTGAGTGTGTGTGTGTATATGTATATATATACACATACACATTTATTTAAATATATGTAAGTGATTAATAACATTAATAATACATTTCTGTTCCATTACATATGTTTATTATCAAGTTTATTCCAGGGACCAAATACAAAGTTATATTGTAATTGCCTACTGCTCTTATCCTGCACATAGAGAAGGGTCCAACCACTGAACTTCACCACTCCTCATGTATCGCAATATTATAGTTTGCAATACTATTTAATTTTCAAAAAACACAGTATTGAATATTAATAAATAGTTTAGATGTAAAGATTGGTGTCAGACAGTGGTTCATTTAGTGTTGTGTTTAAACCCCGACCACTAGATGGCAATGTTATGCTCTGTCTTCAGATGTCACTGTTTTTGCCAGTTGTTTTTAAGAATCTGGCACTAGTGATGTATTTAATGGTTGGTGCGGTGCAACAGATAACACCACTACCTGCCAGTGAGCTACCAAACCATGCGGGAGGCATGGTTAGGGGTTCAATTCCGGGTAGTCTGGGTGACTATGCTGCGCTGCACCCTGGGCAAGACTCCTAACACTACATTGGCCCACCTCTGTGAGACGAGTTACCCGGTAAGTCTCTCTGGATAAGAGCGTCAGCTAAATGCTATATAACAATTTGTAGTCTCTGATTACATGTATCACGATAAATATTGTGTATCATGAAAATGTCTGTAAATATTGTGATATAATGTTTTATCATATTGCACAGCCCATGTTTCCCCTACTGGTTTGCTAAAACCAGACAGCAGCTTTACTCTAATAACGGACATGTTTTTGCCTTCAGCTGGAGCTTTGTCCTAGTGGTAATTTTCTAAGTGTGTTCACTTGCACACAGTATACCACAGAATATTGTGCTTATATAGACAGGGGACAGCAATTTCTTCCGATTATTGAGTCAGACCCGTATTCTTAGATTTGTCTACATCTGCATAAACAGAACTGGTGTAAATAGGCTGGTTTCCAGGAAACGGTAAAGGCTAAATACTGATTTCAGTGCTGCAACTCGGAAAGTGACACAACATTTAGCTCAGTTAAACTTTATAGTGATTATACTAACACCGGGCTGTACAGTACAGCCAGACACTGTTAGTGTTAAGTGTCCGGTGCAGAGGAGGCAGTATGATGCAGTAGAGAGTAGTTGTGTGGTTTGGAGCCACATTAAAATATTTACCATTAAAGAAACTCTGTTAATAAGAAAACTGTTAGCAGATTAACGACCTGCTATTCTAAGCTTTACTCAACCTGATTGGTGTGAGACTATGGTGACTGCAAACGACACACAGGAGCTGGAGGACTCGCTGGATCAGTATTTTGGTTACAAAGCTTAAAGTCTGCATTTTAATCAGTTTTCTTTCAGTTTAAAGCAGATTAAAGTAAAGCGGCAGAGCGTCTGGCCTGGGTTCGATTCCTGGGTCACTTTATTGTACATTCCCCCACTGTGGGACTAATAAAGGATTATCTTCTCTTATCTTGAATCCACTGAGATGGTGTACAGAGGCAACATTTAAAAGAGAAATGCCATTGTCCAAATACTTATGGACCTGACCGTATTATAGAGTCATGGCAACTAACGGAGGCCAACTAACGGAGCACTGTTGACGATCTGTATACAGTCTGTACTCAGAGACTGGCGTCGCTAATGCGGACCAATCAGCAGTGGAGAAAAGGTCAGTGTGACGGAACAGCAGAGCTGTAAATGAAGATGGACAGTCAGCTTTCTGCTGAAGAGAAATAAAAAAAGTGGGGGCCCGTTTGAACGACGAAAAGCTGACTTTACAGAGTTGACTCTCGTTTCAGATTCTGAGGAAGTTTGTGGTTGCCTTTATTTTCTCTGCGACTTCAACACTTCAAAATAGCTCTCTCTGCTTGACACAGTTACCACGTGTAGAAGAACTGGACACAAGCACTTCTTTAGGGCGAGGCTAGCTCTCCTTTAGACTTTAACTTTTCTTTACTTTGAGCCGGATTTATAAAGTGTTTCTAAAAGAAGAAATGAAGAATGAAGAAGACTCTTAAGATTAAAAACTAAGACGTTCATATGAACGTTCTTTAAAATAATATTTCTTAAGAATAACATTTAATGATGTTCTTGACCCTCTGGTGATTTTCTTCTGTAGCCAGAATTTTACGTCTTATCTTAAATGACTCAGGACTTTTTTTTTGCGCAAAAAGAAATCAGAATCAAACTTTATATTTTAAAAAATTAGTGAACGAGCTAAAGTGACAGTGGAGGAAATAAACAGGAAATAAGCCCTTCTTGGAAAATATGAGATCTGTGGCATGAAGTCAGAAAACTAGTAATTTCCTTATGTAGACATGAACAATAGATTGAAGAAAAGATTAAACTCCACTTTTAATCCAGTTAAAATGAGACACCAGTTCTGTAATTCAAGTGTTTAAATAATTAGAGGTTGACTTTCTGGCCTCTGAGACCAGTGTGAGGCCGGTGTGAACAAAAAACTAACTAGTAAAACATCATTTTCAGGAAAATCACAAAAAATGTTGAATATGTTTTTAGCTTAGTGTCCAAATATAGACTGGATTACCTGAACTGTAACACTTTTTAACGTCACATGCTTAATTTAGAAAGCAGGGAACTGTGTTTTCCAGTATATGCGTGGCTCTTGTTTTTGTTGAGGACTACGGATTTGTGTTTTTTATGTTTAATGTTAGAAATTAAAGGATATAGGTAACCTTTCTTTGGTAATTGTTGATTCTTGCTAGCGTCTGCCAGCTATATTGAGTCTAGCTTGAGATCATTGGCTTCTAATTTGGTGACAGATGTACAGATTGTTTGCAGATTACTAACTATGTTCTTCCAAAATGCTTCCAATATGCTCACTGTATATGCAGCAGGACACGCCATGACATCCTTTGTCTAAGTGAACATATTTAAACATCTGGACGTGAAGAAATGTCTTTAATTATCATTTATAAAATGGAATTAATGGAAATGTCATTTTCCTGTGAGGAAAAGTTTAGGCACCCTGTATCTGAACAGCTGGTTTCCCTCTCAGGCTGTAATGAACTCAATTAGACGTTTCCCAAAACCAGCCGCCAGCCTCTGCCATCGACTGGGAGATGGTTTGTCCCACTCCGCCATGCAGAATTATTTCATCTGAGAGGTTTGAAGGACTTCCTGCATGCAAATCAACCTAAAGCATAGATTAACATCCAGGAAATCACTTGGCCATTCCATTTCTTTCTTGTTCCAATGACCTGGTGTCTAACAGGGTTCATACACTTTAACCAAGTTCAAATTCAAGGATTTTTCATGACTTTTCAAGTAGCAAAAAAATTAAAATTCCAAAAATGTTTAGTCCATGCTTTCCAGATGAAAGACTGTCCAGGCTAGCTAGTCATTTTTCACATGGCCATAACAATGTAATGCATGTTCATGATACCATGGTCCTATGAAATATGGACAGTGATTGGCCATGTGAAAAATTACGCTACTATAAAAGTTTATTTTATATTATTATATAAAATGACATTTACATTCAGGACATTTAGTAGACACTCTTCTCCAGTGCTTCACTGTTTACTGAAGAAGAACCTCAGCTAGTTTAAATAGACTAAAATTCAGATCCTCTAATCTTAGACTCTACTAAACACAAGTCAATATGGAGACCATAGTACTCTTCTCTTTGCCTGAGTACTCCCAGAAGAGGAGGGTCTTCAGTCTGGGTTTGAGGACAGCGAGCGTTGGACTCTGCTGTTCGGACACTCAAGGGAAGTTCGTTCCACCACTTCGGTGCAGGACAGTAAAAAGTCTGGACGCTCGTCTTCCGTGGATCTTAAAGGATGGCCAGTCGAGCCGTAAGCTGGAAGGGCTCATTACAATATTTTCCAAGACTATTAAGAGCTTTTTTAATTTTGTTATTTTTCAAGGACTATTCAGTACTGGATTTTATCATGTTTATTTTCTATGACTTTCCAGGTTTTCCACGACCCGTACGACCCTTGGACTAAATATTTACATTTATATTTATGGCATTTAGCAGACGCTCTTATCCAGAGCGACTTACAAGGTTACTCGTATTACAGAGGTGGGTCAGTGTAGTGTTAAGAGTCTTGCCCAGGGACTCTTATTGGTGTAGCGCAGCATAGTCACCCAGACCGGAAATCGAACCCTGGTCTCCCACATGGTGTTGTTGTAACGCAATGGTAGGTGGTGGTGTTATCTGTTGCGCCACACCAACCACAACCAAATATGTTTAATATGTTAAAAGTTTTTCATGGTTTTCTTTTTTTCGTCATTGAAAATTTCCTGGAAAATATTTTCCTGAAGAGTGAAAGCCTGCTTTTTTTTTTAAAGGATTGCTTGTGGTCTGTAGTAGCAAGACTGAAGAGAACCAAGGCTCTGGGCTCTGTTTGGGAGCACACTGAAGCAGTGGAGAAGTACTGTGACTTTCGAAGAATAGCTTGAGTTTTTATTTCTCACCCCTGCAAATTCTCGGAGCTTTGCTCAGTGTTTCCAACTCATGCTGAAACCGATCTTCCTAAAGTGTTCCTAAAATACCTAGAACAGAAATGACCCTTGGCCAACCCTGCTAATGAAAGACCAGGCTAGAATAGAAGCATTCGACACGCTCAGAAACACACACAAAACATGAGTCTTTATTAAAGATTATTCTTATCATCCAGGGAACCGATACAAGAGAGACACTAAATTTGTGCGTTTGACTGTCTGACTGTGTAACACGTGCTGGAGAACCGTGCGTTGTGCTGGACGCTGTGGGATGTCTGCAGTCTACAGTTGTTCATCGTGTGGGTGTTTGAGACTGTGTGTGTGTGTGGGGGGAAGGGGTGTGTCGGGGGGTTGTGGGGGGAGAGGGAGACCACACTGAAGTGTGTGAAACACTGTGGCTCACTGGCAGTGAAACATTTGGGCAGTATCTAGAATCCAATACTCGCTCACATCGATAATCATCATCATACACGCATACGCAAAAAAATCAACAAAAAAAAGGAGGTTTCTGAGAGCGCTTACGGGAGGCCAGCGGGGCTTCAGAGTGAAGGAGCGCTGCTCATGGCACCAGCGCTCAGCTTCTGTGCAAGTTGTGTGCATAGTTGAAGTGAAATGAGGAAGTGAAACCTTGGAGGCGGTAGGCCACAGTCAAGCGTGACTGAGAGCAAGGGCCTGTGACGCTGCCTGGAGAATCCCACCGAACACGGTCAGTGAGCACGGCGTAGAGGCAGAGGTATTGCAAAAAAGGTACAGTGATGATACGCCAACACAGATCTACCATGGAAAATTGGATTGGAGGGAAGACCCACGTTTCAGCCGACACTCTTGCAATCTAGGAATGCGCTAATGTGGGAAGCCTGGCTTGGTGCTGATATCCAGTATTTTGGTACAAACTCTGGACCACATCTACCTGGATTTACCTGGTTTGTTGTTATGGAAGGACAGGTCATTGACAGTTGTTCGTTTTAACACAGCAAGGCCTTTCTGCAAGGGAATAACGCCACAGTATTCGGATTCTCATCCCTGTTTTGCCCCTAAATCTGCCAATATTGCGCCAGTTTCCGTTTACATTTACAGCATTTAGCTGGCACTCTTATCCAGAGCGATGTATTACAGAGGAGGGCCAATGTAGCGTTAAGAGTCTTGCCCAAGGACTCTTATTGGTGTAGCGCAGCACCCAGTCACCCAGACCGGGAATTGAACCCCAGTCTCTCACATGGTGTGGCAGCTTTGGCAGGTACTGGAGTTATCCGTTGCGCCACACCAACCAGCCCGACGTTTTAAAATTTGCAAATCTGGTCAGGAACCCCAGCATGTTTTTAGGGATGCATTAATGTGGGAAGCCTGGGCTTGGTGTTGATATCCAGCATTTTTGTATAAACTCTGGACCACATCTACCCGGATTTACCTTTACTTGCTGTAAGAAAGGCCAGCGCACTGAGAGTTCACTTTATACAGCAGAGCGTTTCGGCCAGTGAACAATGCCCACAGCATCGGTCAATCTAAACTGATGCTGTGGAGAACTCCTAAGTGTACTCCAGGTATCTGCTTATGTGGGAAGTCTAGATTGGTGCTGATATCCAGTATTTCTGCATAAACGTGGGGCCACATTGATCAGGATTAGGTTGAATTTTGGGCTCAATTCATTTTAAGAGTCTTTAATAACTTTTTAATAATAATAGAATAATAGATGCATCAACATCGTTACTACTGATGATGTATTTAGTCACAAATGGATTACAGTAGTAAAGCTTGTGTAAATACATTTATCTCAACTTTAGTTTTATCTCATGTAATTACACAAGTGCACTTAACACCACAGTCTCTTATTTAATTATATGCATAATATGATCATTATATTTACAGTTATTGAGATTGCACAAGCGTATGGGCTTGTGGGATGCCAACACTGATAGGATTCAGATATTGTGCATCCCCAGTACTCTCATATGAGTGTTAGCTTTGCTGTGACATCAGCAGATTGCCAGGTTTTATTACTAGGCCAGTTCACTGACGGTTGTTTCTTTGCCCCGTTTGGCTCTTAGGTGTGCCTAAACCAATCCAAACCCACACTGATGCTCTGGAGACCGGGGGTCAGCATGCAAGAAACTGTAATCTGCAGATTTTATCAATCAATCATCGGCTTCCACCATCAATCCAGGTGTCCAGCGTAGGTCGGTGTCCTACAGAGGCAGTACTGTTGGGAAGCTACAGGTAAAGTGATTGTCTCACAGAGGCAGTGGTGTTGTTATTGTGGTTGTTGTGGTGGTGATTGTTCAAAAAGACAGAGGCAGTGGTGTTGTAGGATTCATGAGGCAGTGGGGGTAATGTGAGGAGGTTGAGAGGGTGTGCAGAGAACGAGGGTCTCCCTGCTAACGGGGCATCCAGTTTTGACCGCACCATAAAAACAAATGCATGAAATGATGACACACTGTGCATAAATCATATCTATTGTCCAACTGTAATGAATGAAGGGCCATTTTTTAATTCTTTACCTGTCAAACATAAAAGTTTACCTTTAAGTTTTAATGCAAACGGTTCAGTTATCAGATACTTCTGTTTTAATCAAGAATTAATGTTCATTAATGCTAACTGTTTGAAGAGAAGTGGTCAGTCTCCGGTCAGCAAGCGGAAAAGACTGACTTCAGGCTGAAACGATTATAGACCAGATAAATCTCATGCACATTCAGAACCGAGACCCTTATGACGACTGCTATAGAACTCCCTCATCGTTTTCTTGGTGAAACCGAATTTGAGCTTCCTCCGTTCCCCCAAGTGTTTGTTTTTTTGTGTGTGTCTGAAAAACTGGCTTTGTTCAGTGAGAGTGGGAGAGTGCATGTACACATGACGCGAACGGTACGGGTTGTTTTTGCCTTAGTAAAAACCTCTCCATAACGTCCCCAACAATCTTCTGCAGTGAAGATAACAGTGGGCAGAACACAACTATACTCTTGGAACAAGTAAGAGTAAATGTAAGATTTTTTTTTTCCTGCATCATTCCACCTAAGACAAAAATTCAAATTCTCATTTTTTTCTGTCAATATAGATATTCATATATTCATATATCTTTCGTAAGAAAAGAGGAAAAACAAAAAGTTGCAAAGTTCAAAATGTCCCTGATGACTTTCGGACAGTGGACGTCCTTTGTCTTTAGTTAGCTATCTCCTCTTAGTTCCGTAGATCCACAGTCGAGGGAATCCAAAACTTAACGTACAATACGCATCGATGTAGAAACGTTCCCTGTCCTCCAGTGCTGGAGAGTCCGCGAGAGAGAGAAAGAGAAAGAGAGAGAGTCAGGCACGTCTCTGTTTAATGCAATGGGAATGGGGGAGCAAGGACAAAGTGGAGAGACCGGTCTCATGACGTCTTGGTTTCATCCTGCCCAAAAGAAGAGAATCCCAGCCTCAGTTCGCTTCTCCAACCCTCTCCCATTCCATCTGATTCGTTCCATTCTGGGTCTAGAATTCCACTGAAGCGCCAACTCCTCCATTATGTGGGTCCTGGGACTGGATCACCCTCAGCCTCTTTATACCCCCCACCCCACCCAATGCAATGCAAGACAGGGTATTGTCCGTTATGGGCCAGCCTCCTCAAGTTAAAGTCTGCCCGACTCGCAACTGAAAGCCTGTTCTTCAGTTCTGGTGCTGCCTGTGTGGAGCCCCGTTTTTGGGGAGATAGTCTCAGGGCGAATGTGCTGACGGACTGCTCCGTGCTGAGCTGGGGGACAGGCTGGGACTGCAGCTGCCTGGTGGAGCACCTCCTCCCCGAGCGCCACTGCTGCCCTGACCATCCAAACCTTCTGAGTTCTCAAGCATCTCCTGGATGAGTGGAGGCATGGAGCCAGGGATTTCCATCTTGAGGGTGATCACTCGCTCCGCACCTGAGAAAGAGAGAGGTGAGGAACGTTGAATGTTTACTGCAGGAAAACGGTCAATATATAATAATAATAATAATAATAATAATAATAAACTATAGAGAGTCATTTTAATACACATAGCAGCTTTCTGATATCTAATATTGGTTAGTAATAGAAAATGAACTGACTAATAAGTGAGTAATAATTAAAATAAACTGACCCAATAAAACAGACCAAACTAAAAAGATAGTAATAATAATAATATTAATAATAATAATAATAATAAAATGTGAGTTTAAGTAATTAAAAAAATAGATATTTTAGATGTTTATTAAGCTCGTAAAAAGCTGTAAATGGGTCAGCTACTCTTATTTCTTTATTTCTATATCACTCACCTTTAGCACTGATGCTCCTGAGGTCTGTGATCTTCATCAGCATTTTCGGGAACATGTGTGGTTTATGCGGCCTCCGCTTCCTCACATAGATTTTCAGCGCTTCAAGTAACGGTTCCTGCAGGATATCCACCTTATCTGAC